>NC_138772.1:412799256-412981756 GCF_965119305.1 Pelophylax lessonae
TTTTACTCTCTCTCTCTCTCTCTGTCCCTCTTTATTTCTCTTTCTTTCTCTCTGTCTCTCTCTCTCCATCCCTAATTCTTTCTTTCTCTCTGCGTCTCCCTTCATCCCTATTTATTTCTCTCTTTCTCTCTCTCCATCCCTCTTTCTTTCTCTCGCTCCCTCCCTCCATCTTTCTCTCTCTCTCTCCCCCATTCCTCTTTCTCTCTCTCCCTCTATCCCCCTTTCTTTCTTTCTCTCTCTCTCTCCTCTCTCTCCATCCTACTTTGTTTCTCTCTCTGTCTCTCTCTCTCCTCTCTTTCATTCTCTCTCTCTCTCTCTCTCTCTCTCGCTCCATCCCTCTTATTTTCTCTTTCTTTCTCCTCTTTCTCTCTCTTCCTTCCCTCTTTATTTTTCTCTCTTTTTCTCTCCCTCTATCCCTCTTTCTCTCTCTCTCTTTCCGTCCCTCTTTCTTTCTTTCTTTCTTTCTTTCTTTCTTTCTTTCTTTCTTTCTTTCTTTCTTTCTTTCTTTCTTTCTTTCTTTCTTTCTTTCTTTCTTTCTTTCTTTCTTTCCCTCTTTCTTTCTCTCTCTATCCCTCCCTCTTTCTTTCTCTCTCTCCACCCCCTCTCTCTCCAACCCCCCTCTCTCTATCTCTCCATCCCACTTTCTTTCTCTCTCTCCCTCTACCCCCCCCCTTGCTCTCTCTCTCTCTCTCTCTCTCTCTCTCTCTCTCTCTCTCCATCCCTCTTTTCTTTCTCTCCATCCCTCTTATTTTCTCTCTCTTTCTCTCTCCCTCCACCCACCATCTCTCTCACTCTCTCTCTACCTCCATCTCTCTCACTCTCTCTCTACCTCCATCTCTCTCTCTCTCCCTCCATTCCTCTTTCTTTCTCTCACTCTCTCTCTCTCCATTCCTCTTTCTCTCTCTCTTTATCTCTCTTCCATCCCTCTTTATTTCTCTCTTTTTTCTCTCTCTCTCCCTCCATCCCTAATTCTTTCTTTCTATATGTGTTTCCCTCTGTCCCTATTACTCTCTCTCTCCCTCCCTCTTTCTTTCTCTCTCTCTCTCTCTCTCCACCCCCCCTCTCTCTCCACCCCCCTCTCTCTCTCCATCCCTCTCTCTCTCTCCACCCCCGATATCTCTTTCTCTATCTCTCTCTCTCTCTGTCTCCCTCTCTCTCTATCCCTCTTTATTTCTCTCTTTCTCCCTCCACCTTTCTTTCTTTCTCTTTATCCCTCTCCCCACCCCTCTTTCATTCCTTCTCTTTCTCTCTCTCTCTCTCTCTCTCTCTCTGTATCTATATCCCTCTTTATTTTTCTCTCATTCTTAATCCCTCTTATTTTCTCTTTCTCTCTCCCTCAATCCCTCTCCCCCCCCTCTCTCTCTCTCTCTCTCTCTCTCTCTCCCTCCCTCTATCTCTCCTTCTCTCTCTCTCTCTCTCTCTCTCTCTCGCTCTCTCTCTCTCCATCCCTCTTTCTCTCTCTTCCACCCCTCTTTATTTCTCTCTCCTTTTCTCTCTCTCTTTTTCTCTCCCTCTATCCATCTTTCAATTCAATTAAATTCAAATAAGCTTTATTGGCAGGACCAAATACATTTTAGCATTGCCAAAGTAGTTGAGTTTGTATGGGAAGGGGGGGGGGGTCAGGTGTTGGGTAATATAAAGGGGAATGGGGGTGAGTCCATGCAAAGGATTTTTAAGTCCTCAGTTTTTCATGTCCCTCTCAGTCTGTGACACGCTGTCACATATTGTGCAGCTATTCTCACCATTGGCTCCTCTTCTCCCATTATGATTTGGAGTTTCTTCAAGTCCGGATGAAAGCAGAGAGCCTCTGGAAGTGAGTGTCCCTCACTGATGAGTACTTGGGGCATTGTAGCAGGAAGTGGTCCTCCTCCTCCACGACCCCCTGGTCACATTGCTGGCACAACCTTCTCTCCCTGGGCTTGTAGGTCTGTCTGTGCCGTCCTAATTCCATTTCCAGGTTGTGGGCACTCAGTCTGTACAGGCTCAGGGTTTGTCTATCTTTGGGCTCCTGTAGCACCTCCAGGCATGGGGCCAGTTTGTAGTCTCTCTGCAGTGACTGGTAAACAGTTAGTTTTTTGAGTTGGTTATTTCATTTCTCCATTCTCCAACATGTTTTTCTTTGAAATCATTCATTACATTTATTATTTGAGAGCTTGTCAGGCCGGATTGTTGGGAGTTTGGGATAGACAAGGTGCTGATGAGTTGTTGCAGGCTGCACGGTTTGGACTGGTCCCTTTTGGTCAGTAGCACTTTATGGTGGTATGAGTTGGGACTGCTATTTTGTAGGTGGTCCCAGTATGATAGCATCCTCTTTTGTACTGCAAAAAGTAAGGGAAATCTGCCCAGCTCGGACCGGCAGGCACTGTTGGAGGTGCTCCGGTGGACATGTAGGAGGTGCTTGCAGAATTCCAGATGGAATATTTCTGTCGGGTTGGAGTCCCATTTGGATTGGTCTGGGTAGGTGACAGGACCCCAAACTTCACTGCCATATAGAAGGATTGGGGTGTTGACACTATTGAATACTCTGAGCCAGACTCTCATCAGAAGTTTTAGGTGATAAAGCTGTCTCCTGATGGCATAGAAGGCTCTGCGAGCCTTGTCTTTTAGGGCCTCTATGGCTGGCCTGAAACCTCCAGATTGATTAATTCTAGGCCAAGGTAAGTGTAGTTATTGGATGCATGAAGAGTGTGGTTGTTTAATGTAAAGGAAGGGCTCTTTGTTTGTTTTGTATTTTTCCTTTGGAACACCATGATTTTTGTTTTTCCTATGTTCACAGGTAGTGCCCATGTGGAAATATATTTCTTCAGCACTTCCAGGCTGTCTTGTAGGCCTCTTTCTGTTGGTGACAGAAGTAGGAGGTCGTCTGCATACAGCAGGAACTTCACCTTGGTGTCATGCAGAGTCAGTCCAGGTGCTGGGGAGGATTCTAGAGCTGCAGCCAGTTCATTGATGTAGATGTTGAAGAGGGTTGGACTTTGGCTGCAGCCCTGTCTGACTCCCCTGGCCTGTCGGAAGTGTTTGGTTCTTTTCCCATTCACCTTTACGCTGCAGCTGTTCTCAGTATATGAACTCTTGATGACATCATATGTTGTCCCTCCTATTCCACTCTCCAATAGGTTGAGGAATAAGCCTGGGTGCCAAACCGAATCAAAGGCCTTCTTAAAGTCCACAAAACAGGCGAATATCTTCCCATGTCTTGTATTGTGGACATGGTTCTTGATGAGACTGTGCAGGGTGTAGATGTGGTCTGTGGTGCGATGGTTTGGCATGAACCCTGCCTGACTTCTGCTGAGGACATTGTGTTGTAACAGGAAGGTGAGGATCCATTTGTTGAGAATACTGTTGAATATTTTCCCTAATGCGCTGCTGACATTCCTCTGTAGTTGGATGGATCATACTGGTCTCCACTCTTATGGATGGGTGTTATCAGGCCTTTGTTCCATACTTTAGGGTAGTGACCAGCACTAAGGACCAGGTTGAACACTTTTCATATTGCAGCATGTACATTTGGGGAGCCATGTTTAACCACTTGTTGACCGTACTGCGGCAAAGTGGTTTGATATCGTCCAGCGACGTAGACCTACGTCGCTGGACTTCTCCCCTTGTGGGCGGCGCGCGCGCGCCGCCGGATGCTCGCTCCCGCTGTTTTCAGTCACAACGGGAGTCGGGCCAGGGGAGGAGCGGCGGTGATCCCCGCCGCTCTTCCCCCGATTGTCGGGGATTTTGTGTGGAAATCCGCCCGCTTGTGTAAACAAAGCGGGCGGATCTCCTAAGTGACAGGCAGGGACAGATTACAGGATTCAGCATAGCTGAACCTGCGATCGGTCCCTGTGTCACTCAGTCACCTCCCCCCACACATGTCAGTAAGCACCAGGCATACATTAACCCCTTGATCACCACTAAAAATTAACCCCTTCCCTGCCAGTGTCATTTTTACAGTAACAGTGCATATGTATAGCACTGATTACTGTAGTAATGTCACTGGTACCCCCAAAAGTGTCAAAAATTTCAGTCAAGGGTCCGATCTGTCCGCCGCAATGTCGTAGTCCCGTAGACCCGAATCGCAAAAAGTGGCCTGGACGTAAGACAGCAAAATCCTCTGGTGGTAAAGTGTTTAATCAATTCAGGCAAGATTCCATCCCTCAGACTGGCTTTTTTAGTTTGCAGGTGTTGGATTTTCTCCGTTATTTTTTGTAGTGTAATTGGTACATCCAGGGGGTTTTGGATGTCCTTGATTTTTTCCTCCATATCATGTAGTCTTTTGATGAAGTCTTTTTGTTCTGCAGTTAACTCCTCTTCTGGAATATCTTTGTAGAGGTTCCTAAAGTAATTGAGCCAGATGTCGTAATTTTGGATGTGGAGGTTGTTTTACTTGTTTGCTGAGCCAAAATTCTTCCATATTTCCCAGAAATAATTTTTCTGAAGTGCCTCTTCTAACTGTTGCAGGTTGTTGGAGATAAAGTTTTGCTTTTTCTCGTTAAGGATTTGTTTGTATTTTTTCTGAAGGATGCCATGGGACATGGGATGGAGATGGAGGAGGACATGGGATGGGACTGGAGGAGGAGAAGGACATGGGATAGGACTGGATGAGGAGGAGGGCAGGGGATGGGGGATGGGACTGCAGGAGAAGTACTTGGGATGGGGGGGGATAGGACTGGAGGAGAAGGACATGGGATTTAGGAGAACATGGGATGGAGGAGAGGAGGAGGACATGGGATGGTGGGAGATGGGACTGGAGAAGGAGAAGGACATGGGATGGGACTTGGTGAGACAGCCAGTGGGTGGATTTGGTTGGACGGCGGGTGGGTGGGCCCTGGGGAATGCTGGTGGTCAGGCCCAGAGGGGCCCAGGCCTAAAGCTGTGTAAGGGGCCCCAACATTATTGATGGCTGCCCTGCTAGTAATGGCGGCGATAATCAATTTTTAGCAGAAATGCAACATTTGGGCGGACAGATCGGACTCCTAACTGAAATTTTTGGGGGGACCAGTGACAATACTACAGTAATCAGTGCTAAAAATATGCACTGTTACTGTAAAAATGACACTGGCAGGGAAGGGGTTAACCCAGGGGCCATCAAAGGGTTAAATGTGAGCCTAGGGGGTGTTTTCTAACTGTGGGGGGATGGGCTTGTGAAATCAACACAAAGACCCGTGTTCCTAAATAGGAGGAACACAGGAGCTCTGTGTCGATAGCTGTGAGCATGGGCATCCGCAGGTAGCCCCCCCCCCCCCCCCCCCCGCAGAATCTCAACTTTCCCTTTCAAGTGGTTGTTAAGTCACTTTATACCATTTTGTCTGGTCTGTTTAATAATAATCCTGTGTGCCTGTGTGTCTGTTTTTAAAAAATAAGACATTCTTTACCAGTTTTCAGAGGGCCTAGCACTGCTCACGTGACCCGTCAGCTTTCTACTCTCCCTGTCTGACAGCTGCCTGCAGCAGGCGGGGCCGAGGATTCCCCACTGATGTCAGTCAGGAGGGGAGGAGGAGGGGAGGGGGAGAGAAGGAGAGAGGTGGCGGGTCACGTGAGCGGCAAGTGGCTCTCTGAAAACTGACCACAGTCTCAGGGCTCAGCAGCCATGGTACAGTGGGGATCGAAAGTTTGGGCACCCCAGGTAAAAAGTTGTATTAATGTGCATTAGGAAGCCAAGGAAAGATGGAAACATCTCCAAAAGGCATCAAATTACAGATTAGACATTCTTATAATATGTCAACAAAAGTTAGATTTTATTTCCATCATTGACACTTTCAAAATTACAGAAAACAAAAAATGGCATCTGCATTTTTGTTTGGGCACCCTGCAGAATTTATAGCATGCACTGCCCCCTTTGCAAGGCTGAGACCTGCTAGGGTCATGGATTGTTCTCAATCATCATCTGGGAAGACCAGGTGATGTCAATCTCAAAGGTTTTAAATGCCCAGACTCATCTGACCTTGCCCTAACAATCAACACCATGGGATCTTCTAAGCAGTTGTCTAGAAAACTGAAACTGAAAATAGTTGACGCTCACAAATCTGGAGAAGGCTATAAGAAGATAGCAAAGCGTTTTCAGATGTCAATATCCTCTGTTCGGAATGTAATTAAGAAATGGCAGTCATCAGGAACAGTGGAAGTTAAAGCAAGATCTGGAAGACCAAGAAAAATATCAGACAGAACAGCTTGCAGGATTGTGAGAAACAATTCAAAACCCACGTTTGACTGCACGATCCCTCCAGAAAGATCTGGCAGACACTGGAGTTGTGGTACCCTATTCCACTATAAAGAGATACTTGTACAAATATGGTCTTCATGGAAGAGTCATCAGAAGAAAACCTCTTCTTCGTCCTCAACACAAAAATCAGCGTAAGAACTTTGCAAATGAACATATAGACAAGCCTGATGCATTTTGGAAACAAGTTCTGTGGACCGATGAGGTTAAAATTTAACTTTTTGGCCGGAATGAGCAAAGGTACGTTTGGATTAGAAGGGGCACAGAATTTAATGAAAAGAACCTCTGTCCAACTCTTAAGCATGGGGGTGGATCAATCATGCTTTGGGGTTGTATTGCAGCCAGTGGCACAGGGAACATCTCGCAAGTAGAAGGAAAAATGGATTCCATAAAATTTCAGCAAATTTTGGATGGTAACTTGATGCCATCTGTGAAAAAGCTGAAGTTAAAGAGAGGATGGCTTCTAAAAATGGATAATGATCCTAAACACACCTCGAAATCCACGGGGGATTGCATCGAGAGGCGTAAACTGAAGGTTTTGCCATGACCTTCACAATCTCCAGACCTCAACATAAATGAAAATCTATGGATAGACCTTAAAAGAGCAGTGCGTGACAGACAGCCCAGAAATTTCAAAGAACTGGAAGACTTTTGTAAGGAAGAATGGGCAAAGATACCTCAAACAAGAATTGAAAGACTCCTGGCTGGCTACAAAAAACGTTTACAAGCTCTGATACTTGCCAAAGGGGGCAGTACAAGATATTAACTCTGCAGGGTGCCTAAACTTTTGCAGATGCCATTTTTTTGTTTTCTGTCATTTTGGAAGTGTAAATGATGGAAAAAAAATCTAACTTTTGTTGACATGTAAGAATGTCTAATCTGTAATTTGATGCCTTTTGGAGATTTTTCCATCTTTCCTTGGCTTCTTTATACACATTAATACAAATTTTTACCTGGGGTGCCCAAACTTTCGATCCCCACTGTATACTGTGGTCAGTTTACAGAGGGGAGGACATAAACAGGCAGGACCAGCCAGGTATTTTAGGTGATAGAAGGGGCCCAAATTACACAGCAAAGCACCGTGCTGTATAACATGCTTTAAGGGAACAGGACCTTTTTTTTTTTTTTTTTTTTAGGTTATTTGCTCTTTAAAAATAAATACTCAAAATAAGTATAATCACTAAGCCCCTCCCCTTCATTACATTGTTGAAAAGGGGTGGAGCATGTGTGACCTTAAAATGATGCCCCCCCCCCCCCGAAAAAAGTTCTGCGGACACCCATGGCTGTGAGAACAACGACCTGCTGTGTTTACAACAGCAGACCACCGTTCTCTCTTCACAGGGAGTAATCGCAGGTTCCCAGTGGCAATCGCAACCGCCGGCCTGGTGGATCAGCTTCTATGCTGGCGAGTGGGTGCGCCCACCCCCAGGATCACTCCCACGAACTGCCGTACAGGTACGGCGATTCATGGGAACCTGCCGACCTGCCGCCGTATAACTGCGTGGCTGGTCGGCAAGTGGTTAAAGTACATCTGTTATGAGGGAACTATAGGCTGTCATTGCTAACCTCCTCCTGAAAAGTAAAAAGCTATAGGCATAGCTACGTATCCTGCATTTTTTTTAATGCACAGAAGTAACTATACAATATGACTGTACTGGGTCTTATGTGCTTCAGGGTATAGTCTGCTATGGCTATAGCTACAGCCCTGCAACCAAGCATTTGAAAGCTAATACCTTTTGCCATGACAAGCAAATAACAAGGTCAGGACCTGCTGCATCTTAAATTCAAAGATTTCCTTATTATGTACAGTATCTGACTTCATAGAAGAAACATTAACATTATATAAAACACCCAAATCGTTTAGGACTTATACGCATGCTTCACATGTAATACACTTGCTCTTTAAATGGAAAGGTCAAATAATAGCACGAGCACGATTGGTAAACAACACCGGCTGTAATTTTTTTTTTATTAATTTATGATTTGGAGAAGAAATTATTTAACTATTATGGTAAATGCAGTTGTATTTATTGTGATCTCATTGTGCTGCTTGCTTCAGGAGAACTTGTCGCTATGCTGAGATCAATGCTGCATGCATGAATGAGCAAGAACTGAGGGCACTGAATTTCAAACCTGCATGACTGAGGAAGGGGACATTGATAGATGATTGGATTGCTAATTAGCCCAGCCACGGCTACAGCAGCTTACACTTTATTAGTATTATTTTCTTCGGCTCATTCATAGAAAAACAACCTTGCATTTACATGATATTAAACCACATAAAATTCAATGGAATGCATGTCCAGTAGACGATATTACTCTATTCTTAGTATTTTAATATTTTCATACTACTATATAAATATGTTAACAACCTAATAACTTTCCTATAGTACACATATAACCTCGTTTAATTCGAATACAAGCTAATTTCTAAAGCTGATCACTGCCGATGAAGTAAACCCCACTATTGATTACCCCTCCACCTGATCATTGATTCCTATAGTTTACATTTTAAAATATAAGGTTCTAGACCTGGATATCTTTATCACGGAGATGGTTCTAGTGGGCCTGACCTCCCTTGTATTCCATCTGCCCTGACCTCAGCTGTATTTCTTAATTACGTGAAATACGGCTTCATTAAGTGTTGGTCTCTTGCTTTGGATTTTATGTTTGGTTACCCCAGCATTGAACTAAAGCTAGATACACACTATGCAACATTTGTTGGTAGACTTCCTTAAGATTTACCTTCAACTATGTAGTATATGGGCCTGCCTGATTGCATACAAATTGAAAGTGTTTAGGTCTGACCTCATATTATGGAGTTTTGGTAAGTCTGAAGGAAAAAATCTAAAGAAAATTGTATGTGTGTATCCAGTCTTAACCTCCCTAGCGGTATGATTCTGTCAGGAATTCTGTACCAAAAGCGGTACAATTCTTTGCATGGAAATTTGGCGTTATGTATTAAAGGCCTACAATTCTTAGTAATTACTGACTTAAAACTTACCAAAACAAGACTCTAGTAGACATCCCAGATGTGATGAATTTGAAACACAAACACATGAATTATAATCTAATCAATAATAGAATTTTATTCAATAATGCAATGAAAAATAATGAAATTTGTAAAAGAAATTCAATACACATCCTGAGTGTGAAACAGTTTGAAGCATGGAACTAGACGAAGTCCGACGTTGCAATCTGGACAATAGTACCTTGTTTCCTTTCGGACTTTTCTTCCATTGCCATCCTTCTTAGAACAGCAGACGACGCACATCCTGGTAGGCGCTAACTTTTTTGGGGTGGGCGGTACAAAGTCCACAAAATGACGGCCTGTCAGGCGTTCTGGATTGCCAACGTCAACAGCGCGTCGTCCGGGTCTGTTAGCAGATACTGATGATGGTTGACGAAAATCTGCTCAGCCACCTTCCAGATAAAGTCTGAATGAACAAGGGGTATGGCAGTGTTGGCTTTGTAAAGAATATAGGCGTTCCAAAGGCACTGTTCAAGGAGATGCCTAAAAATCTTTTTGTAGTACTTTTTTTGTTGCATTTTTTCCGCATCGCCGGGTAAAAGGTCATTGCCTGATCGGCTCGGTTGACACCTCCCATCGTGTGATTGTAGTCGATCACGACTTGCGGCTTCAGCATATCTGTTCCGTGTTTTGTGCGAACCATGGCAGTGGAGGTGCTGTGCACGGTGCTCATGAGACACACGTCCTTTTTGTCTCGCCACCGCATTGCCATCATTTTACCCTTTTGAAAGGCAACCATCTCTCCTTTTTTTAGCTTTTTCCTGCTAAACATTGATGGCATGTCACGCCGGTTTGGCCTAACAGTACCATACCCATCTGTTTTGTTTAGGAGCAAAACTTCATAAAGTTCCGGAGAGGTATAAAAATTGTCCGTTGTCACGCAATATCCCTGGTTCAGCAGTGGGTCCAGCAGTGAAAGGACAGAGGATGTGGCCATCCCATAGCCGCTGTACTTGGGATTGAACTTTGTACCTTTCCCGGTGTAAATTATAGCATTCCATATATATCCTGTGGACGACTCACAGAGCATGTAAAATTTGATCCCGAACCACGCTCTTTTGGATGCAATATATTGGATCCAGCTCAGGCGTCCCTTGTAGGCCATCAGACTTTCGTCCACACTGACACCCCTATCTGGCACATAGGTCCGCTGGAAGTTGGTGATACCTCCCAGATTTTTTTGAGTTTGGGCGCAGGATGCGTGGCCTCATCAAACTCCTCGTTGTTGGCAAAATGCAAATTTTTCATGATCAGAGAAAAACGGTACTCGGATATCACTGTGCCAAAAAATGGAGTGGCCAGCATCTTATTGGTGGTCCAATACCATTTCTGGAGCGGTTTCCCCACCACCCCCTGAAGGATGATGAGTCCCAGAAACTTCCAGATGTCCTCTTTACTGACCGGTTCCCATTTTCTGGATCGGGAAAATCTGGCACGCAGCGTAGCGGACTGCTGCTCATGGTAGCGGTTGGTTTCAGTGACTATTTTTAGAATTACCTCCTCAGTTAGAAATAACTTCAGGTACGCCAGAGGGTTGTCACTCTCCACATCAACCTTCATCCCAGGAGATCCAGTGAAACGGAATCTCGGGGGCGCTGCCTGGTCCGCATCGCTGTCTAAAGGGCACCAAGTGCGCACATCACTTAGGTCAGGTGCGGGATCATCGGCGTCACTTTCTCGATCAGTGTCGGTGTCAGAGTCAGATGACAAATCTCCGCACGACTCACTGTCACTCTGTTCTGCGAGCAGCTCCGTGTCGCTGCCGATGTCGCTGTCGCAGTCGCTCATCTCATCCAAAAGCGCATATGCAGGACAGCGCTTTTTTGATGCCATTTACAAATGATTTTATTTCACACAAATGACAATAGCAAGGGGCACTGAGAGGGCACTGTGTCTTTTACCAAAGTGATACAGTGTAATCCTCTCAGATTACACTGTATCACCTCCTTTTTATATGTTTGTGTTTGGTGTAACTTTGAATTTTCCTCCCAGTTCCGCTCCCATGCAGCATTGCTGCTGCAGGGAACGGAACCAGGAAGTCCTCCTACCGACAGACGAGCGGCGGGGATCTCGGCTGGCGGTCACAGCAATGAGAGATCATCGCTGGATCGCCAGGATAAGGTAAGACACTCCGCTGCGCTCTCTGCACATTCACCCCGAGCGTGACTCGGGGATACCGATAGTAGCAGGAAAATTCTACCCCGAGTCACGCTCAGGGTTACCGCTAGGCAGGTTAAGCCTAGTACACACGCAACGATTTTCCGCCGACGGGTCGTCCGTCTTTTGTCCAGAGTGGTGTTTTGTTGGTTGGAATGTGCCTAGACTGCACTGGACTTTTGTCGACAAAATTCTACTTCAGAAGTGATGTCATGTGTTGGTTTGCTTTCTTTGTGTTCTTTCTTCTCTGAGCATGCCCAGTCTTGCTCATAAGATTTTTCCCTGTCGAAATCTGTACTGATAGCACGAAAATCGGCCGTGTTTTGACGGAGGACAAAAATTTTATAGCCCGCACACCAGATTTTTTTCGGCCGAAAAGTCGGAGTCGGTTGTCGGAAGCATCATACTAACAAGCCGAAAATCGGCAGATCGGTCGTCGGACGAAAATTCCCTGCAGAATTTCGACGCGTGTGTACGAGGCTTTAGGCTACACTTCCCAAACACATTTCTGTCATTTCACTGGCACCAATTCCACCTGGTTGCACATGGGGCTCTAGTTTTCAGCTGTAACCTGCAAAGCCATCCCAGGAGGACACTCTGGGAGGTCCCACCTGACTAGTTTCCAAATCCACCATCAAGGGTTCCAAAATCTGCACTTTTGCTTCCTCTCCGTTCTGTTGGTTCTTAGTATTGTTCCACAATGCTTGCTTCCTGGCTGCATTCTCACGATTGTTCTCCCATGCTGGTTTTCCCTGCTGAGAGCCATCCCTAGATACTAACACTTTAAAAATCACTTTGAATAAACTGTATAAAGTATATATTCTTATAATGTTCTACAGAACTTTAAGAAATAGGAAGATAGTATACAGTATTATACCTTTCCCCAATGAAGGCTAGTTCAAATTCCTTACTACATTCGTACAAGCTCAACCAACTAAAATAAACGGCTAATGAACCTGGCAGTATTTTTTGTTTCTGCTGTAGGAAACTGGATCACTTGGTGGTAACGTGAAGTTCATATAAATGTTTTGGCGATGGTACCATGGTGGGAATTGAATGTAATTGCAGGGCAGTATTGCTAATGACCAAACCACTAAGCCATATCTATCATAAGGTTAATGTCATGTGTTGTTAAAATAAAACATGAAATAGAAAATATGATAACAAATTTGTTTAATAAAAAAGGAAATTAGTAAAACTGTTTATTCTAAATAGTGATGGTGACTGCCATGATAAAAGCATCAAGGAACACAGTGTAGGCTTTTTGGAACTCAAATAAGCTGCCAATTCTAATGTAATATCAAGACCTAGGGTTAAAACTATCAGACGTCCAAATGACATCTGGCTTCTCAGCTACTACAGATTATTGGCTGCAGTGTTTATCAGTGCATTATTCATCAAAACTGATGATGCAAAGTACAACATGCTGTCTGCATCTCCGTGTCTGAGTGGGAGATAAGTTGGCAGAAGAGCCTGGTATTCTGTGAGCAGCATGTAATCAATAGTGTGGGTGCTTGTTCGTTTTATGTTGATGACTATTCCCTCTGGTGTATCTTTGTGAGACTTTTTTTGTTCACTACATCACCAGCTGTGCATTTTATCTTCTTCCTCATCTTAATACCAAAATCTGTAAAGAAGCTAGATGGCAAAGCCTTGACTGCTTGAATGTAAAATTCAAGATGTTAGGGACTAAAACCAGTAGTCTCTTTTTTTTGGTCTGTTTTGGCGAAATTAGTTTGATTGTACTCTGATAAATGGCTATTGCATGTCCTGTAATTATATCTGTATTTTTTCACTAAATGATAAATCTTGTGTAAGTTTCACCACCTTGCTTTGTAAAATATTTTTACTGAAATTTATATTTTCACTTCCCCAGATATTTCATTGCATGGTCATGTTCATATATTCATTCTTGCTATATTGTACATTTTTGTGATATATACATACATACACACACTTACACACAGTATCTCACAAAAGCATTCTCTGATATTGGACGAACTGGAGAGGTTGGACAATTGCCATAGCAACAAACGGAGTCCCTGGGACCACTGTTGGTGGTAGCATCCCAAAAACACACATACAGTATCTCACAAAAGTGAGTACACCCCTCAAATTTTTGTAAATATTTTATTATATCTTTTCATGTGACAACACTGAAGAAATGACAGTTTGCTACAATGTAAAGTAGTGAGTGTACATCTTGTATAACAGTGTAAATTAGCTGTCCCCTCAAAATATCTCAACACACAGCCATTAATGTCTAAACTGCTGGCAACAAAAGTGAGTACACCCCTAAGTTAAAATGTCCAAATTAGGCGCAACGTGTCAATATTTGTGGCCACCATTATTTTCCAGCACTGCCTTAGCCCTCTTGGGCATGGAGTTCACCAGAGCGTGACAGGTTACCACTGGAGTCCTCTTCCACTACTCAATGATAACATCATGGAGCTGGTGGATGTTAGAGAACTTGCGCTCTTCCACCTTCCATTTGAAGATGTCCCACAGATGCTCAATAGGGTTTAGGTCTAGAGACATGCTTGGCCAGTCCATCACCTTTTACCATCAGCTACTTTAGCAAGGTAGTGGTCATCTTAGAGGTATGTTTGGGGTCGTTATGTGGAAATACAGCCCTGCGGCCCAGTCTCCGAAGGGAGGGGATCATGCTCTGCTTAAGTATGTCACAGTACAAGTTGGCATTCATGGTTCCTTCAATGAACTGTAGCTCCCCAGTGCCAGCAGCATTCATGCAGCCCCAGACCATGACACTCCCACCACCAAGCTTGACTGTAGGCAAGACACACTTGTCTTTGCTCTCTTCACCTGGTTGCCGCCACACACACTTGACACCATCTGAACCAAATAAGTTTATCTTGGTCTCATCAGACCACAGGACATGGTTTCAGTAATCCATGTCCTTAGTCTGCTTGTCTTCAGCAAATTGTTTGCAGGCTTTATTGTGCATCATCTTTAGAAGAGGCTACCTTCTGGGATGACAGCCATGCAGACCAATTTGATGCAGTGTGCGGCGTATGGTCTGAGCACTGACAGGCTGACCCCCCACCCCTTTAACCTTTGCAGCAATGCTGGCAGCACTCATACATCTATTTTAAAAAGACAACCTCTGGATATGACCCTAAGCATGTGCACTCAACTACTTTGGTCGACCATGGCGAGGCCTGTTCTGAGTGAAACCTGTCCTGTTAAACCACTGTATGGTCTTGGCAACCATGCTGCAGCTCAGTTTCAGGGTCTTGGCAATCTTCTTATAGCCTAGGCCATCTTTATGAAGTGCAACAATTCGTTTTTCAGATCCTCAGAGAGTTCTTTGCCATGAGGTGCCATGTTGAACTTCCAGTGTCCAGTATGGGAGAGTGAGAGCGATAACACCAAATTTAACACACCTGCCCCCCCATGCACACCTGAGACTCCTGTGACACTAAATCACATGACACCGGGGAGGGTAAATGGCTAACTGGGCCCAAATTCGACATTTTACTTTAGGGATGTACTCACTTTTGTTGCCAAAGGTTTAAACATTAATGGCTGTGTGTTGAGTTATTTTAAAGGAACAGCAAATTTACACTGTTATACAAGCTGTACACTCACTACTTTACATTGTAGCAAAGTGTCATTTCTTCAGTGTTGTCACATGAAAAGATATAATAAAGTATTTACAAATATGTGAGGGGTGTACTCAGTTTTGTGAGATACTGCATATACTGTATATATAAAGTCAGTTCACAAAAATGATCACTAACATTCACTGGTAGGTTTTAGAAGGTGTCTAAAAAGAGATAAAATAGCACGTCGTGGAAAAGTATATTGCTTCATATACAGTATACTGTATGTTATTCAAATAACAGGTACTGTAAATAACATTTAAGTTATTACATGCTAAATAATAATTATTCAATGTATATAAATTGAAAATTTTGATGAGAATGTTAATAGCCAACATGGCTAAATTAATGTCAATATAGCCCACCGATGGCAAACCTTGTTTTTTTGTTTTACATAGAGATTAGAATACCTGCCAGGTTTTTACTGCTAGCTGTGTCCCCCGTTATGGAAATTACCCACTTTATGTGTCCAGAACACTGAAAGTGAAATCCCAAATTTTGAGGGACACTAGCTCTGGCAATGATAAGGGGTTTTGCTCACTTTGTAGGGATTTCTTCTAACTTCCTGCTGTGGTTATGGGACAAGAAATAAAAGGAAATCTCCCCAATAGGACACAGATGGCAAGAAACTGGCAGGGGCTATAACCCTTCCTTATTCTATTCAAAAGGTAAAAAACAGGTTTGCCTTTAGTTCTACTTTAACTTCACCTAATGGAGACAACTGTAAAAATGTTAGATTCTCTATTATTTTATGTCTAGTTCTAATAACTTACAGTATGGGGACATATTATTCCATACATTTTTATTTAAATAATAATAATTATTATGATTGTTATTATTATATTATTATTATTATTATTATTATTATTATTATGTATTCTGCCCTAGGCTGGATACATTTAGATTTTGGCTCTGCTGTTCCCAGCTGAGCAGCAATTTATTTTTTATGTCTGGCCAGGTCTCCCCAGGCCTCGTGATTGATTGTTTCTTCCTGCCTCTGGAAGAAGCTTCCAGAAATAGATTGGGAGGGTTAGCCACTGGGTTTTAAATAAATATTTACCTGACCTCAGCCAATCCCTGTGTCATGTACCTGGTAGAAGAGCCTGATACGATGAGGAAGGCCTCTCTTACACCTCTGACTCGGGGCCCCTGATAGAGCAGACAGATAGCACAGGAGTGCAGAATGGCACGAGTGCCTATTGGTCTTGATAGTAGTTTAGCCGGACGAACTGTCAGGATCAAGCAGGGGAAGACCATCGGTGGACCGCAGCGGAGCAGGAGTGCCGTATGGACACCTCTGAGCTGAAGACAGGAGCAGGCTGTGTCTCTCAGTAGGTTGCAGCAGAGCAGGAATGACGGATGGACACCACCGAGCAGGAGACAGGAGCAGGCTGAGTCCGTCAGCAGGTTGCAGCGGAGCAGGAATGCCGGATGGACACCAGTGGAAAGTAGGCAGAGACTAGCAGCAGGCAGTCCAGCAGGGTAATAGGCAGGAACAGGGTCAGGCAAACCGGGTCATACACTGGCAGACGGATCAGGTGCAGATGTACAGGCAGAAGCGTGGTCAAAAGAGCCATTCTGTCTATAGGAATGTCCTTCCTGACTCCCTGGAAGGGGGCACCCAGAAGGTGTGGCTGGGAGAGGATAAATGTTTGGTAGGACCTGTTCAGACCTATCTCTCCCTCTGGACATTGAGAGTAAGACTTTTTGTCTTGAGTTTCAGGTGTGCCTGTGCTTTGAGGGTTAGACACCAGAGGTTGCTACAAGGACAGTGACTGCTCTTACAGAGTCTCAGATTAGTTTGCGGTCCCTTCCACCTTTAGCAATTCTTAGGACTGCTGTTGAAGAACTTTGCTTGAGAATCTGTCCTCGAATTCCAGCGAGAGTTTTGGAGTATCGTGCACTCCCTCTACCAGCCTGTGTTCAAGTACTGTAATAAATCCCCTAGACTGTATCAGTGGTTGTCGGTGTGCTCTGGAACTGCTACCTGGGACTTGCAGTCTCTAAACAGGTGGGGGAGACCTAAAATTTATATTGGCCTCTCTGGGAGTGATTGCTACAATTATTAATATTAATTGATGCAGCTCTCTCCTTTAATTTGTTTGTTAGGCTAAATATAGTTTTTGGCTTCACTGCAATCAGTGGAGCAATAATCTATTGTTTTTGCCTGGTCAAATTTTCCTAGCTGGGTGTTTGATTCCTACCACCTGCTTCTGGGAGGAGTTTCAATAATATAGGACAGGG
The DNA here is from genome assembly GCF_965119305.1 of Pelophylax lessonae. Lineage (NCBI taxonomy): Eukaryota > Metazoa > Chordata > Amphibia > Anura > Ranidae > Pelophylax > Pelophylax lessonae. The sequence goes on from NC_138772.1 coordinate 412,816,517, forward strand.
AAGTCAAATGCCCAATATGAATAATTATCAAGCCTCAGCCAATCCCTGGTCTGTATCCTGTAGGTAGCCTGGAGAGGTGATAAATGTTTGGTAGGCCCTTTCAGAGTGTTCTTTTCTCTCCAGGGAGGGTACCAGTTCTCCTGGGGCTGCTGACCCTGGGCGATAGCTAGTGAGACAAGACATTGCAGTCTGGACCTCAGGAGTTTCTGGGCTGGAGACCTGGAGAAAACTGCTAAAGGATTATTTGCTGGAGTGCATCACTCTGGAGTACTGGTCTGGAGAAGGATCTTTTGTCTCCCTCACTGAAGAACTACCCATGGATTCTGGGTTGCAGACAAATCATTGTTAGTAAAGACCTTGCTGTGGACTCTTGGGTGTGCAAGTGCTAGAAAGGAGCTAAGTACCAGAGGATGATATATGGACTGAGACTGCTCTTACAGAGTCCTAGATATACTGGCCATCCCCTGTAACCCCCAGGAAAAGCTGCTTAGAGAAGACTGGTGAGAAGCTGTCTTCCTGTTAGTTCTGCTATTATTTGGAGTATCCTGATCCTTTTTAAGTTATTCGGCAATAAATTCTAAAAATACACTCCCTCCCCAGGCTGAGCCTGTATTGTCTGTGTGCATGGAACTGTGCTAGTGACTGGCAGCCTCTGTACAAGCTGCGGAGACCTGGGTATGATCTCAGTAGTCCCTACAGGGGTAATCACTACAATATTATTATTATGATTATTATATTATGATCTGAGATGGGATCACTAAAGTAAATTTCTATTTTACATTAAAGTAGGACAGCATTCCTAATCGAGAATGTTTGTCTGATTGAATCCTTGCCAATGTCACCAATGTTGTCATTTACTTGGTTTGCATTGATGTGGGCTGTGTTGGCATTCCTCTTGCCATAAATAAACTAGATAAATTTGGCTGTAATGTAACTTTGAAAATAGGTGAAGCAGAGCTCCACTAAAAACAGTTTTTTACCTCTCACTCCTGGTGTAGCTGTATGTGGCTGAGTCTTGAGTTCACTGTTACAGTGCATCCGGAAAGTATTCACAGGGCTTCCCTTTTTCCACATTTTGTTATGTTACAGCCTTATTCCAAAACAGATTAAACAGGTTATTTTCCTCAGAATTCTACAAACAATACCCCATAATGACAACGTGAAAGAAGTTTGTTTTGAAATCTTTGCAAATTTATTAAAAATAAAAAAACAAAAAAATCACGTGTACATAAGTATTCACAGCCTTTGCCACGACACTCAAAATTGAGTTCAGGTGCATCCTGTTTCCTCCGATCATCCTTTTTTTTTCAATAATATATATTTACTGAAAATCATGGCATACATGTAATACAAATAATACATATAACATGGGACATGTATCAACCAAATATGAGCAGATCAGCCTTTCAGTAAATAAGCACATCGTAGACAATCAGCGTAAACTATATTGAATAAATATATTGGATAACTGTGATGTGTGAAGATGTTCCAGGCTATAAGGGCTGATTTTATTGTCTTATTCCGAAATGAATTAAATAATTTTTTTTCCTCACAATTCTACAAACTATACCCCATAATGACAACATGAAAGAAGTTTGTTTGAAACCTTTGCAAATGTATTAAAAATGAAAAAAAATCACATGTACATAAGTATTCATAGCCTTTGCTCAGTACTTTGTTGAAGCACTTTTGGCACCAATTACAGCCTCCAGTCTTTTTGGGTATGATGCTACAAGCTTGGCACACTTATTTTTGGGCAGTTTCTCCCATTCTTCTTTGCAGGACCTATCAAGCTCCATCAGGTTTGATGGGAAGTGTCAGTACACAGCCATTTTCAGATCTCTCCAGAGAAGTTCAATTGGGTTCAAGTCTGGGCTCTGGCTTAGGGTTGTTGTTCTGTTGTAAGATGACCCTTTGCCCCAGAGCCAAAGTGCTTTTATAAAGGATGTTTCTGTTCATTGCTGCATTCATCTTTCCCTCGACCCTGACTAGTCTCCCAGTTCCTGCCACTAAAAAACATCCCACAGCATGATGCTGCCATCACCATGCCATCACCATGCTTCACTGTAGAGATGGTATTGGCCAGGTGATGATTACGCACTGTGCACTTTTTGCATTGTTTATATGGTCACTTTATTATTCTTTTTGTATCAATATTTTGTTGGCGTTCACATTTTTTAGTCATAAATGTACCCATGTGCATAGTTTAGTATGTCATTTAGCGCAACTTATTTATATATACATTGTTTCTGTGCTGTCACACTGAAAGTTGCTGCTCATATTTTTCACTAGCGCAATTATATTTTTTATGTTGATATTGATTTAAGACAACCTAACTGCAGCTTGTGTCATTCTCCTAAGCCCATCATGGATATATTTAAATATCGGCCCACTAAAAAAGTCAATACCGAAGGAGTCTTTGAAGTGTTTACTAACACAGAAAGTGACTTAGGTGGATTATTTATGAGACTCAAAAATCTTTTCATTTCCGAAGTCCATACCCAATGGGACATTGCTTTTCTTGAGACCTATATCAAGAACACTATGGTCCCAAGTAGCCTCCGATGGGAAGTCTGTCCCCAAATGGGTGAAATAGAACTAGAGGAATGCTTTAAATATTTTAACGAGGCAAGGGTCAGTTTCCTCAAATTCCTAGTCCAAAGGAAGAGTGCAAAACTTTCACGATTGGATGAGGAAGTTAAAATCGTTAAAGAAAAGCCTGTTCCCTTCATGAATAGTGAAGATTACAAGGAATCTTCTGTGAATTTCCTTAAAAGCATAGAAAAAGAGGAGAAAGATTAAAAAATAAAAAAGAGGGAAAAGTACAATCGTGATTTACAAGATTATCAATCTAGCACGGTGTTCGAGTGGCAAAATAAATTTCTAGAGGCCACCAGTGAGGTTAGGATAGATACATCAAATAAAACCTCTGGAGGGATATCATCTATGACTCCCCATCGATGGGGAAAGTTCCGGGCCACCCCCTCATGATGTACCTAAAAGTCCACATGCCAAAAAAGGGCAACGTTTATCTTATAGATCACCCTTTAGAGGGCAAGGACGAGGTGGAGATAAGCAACCCCCTGCCCATTATGGACCTAATAGTCAATACGGTCCATATGATCCCAATAATCATTGAGGATATGCTAATGATCCACCTTATTTCAGTAATCCCAATTCGGGACCTTGTTACTCTCGTGACCAGGGTGGTGCTCCACAATGGAGACACTACCCAGGATACGACTCTAGACAAGGGCATAATCAGACTCCTCAATGGAGACAGGGCCCCAATCCAAATCAAAGATTTAGACCATCTAACAAACAAGGGCCTGGCCCTGTTTATTATTATTATATTATTATACAGGATTTATATAGCGCCAACAGTTTGCGCAGCGCTTAACAAAATGAAGGCAGACATTACAGTTACAATACAATTTGGAACAAAAGAAATCAGAGGGCCCTGCTCGTTAGAGCTTACAATCTAAAAGAATGGCCTCAATAGTCAATACCAAAATTACGATTTGGATTCCTATAGCAATGAACAATTTGATATGGATCAAGAATACAATGTCCCTATTTGTAATAATTTTTGTCCTTTAAGGCACAATGAGAGCCCTAGGAATGGTTATGAATATAACCAATCCAAATTTAGCCACCTGATGACTCCGTCTCGGTAAATCATTTTCGCCAACGTAGAGACATCGAGACAGAGGGGTTAGCCCCTATTCAACAACCCAATCAGAGCTACCCCGGTTGGGGTTTACCCAAACCTGGCCAAGGCACCAAACACCCAGTAGAACCAAGAGAGGCACAAGGGGAGGGAGGAGGGTACAACTCTAAAAGAAAAAAGACGTAACCAATGTAGGTATTTTCAGTCTAAGTAAAACAGATTTAAGCGATTCAGACAAACGTATCCTTGACAAGGGTCTAAAATTCGCTTCTCCTAGATGTCTGAATAAATTTCAGACATATACGTGGATATATATATGGATATGGATATATGGACGTGCATAAATTTGTAAGGAAACTTAATATTAAACTGTATGTGATCAGTAACCCTGTCAAAGAGAGTCGTTTTGTATCTACTGAGTTTCAACAGTCTGGATTATCTAACGCGTCACTTTTCAACCCTTCAGACTCTCTAGCTCCATCACTGAAAGTTTTTCGTGATGTGGTTTTGAGAGATCTTGATCAAATGAAAATCTGTTGAAATAGAATGGATAAAGATCTGCAGGCTGGACTTGACTTCTTGTGTAATAACAAGGAGTTAGTCATTAGGCCAGCGAATAAAGGGGGAGGAATTGTGATACTTGATAGGAGTGATTACATGTCTGAGATGTATCGCATCCTGGGTGACACAGCTACTTATACCCCCTTACCAAAGAAACCCTATGTTGCAATATAAAAAAGAGTTGGAAACCATAGTTGGTAAAGGCTTCCATCTGAATATTTTGAACAAAAAAGAAAAAGCTTTCTTGGTACTGAAACATCCAAGAGCTCCCATTATCTATTACCTCCCCAAGGTGCACAAGAGTCTGATTTTCCCCCGGGTCGCCCCATTGTCAGCGGTATTGACTCTGTGATGTCCCGGGCGGGGAAATACATTGACTCTTTTCTCCAACCATTAGTTCAAAAGACCCCATCCTACATCAAAGACACCAGACATGTTCTCAATCTTTTGTCAAATGTGAAACCTACTGAGGGATTGTGGAAGGTGACGGCGGATGTGACATCGCTGTATATGGTGATTCCACATGATTTGGGTTTGGAGGCGGTCAACTTGTTTCTCGATAGAGACTCTGACATTTCGAGACTACAGATTTCTTTCATTATGAAGTTGTTACAGTTTGCGACCAGACACAATTATTTCTGGTTCAGGGGCCTATTTTATCGCCAAGACAGGGCCTAATCTGTTCATGGCCCAGTGGGAGGAGGACGGCATCTATTCATGTGATAGACCTCAGATCCTTTTATGGGCAAGGTATATAGATGACGTCCCCCTCCTATGGGACGGAGCCAGGGCTGATCTGGATTTCTTCAAGAAATGCCTCAATTCCAACAATAGAGGTATCCATCTCAATTATGAGGTAAGCCAAACTGCCATCAATTTCCTGGATTTGACAATATCGGTTAGGGGTGATATGTTTATGACCTCTACATATTTCAAGCCCACAGATAGAAACTCGTATATCCCGGTAGACAGCTGCCATCACGACTCCTGGCTATGTGCGGTCCCTAAAGGCCAGTATCTGTGAATTAAGAGGAACTGTACAGATCATCAAGATTTTATATCCCAAGCTCAGGTCCTTACAGGAGGATTCCTGGAAAAAGGGTACAAAGGGCATCTTTATTTGAGATACTTTGGAAAACGTCATCCATACAGAGAGGGCAGATTTATTGGTAGCACAATCTAAGATAAAAAAAAGAGGACTCTTCTCCTCTACTACCATTCATAACTACGTTCTCTAATCAACATAGAGGAATTAAACATCTGATACAGCGTCACTGGCATATCCTTGGGAACGATGGGGTGCTGAATAAGGTTCTGCCTGATCGACCCTGTGTTATCTTTAGGGGAGTATCGACTCCTCACCATAGCCTTGCCCCCAATGTTTTGGAGCATCCTGTTGCTAGACAGGGTTTTTTTCGCTAATTTAAATGGCTAGTATAAGTGTAATAGATGCCAGATTTTCTCACTTAACAACATTAAATGGAAAAATACTAAAAGCTTTACATCTACTAGCACGGGCATATTGCATGTGATTAAGCCGTTTATATCTTGTTCTAGTACAGGTGTTGTATACCTTATACAATGTTCCTGTGGGTACCAATATATTGGCAGGACCAAACGCCCTTTACATGTGCGCTTGAATGAGCACATAGCCAATATCATAAAGGGTTTTAAACAACATTCGCTTTCAAAACATTATCTTATGGCTCACAGTAAGGACCCTAAAAATAATCTGTTCTTAGCCATAGATAAATTCAGCCCCCACTGGCAAGGTGAACCCTTGGTGAGAGGTCTATCAAGGCTTGAGATGGCCTGGATAATACATAGGGTTAAAAGTTATACACCTTTTGGTCTTAACGTTGATGTGAATGTCAATGCCTTTATTGATAATTCATGATGAGCATAGATTTCCACTGATTAATTTTTATATTTAAATTAATTGAGTATATATTTCTATTGAATAATTTTTATATTTATTATATTTTTATTAATTTATTCCATTGTCAGATGTGTATCCACTCTTAGCCACCGAACTCCTGTATAGATTGAGATTAGGCACAACTAATTAATATTTTTGATCAATGGATTAATTTATTATACAGTATATACAATTTTGTTATTTTTTATTTATTTATTTTTTAATTTTTTTATATTTTTTTAATTATTTAATTTTTTATTTCTTACGCATATTGCAATTATTCATTTGATTATAGTTTAATCTCTATGCCGGTTACTTATCAGTTAATGGTTGCTGGTTATACAATTTATATACACTTTATGAGGGGTCATCCCTTTTATTTTTATTTCTATATCATGGATTGCTATACAAAGTTAGACCTCCATTGATTCTGATCTGGTTAAGTGTAAAGGATTGGCTCCTTCTCTTTTCGGACATGGTGGTTGAGGAGTTTTCGCGGCTCAGTGCGGGGCGGAGTCCTTGTATTATGTTCTGTATTTATATGGTGGAGTCAGCACACTGCTCGCACCCCAGAAAAACGTCATATATGACGAAACGCATCGGGTCACGACGTGCTGACATTACCTAGCGAACCCAGAAGGACGGGCAGAACGAGGAGACGGCCGGCTCATTTGTACTATATGCACATATCTCCTGCGATTTTGTAAGTGGCTTTCTTTATTTTTAATAAACGTATAGAGAATTTTACCCTATGGAGCCTTTTATTGTTTTTACATGGCGACCCCTATGTAATTCTGGTTAACAAGTGAGACCAGATTTTTGGCTACTGATTTTTCTGCTCCCTGGCGGTGGACCCCCTTTGAACTCATCCCTTGTGCTGGTTGAAAGCTGTATTGCCTCTATTGTTTGGCGTTTGGCTGCAGTCTATTTGTCATCTGGTAAGCAGACCTGCATGAGGTAAGGGTTGTTACACCAGCGGTGGATACTTATTTGTGATCCTTGCAATCACCATATACAATTGGGACTCTTTCACTACTGTCACTTTGTATTGTCATAACACCAGCACTGGACTAATGATATAATATTTTTTTTGCACTACTATTATTTTGTTCAATCTGCATGTTTATGCAAGATCTTATTCGCTGATATATTGATTTTTACGCACTGTGCACTTTGATTTTTTGCATAATTTATATGGTCACTTTATTATTCTTTTTGTATCAATATTTTGTTAGCGTTCACATTTTTTAGTCATAAATGTACCCATGTGCATAGTTTAGAATGTCATTTAGCGCAACTTATTTATATATATAAGGTGATGAATGGTGCCTGGTTTCCTCCAGACATGACGGTTGCTATTCAGGTCAAAGAGTTCAATCTTTGTTTCATCAGACCAGAGAATTTTGTTTCACATGGTCTGAGAGTCCTTTAGGCGCCTTTTGGAAAACTCCAGGTGGGCTGTTATGTGTCTTCTACAGAGGAGTGGCTTCCGCCTGGCCACTCTACTATACAGGCCTGTTTGATGGAGTGCTGCAGAGATGGTTGTTATTCTGGAAGATTCTACTCTCTCCACAGAGAAATGCTGGAACTCTGTCAGAGTGACCATCAGGTTCTTGGTCACCTCCCTGACTAAGGGCCCTTCTCCCCGGATTGCTCAGTTTGGCCAAGCGGCCCGTTCTAGGAAGAGTCCTCCAAGCCTCTTCCATTCACGTATTATGGAGGCCACTGTGCTCATTAAGACCTACAATGCTGCAGATATTCTTCTGTACCCTTCCCCAGATATGTGCCTCGATACAATCCTGTCTGAGAGATCTACAGACAATTCCTTGGACTTCATGGCTTGGTTTGTGCTCTGACATGCACTGTTAACTGTGGGACCTTATAAAGACATGTGTGTGCCTTTCCTAATCATGTTCAATTGAATGAATTTACCACAGGTGGACTCCAATAAAGTTCTAGAAACATCTCAAGGATGATCGTTGTACAAAGTAAATTGCTCAAAATCCCTAATCCTGAACCTGCGCAGACAATGGCATACCATGCTTATGTATATCCTTGACGTACCCAACTGCTCTACTAGCCTGCTCTTGTAGCAAACTACAAACCTTTAATATCTAAGATCAACGCTGAAGGACAGCAACACTTAGGATGTGAGCTTTCTTGGATGGGGAGACTAGCATCATTCAAAATGATGATTTTGCCACAAATTCTTTATATTTTTAGAACACTTCCTCTGCCAGTTAAATCCTCCTACATGAGGTCCCTCTCCTCCTTGACTAAGAGATATATTTGGGGCAACAAATTAGCTTGTTGCTCTCACACCCACCTTGTCAAACACAAAACACTAGGTGGTATAGGTATGGTAGACCTTCCAGACTATTGGGTTGCCACACAAATGTCACATTGGTTCCTTCATACCCCATATAATCTATGGGTAGAAATTGAATCTCACCTACCACATACCTCAGATCTCAAATTGATCCTCTTGTTTGACACGTGGAAAAGTACCGACACTTCCCTCCTACCTGTTACAATAAAATCAGCCCTTATAGCCTGGAACACCTTCACACATCACAGTTATCCAATATATTTATCCAATATAGTTTACGCTGATTGTCTATGATGTGCTTATTTACTGAAAGGCTGATCTGCTCATATTTGGTTGATACATGTCCCATGTTATATGTATTATTTGTATTACATGTATGCCATGATTTTCAGTAAATATATATTGTTGAAAAAAAAAAGGATAATCAGAGAAAACAGGATTCAGCCGGAAATCAATTTTGAGTTTCATGGCAAAGGCTGTAAATACTTATGTACACGTGATTTTTTTTTGTTTTTTTATTTTTTTTTTTAAATCCAAAAGGTGTTTATTAAAAACAACAGAAAGGAAAAAAAACAGAGAAGGCAAGGGAACAGGTGAAAACATACACAGCAATGACAATCGGGTACATACATTCATGTTGAAAAATACCGCACCCTCGCAAGGGTCACATCTCTTGGTGAGAAGAAACAGCATAGAGCAATATAAAAACAGGAATAATCACAGTAGTGTTAAGATAATAGAGAAGGCCGAACCCACTTAGGCCGATATAAACATAAACCAAAGCAGCAACATATCAGGATAGACAGGGTTCGGCATAAGCGCAGGAAGAAACCTCCCCACATCAGCAGTGTGAAAGTGACACCCCCCGAAAGCACTATACCCATGTGGCCATCATACCCATGTCAGAATCCCAGGGATAGAGAGATACCGGGAACAGGTCTCCACCATAGCAAAGGAACGGAGGAGCCCAGCTCCCAGAAGGGCAACAAGAAGGGGGGGGAGGAGAAGGAATGGGTGGAACAGAGAGAAGGAGAAAAAGAGAGGGGAATACAAAAAGGGAAGAAAGAGGAAGAAAGGGAAAATAGGTGTTCAGTTGAGAAAGACCCCATTACAGCCAGGATGTCTACCAACAAACTAAGCCTGCAGAATACGATACATAAGCAGCTGTGCAGGTGCTAGTCCAGGGCAATCTAACCAATCCTGCCAGATTTTATAAAACTTTGTGGCTGCATTACGATGGCGATACGCTAACTGTTCCCTTAGCAGAATATAATTGACTCGTGCCACCCACTGTGCCAATGTAGGAATTGTTGGACTCATCCAATAGTTAGCAATCAGTTTCCTGGCCAAGTATAATAGCCTATGCACCATGACATATGCACCAGGGGTAAACGGCTCCGGGTCTAGTATGCCCAACAGACACACCAGAGGGTCAACCGGTATAGGAGCATGGGCAACTTGTGAAATGCATTGTGTGACCTGAGTCCAATACCTAACTAACTTCGGGCAGCGCCACAGCAGATGTATGAAATCTCCCCTGTGGGAATCACATTTAGGGCAAAGAGGCGTATCCCGCCTACCCCACTTATGCAGGAGGACTGGGGTACGATACGTCCTATGGAGTATAAAGAGCTGGGAAAGCTTGTGGGAAGCCGACAGAGACACAGAGGGAAGGGCCTCCAAGGCCTGATCCCACTGATCTCCGCCAATATCCCCCAGATCCATTTCCCATGCCGCTCTGCACCGCAAGGAGGCCGGGTCCTGTATACACGAGAGAAGCCATTGGTACCTAAGGGAGATCAGTCCCCGTTTATCTTGAGCCCTAATCACTGAGTTCACAATCGTCTGGTCCACCTGTCGTATGGGGGACAGTCGCTGCTAGGCTTGAAGGGCATGGCGCAGTTGGAGGTAGCGATAGAAGTGCTGGCGAGGGAGATTAAATTCAGACTGAAGGCGGTCAAAAGGCTTAAGCACAGAGCCCTCAAACAGTTGGGCAAAGTACCTTATACCCCTGTCCCGCCACCCCAGAGAGTCTTGCAACCTAGCGACCTCTGGAAAGGCCGGGTTATCCCACAATGGCGTAAAATCAAAAAATCCGTGACAACACACGCAGTTCCCGCCACAGGCGATGCAACAGGGTCGCCGTGGGAGCACGGAACGGCAATGAGGGAAGATCCATCTCCAAAAGTGACGCCGCTGAGAGAGGTAGCCTGGAATTAGTCAGAAGCAGGGACTGTGGGTCCGTCGAGGACTGATCCCCCCACCCCGCCAAATGCTGCAACTGAGCTGCAAGAAAGTACATCCGCTGATGGGGCACTGCCAATCCACCCCTATCCTTGGGGTACTGAAGGGCAGACAATTTAATACGGGGCTGCTGCCTGCGCCAGACAAGGTCACGAAACTGGGACTCCACCCGCTTAAACCAGGACACTGGGATCCACATTGCAGAATTATGAAAGATATACAATAGCTGGGGGGCCCAAATCATTTTAATTAAGTTCACTCTGCCGACCACCGAAAGTGGCAGCTTACACCAACTCTTACCCTTAGTACGTTGCTTGTCTAAAAGAGGCAGCAGGTTCAAACGCAGGTACTGAGCCGGATCCGGGGAGACCATCACCCCCAAATACCTAAAAGTGTCTGCTACACGCAGGCGACCCAGGGCCGGCAGAGAGGGATTGGGTATGGGGTCAAGAGGCATTAGTATGGACTTATCCCAATTAATAGAAAAACCTGAAAATGAGCCAAATTGCGCTATAAGAACCATAAGCGAATTAAGGGAACCTTCAATGTCACCCAAATACAGAAGGGTATCGTCCGCATATAGGGACACCTTCTCCTCCAGGTCACCCCTCCGGAAACCCACCACAGCCGGGGAACTCCTAATGAGGGCCGCCAACGGCTCTATCGCCAGTGCAAACAGCAGTGGGGACAGAGGGCACCCCTGCCTAGTACCCCTGTAAAGGGGGAACAGGGAAGAAAGTTCCCCATTCACCCTGACTTGCGCCCTAGGTGCCGAATACAACGCCTTAACCCAACCAACTAAGTCATCGCCCAGGCCAAAGCGAGAGAGGACCTCCCACAGATAAGGCCACTCGACGCTATCAAATGCCTTGGCCGCGTCCAAGGACAATATGGCTCTATTACTCGGGTTATCAACTGGAATTTGTAAATTGAGATAAAGCCGCCGTATATTAATCGCCGTGGACCTGCCCGGAATAAATCCAGATTGGTCCGGGTGAATGATGGAGGTAATGACCTTCGAAAGCCGGTTAGCAAGAATACGTGCGAAAAGTTTTATATCAGTGGTCAACAGGGAGATCGGTCGGTATGAGTCGGGGTATCTAGGGTCCTTCCCTGGCTTGGGCAAGACAATAATAATGGCTTCACTCATGGAATCCGGCAGGACCCCCGTCCGCATAATATCCTGCATAGTGGAGAGGAGAGCCGGCAGAAGGACTAGCCCATACCTAGAGTAGACCTCAACCGGAAGGCCATCCGCTCCCGGTGCCTTATTATTAGGTGCCTGCCCCAACGCATCCGTCAGTTCAGACATAGTAATCGGAGCACTAAGGGACAGACTATCCTGCTGCCCAAGCTGAGGCAGGGAGCACCTGTCCAAAAAGGAGGACAGGGCCGCCCCCCGGCCCCCGCACCGGGACTGATACAGATCAGCATAAAACTGCCTAAAGCCCTCAAGCACCTGAGGAGTGGAGGAGACCACCTCCCCGGAGGGAGAGACAATCTCCGTCACCGAGCCAGGATCCTGTTGAGACCTGGCTACCATAGCCAGCATGTGCCCAGTGTTCTCGCCCTCCTCAAAGTACGTTTGCTGCAGGAAATATCGTTTCTTCTCAGCCGCTGAAAGTACCACTGAGTTATACAAAGCCTGCGCTTCCAGCCAGGCCTTCTGCGCAGAGGGAGAGGGCGAGGCTATCATAGCCTCCTCCCTACGCTTCATGTCACCACCAACTGTTTCCTCCCACTGCGCAGAATTACGTTTAACCATAGTAATCCCTTTGATAATTTGACCACGCAAAAAGGCCTTAAGGGCATCCCACACCACCGCAGGGGAGGCAGAACCCCAATTAACAGCCAGGAAGTCTTCCAAGGCCGGTGCAATCGGATCCGGCTCAGGGAACAACGTCAGCCAGAACGGGTTCACCCGCCACAGCCCACGAGTCCCCGAGCCCGGAACCGAAAACCTAACCCAAAGCGGGGAATGATCGGGCACCAGGCGAGGCTCGTACGCCGAATCAGTCACCCGGGGCCTCATAGAGTCATTCCCCAGGGCCAAATCAATGCGTGACAGTCCTCCATGAGTGGCCGAATAGCAGGAATAACATTTAGTGGAGGCCTGCCTGTCCCTCCAAACATCTCTGAGGCCCAATTCCGTCAAAAACTTAGCAAACGCCGTAGGGCGTGAAATAGGGGCGGGCCCGTGATAGGAGGGGTGGAATTGGTCAAGTGCCGGGTCAAGATAATTATTGTAATCCCCCACGGCCAATACTGGGGTATCAGGGTGGGGCGCCATAAATTGCGCCAATAGACGGAGAACCTCGTGGGAGAAGGGTGGAGGGACATAGGCAGCAGCCAAAATACACAGAAAACCATTAAGTTTGCATAATAAAAAAACATATCTCCCCAGATCGTCCACCCTGCTGCGCAGGCACGCAAAAGCCACCTCCCTGGACACCAACATGCTCACCCCCCGCGAGTACGAGGAGTGAACAGAATGGTATTGAACAGGATATGCCCGAGAGCGTAGCAAATGCGTGGAAGTGCGCACCAGGTGGGTCTCCTGTAAACAGACAATAGTGGGCTTAAGCTTCCAAAGATATGCAAATACCGCTTTAGGCTTAACCCCATCCACCAGGCCCAGAACATTCCAGGACAAGATTAATGCATTAAGCTGTGAGAGCTCCATGAGTTAACAAAAACACAATATAAATGCAACAGCAAAAATCCCCCAGACCACCCGACACACCACTCCCCACCGCCAACCATAGTTCGCCAGAACAGAGTTTCCGGGAGCATGCGCACCAAGTGCGTAGGTAAGTAGAGAGGGAAGTGCAGTCCACGCCAGCCATCTGCAGCCGGAAGAGTCCTAGGCCTGAGAGGTCTCACCTGAAAAAGAACATGAGGTAGGGAAGGGGGGAAGAGCAGCAGTGCAAAAAAGAACAAAGTCAAGGGGGCCAACAGGGCCCAGTAGTAAACCATTCTCCGTTCCACGGAGTCAGCATGTCCCCGCAGGACAACAGGATATGGGCACAGTATGCAAAGGAACCGCATACAATCAATCTGGGGGGGAAACACGACAGTCTCGCTCAGCCGAGCGGTGATCCCAAATGTAATACCCCTATTATTTTTTATTTTTTTTTATGTAGAATAGCATTTTTAGAATACATTTGATCAAATATGGGTCCTAAGTTGGCTAAGGGGGAAAAAAATGACAGGAGATTACTACATTCACATTAACCACTTTACGATAGCCGCTGCAGTTGTAGTCTGGCTCGTACAGGCAAAGCACCATGTATGGCGCACGCTCCCACGCGCCCCCCGGCCTCGCTGATGGTCTGATTGGATTCAGAACCAATCAGTCATCAGGTCCAGGCCAATGATTTTTGGCCTGGACCTGTTGATCGGTCCTGACCAATCACAGATTGATTTGTGCCTGTGTAATGTAAACACAGGCACAGAAATGACCCTCTCTCTCCTCCCAAAACCTTTTTGAATTCATCAAGAGAAGAGAGAGGATCAAAACATGAGTACTGCATCAAGCACACTTCTACACACCTAGCTATGCACATTTAACCCCCGATCCCCAGCCCCCAGTTAACCCCTACACCCCCTGTCACATTGCACACTATATACAGGTATATAATGGTTTTCTGTATTTCTGTATTAGTGTGATTGTGACTTCAGTTAGCGCTAGCGAGTTAGTTTCTGTCCCAAGTAGGTTTAGGGTCCCCGGCACCTAACCCCTACACCCGCTGTCACATTGCACACTATAGACAGTATAGACTTGTGACTTGGAGTACCGCTTGCGACCCTTACTTTTAGGCATAGGATACCCGCCACCCCCCCCCAATAAAGATTTTACCCCCTGATCACCCCCAGTTAACCCCTTCATTGCCCTGTCACAGTGTCATTTTTATAGTGTACAGTTTTTTTTCTGATCACTTATTAGTGTCACAGGTGACATTAGTTAGCGTTAGCGTCAGTCTAGGACAGCGCAGATCACCGGCGCATAGTTAGAAATATTAGTTAACGCCTTGATTACCACATACACACACACATGCACCTCCATTACTAGTATAGTATCTGAACGGATCAATATCTTTGATCTGATCAGAACTATACTAGCATCCCCAATAGTTTAGGGTTCCCAAAACGCAGCGTTAGCAGGATCGGTCACAACACCTGCCAGCACCTGTGTTTAGTCCCTCCACCCAGCCCACCCCACCCCACCCCACCCCACCCAGGCAAGTGCAGTAATCAATAGATTACTGTCACTTCCAAAAAACACAAAACACACAAAACCACTGTGTTAGCAGAGTCAGACCTGATCCCTGCTAGCACTACCAGTTTTTTTTTTGTAGCAACCAAATAGTCCTCGACAACCAGGTGCTTTTTTACCTGTGAGTCACACTAGTGTACCTGTAGATTTAGTTGCTAAAATGTCCAAACGGAGGTACACTAGTGAAGAAGCCTACCGGATACTGACCCAGTCAGATGAGAGCGATGGGGAAGCCTCACTGGCAGAATCAGGGGCAGTATACGAGCCTGTAGACAGCAGTGGCTCCCTGACAGATAGCTCTGACGACGGATGGGTCCCTGTTAGGATCAGGCGTACCGACCCCATTCTGGAGTTGCTGAGGTGCAGGAATTGCATGGTGCTCGTATGGAGCAGAGTGTCGGTACTAGTGCCGCTTACACTTCTGGTGAACTGGCAAGCACCAGCGGCCTAGTACACCCTGGACCTAGAACAACCAGCACTGCAGTAATAAAAAAAGTAATTTTCCTGGAACTTGTGGCAAAATATAAAATATTCCATGGATTCACCATGCCTCTCAGCAAATAGCTTGGAGTGTCTACTTTTCAAAATGGGGTCATTTGGTGGGGTTTTGGGCTATCTTGAAATTTAAGGGCCTCTGAAACTGTGACAGGTAGTGCGGAAGTAAAATGCACAATTTACGCCATTAGAAAACCTGAAGGTGGTGATTTGTTTTCGGGGTCCTGTACACAGCTAGGCTCCCAAAGAGTCTCACACATGTGGTATCCCTGTACTCAGGAGAAGCAGCAGAATGTATTTTGGGGTGTCTTTCCACATATACCCATGGCATGTGTGAGCAATTTGTCTTTCAAAGACAACTTTGTGTAAAAAAAAAAAAAAAATCATACATATGTGACAAAAAAATGTAATATTCAGTGAGCTCAACATGCCTCTCTGGACATTCCTTAGGATGTCTACTTTCCAATAAGTGGTAATTTGGGGGGGGGGGGGGGGGTTGTACTGCCCTGCCATTTTAGCACTTCATGAAATGCAGTCAGAAAGTAAAAGCTGCATAAATTCCAGTATTTTCACCATAGTTTGTAGACACTATAACTTTTGCGCAAACAAGTAAAAATACCTTTATTGGGATTTTTTTGTCAAAGACATGTTGCTAAACCTATTTTGGCCGAAATATATGGCAAAAATTGAGTATATTGGATGTTTTTTTAAAAGACAAAGTGAAAATGTCATTTTTTCTCCAAATGTTTGCTTTTTTTTATTAATATCACAAAAAATAAAAAGCGCAGAGGTGATCAAATACCACCAAAACAAATTTCAGTTTGTGGGAAAAAAAAGGACGTACATTTTGTTTGGGTACAGCATTGCATGACCGGGCAATTGTCAGTTAAAGTCATGCAGTGCCAAGTTAAAAACGGGGCCTGGTCATTGAGCAGCCAAATCCTCCGGTCTGAAAGTGGTTAATAGCGTGCATGGAAAACCCCCCTACTAGGCGTTTGCATTCTGCCAGCTGCTGTCAGGATAAATGAACATTCAGCTGACCACTTTCTGAAAGAGCTCCTTCAATTGTAAGCAAGAGGGACCTAACATGTCCACACACTAAGCGAAGTTTGGTGGTTCATTAGGAACTGGCTGAAAGTGTATGACCAGCATTAAACAAATGATGTAACTCTACTCACTAGGCTGGACTACAGTCAATAAGGCATATGGGTTGACCTCTATTGAGCTCTATATAGGTTGAACTCTTCTGTTTCTCCTACATCTACTTTATTTGCCTGATATTTCTTTGAACGTTTTTTTTCAGTTTTTTCATCCCTTACACCACACCCTATCCTTTTTTTCTTTTTTCTCCGCTGGTTGGGGACAGAAATCTCAGATCCCAAAAAACGGAAAATTGTATCATACTTACCGTAATTTTCCTTTCCTGGTGCCTATCCATGGCAGCATACTAGTGATAGAGCTCCGCCTCGACTCCACCTTCAGGATCAGTGAATAGCATAAATTAAAAGGTATAGCCCCCCCCATCATTCTCCGTAAATAGGAAAACCGAGGGAGGGATAGTATGCTGCCATGGATAGGCACCAGGAAAGGAAAATTACGGTAAGTATGATACAATTTTCCGTTTTCCTGGTGCCTCCATGGCAGCATACTAGTGATAAATAACTAGCTTACACGGGTGGGATAATGCTTAATCAAAAAATAAAGTTTAATTAGACAAAGACATTGCTGCTTGAACAACTCGTCTTCCAAATTCAACCGTCGTTAGGGCCCCTGGATCAACTCTATAGTGTCTGAGAAACGTGTGCTGTGACGACCAAGATGCCGCCCTGCATATTGTCTCCAATGAGACGTTTGCTCTCGTTGCCCATGAAGTTGACACTGCCCTTGTTGAGTGTGCGTTCACTCTGGAAGGAACATCCATGTTTTGTGCAGTATAGGCCTTTTGAATGGTCTTGACTACCCAGGATGCCAAGGTCCTTTTTGAGGCTTCCTTTCCTCTGTTTTTACCCCAAGGAATCACGAAAAGCTTTTCCGAGTTCCTGAAGGCTGCTGTCATTTCCAGATAGGCTTTTAATATCTTGGGAACATCTAGTTCCTGACACGAATCTGAGAAGACTGGTAATGCCCATGGTTCACTTAAGTTGTCTGGTGTAGTCACTTTCGGAGTAAAACCTCGAAGAGGCCGTAGCTCCACTCTGTCAGGAAAAAACGATATATGCTCCTCCCCTATTCCTAGGGAGTGCAAGTCTGAAATTCTTTTGCCGGAAGTGATCGCCACTAGAAAAACTGTCTTCAAAGTCAGGTTCCATAGCGAAATTTGCTCCACCGGCACAAAAGGGTGTTTGGACAGCATCTCCAGAATCAGAGGAAGGTCCCACTGAGGAAAGGGACTTCTACTTGGAGGACGAATCTTAAGAACTCCTCTGAGAAAGGTGATTACCAGCGGATTATCTGCCCATCTGATGCTGGTTGCCGCTGAA
The DNA here is from genome assembly GCF_965119305.1 of Pelophylax lessonae. Taxonomy (NCBI): domain Eukaryota; kingdom Metazoa; phylum Chordata; class Amphibia; order Anura; family Ranidae; genus Pelophylax; species Pelophylax lessonae. The sequence continues at coordinate 412,834,490 of NC_138772.1, forward strand.
ATCGCTGACACCTGAACTTTAAGTGTACTCAAGCCGAGACCCCTGTCTAGGCCAGACTGAAGGAAGGCCAATACATTTGAAACAGAAGGCGTGATGGGATCACATTCTTCTGTTTCCGCGTAGGACACAAACCTATTCCAGATCTTAGCATATACGGAATTGGTTGCTGGCTTTCTGGCTTTGAGGAGAGTATTGATGACTTGCTGGGAGCATCCTAAGGATTCAAACCGCCTCCTCTCAACAGCCATATTCGAAGGTTCAGAGTCTGTGGTCTTGGATGGAACCTCCCCCCCTGTGATAGTAGGTGAGGAAAGGGGGGAATCTTGATCGGGGAGCATACGCTCATGCGTAGGGCCAATGGAAACCAAGGTCTCTTCGGCCAATACGGAAGGATTGCCAGTATCTGTACTGGTTCCCTCGTCAATCTCAGTAAGAACCTGTGAATTAGGGGACGTGGTGGAAAGGCGTAGCCTGTCGTGAACCGCCATGGGCAGGACAGAGCATCCACTTCCTCCGCTTGCGGGTAAGGGAGACGTGAGAAGAAACTCGGGAGCTTGGAGTTCTCTGGAGTTGCGAATAGATCTACTTGTGGGAGATCCCATAGGCTGAGGATCTGCTGAAAAATGTGCGGATGTATTGCCCATTCGTTGGTGTCCTCGAAGTCTCTTGATAAATGATCCGCCACTGTGTTCAATCTGCCTGGTAGATAGGCTGCTCTGAGGGCCACCAGATTCCTTTCTGCCCAGATCATAATGGGCTCTACTTCCCTCAGGAGGGTCCTGCTGCGGGTTCCTCCCTGCTTCTGGATGTATGAAACCGCTGCCCTGTTGTCTAGGCGTAGTAGGACCCTCTGCGCCCTCACCTGAGGAGCTAGTGAGGTTAGTGCCATGAATGCCGCCCTCAGCTCCAGAATGTTGGAAACCAAGCCTTTCACCGGAAAGGACCATCTCCCCTGAATCTGTATTGTTTCGCAATGCGCTCCCCATCCCTGGCTGCTCGCATCCGATGTGATCATGGTCCAGGAATGAGAACCCAGATGGTGAGGTTTGGCGAGATTCTCCGGATCTGTCCACCAATGAAGGCCTCTGCGCATTATCGATGTTATCTGGATCGTTTGCGAGAGTTGACGTGTGCGCCACTGGGACAGGAATCCCGACTGAAAGAACCTCAGGTGCCAATGTGACCATGGCACTAGAGGGATGCAGGAAGACATTGAGCCGATCAGACTCATACATTGTGAAGCTGACATGTAGTCCCTTCCTATGGCATGAAGTGTCTTTTGAATTATTGCTGTTGCCTTCATTTGGGGTAGAGAGACCGTGCCTCTGGCCGTGTTGAATTCTGCCCCTAAGTATACCATCACCTGGGTTGGAGATAGTTGACTCTTCTGCCGATTTACTAACCACCCTAGATCCTTCAGGGTTTGTAGTAGAATGTCCCTGTGGAGAATCAATTTCCGTGGACAGTCGGCTAGGAGGAGGATATCGTCCAGGTAATGATATACTCTTAATCCTTTCTCCCTTAGGGGGGCAAGGGCCGATATCAAGACCTTTGTGAAGACTCTTGGGGATGTGCACAGGCCGAAAGGCAGAGCTTGAAATTGTAGGTGGACATGACCTACTGCGAACCTTAGATATTTTTGGAAGGCGGGAAGTATAGGAATGTGTAGGTAGGCATCTTGCAGATCCACAGATATCAACCAATCCATAGGCTGTACTGTTTGGATTATTGTCTGTAAAGACTCCATCTTGAATCTTTCCAGATGAATATAGCGGTTTAGACCTTTCAAATCTATAACCGGCCTCCAACCCCCTGTCTTCTTCTCCACCAGGAACAGGGTTGAATAGAAACCTGTGAAGCGTTCCCCATAGGGTACCGGTACCGCCGCTTGTTGAAGTTGAAGTGAAACTAGAAAGTCCTTTAAGGCCTGTGCCTTCTGTGGGGATGATGGTAGTGTCGTCTTTTTGTAAGTCGCCCGAGGTGGTTGCTGTTGGAATGTCCAGAAGTGACCGTAACGGATGGTAGAAAGGACCCAAGGGTCCTGGCATTTTGTCATCCAATTTGGTAAGAAGTGGCGAAGTCGGGCTCCCACTGGATCGGTCACTTCTTTTCTGGCGTCAAAAGGACTTTGTCTCCCCTTGTGGGGTAGTGAAATTTTTATTTTTTCTGGATGCAAGAAAGGAAGACTGGGTACCTTTCCAGGGCCTCTTATTGTCCCTGAATGGACGGGTCTGTCTGTAGCCTCTAGAATTTGACTGGCGGAACCTTGAGAGGAAACCCCTTGTTCTGCGTTCCTTCCTATCTTGTGGAAGAATACCAGTCTTTCCTCCAGTGACCCTGGAAATGGCCTTCTCCAATCTTTCACCAAATAGCGATTTACCATCAAAAGGTATTTTGCACCAGCTCTGCTTTGATGCCAAGTCAGCCGTCCAAGGCCTCAACCATAGTGCCCTCTTAGCCATCACTGAGTGGAGCATTGAACGAGAGGCGCACCTAATTGTGTCAATGGCGGCTTCTCCCACGAAGTCTGCCGCTAACTTCAATTCCTCAAGTGACTTGATAATATCCTCTTTAGGGACATCCTGTCGCAGAGCTGTCTCAACGTTGTCAGTCCAGGAATGAATGGCACTTGAGACTGAAGTCAGCGCAATAGCGGGCTTACAAGCTGCCCCTGCGGCCAGATAGCCTCTTTTTAGGTCAAGATCAATGCGCCTATCCAATGGATCTTTAAATGAAGTTGAATCTTCCATTGGAAGGGTCATGTTCTTCGCTAGACGCACCACCGCTGCATCCACTACTGGCATGGAGGATAAGGCTTGTATTCCTTCTTCCGGCAACGGATAAAATTTATTCACTCTGTTGAAGGAGAATTTTTTATCTGTCTTACTCCATTCATTCTCAATCACTTCCCTTATTTCTCCCATTAAAGGGAAAGCGACTTGTTTCCTCTTGAGAAAAGGGAAATATGACTTTGACTTAGGCCGCTTTTGAGATCTCTTCGATGGTACTGGACTATGACAAACCAAAAATAATGGATGTCAATGGCGCACTCTTTTTTTTTTTTTTTTTTTTTAATACTCACGAAAAGTTGGTCCCATACCTATTACGGTCAGGTGGATCTTGGTTTCGTGAGGAATGACTCATGGTAAGGGCAAAAGGATCAGCTGAAAAAGGAAAAATTATAAAAGAAAAATATGTATACAAATATATATATACATATATATAAAGGAAAGGTAAGAACGACAGCCTGAAATTACCTACCGAGTGAGAGCAAACAAAAGGGGTCTGCAGGGCAAGGCTAGCTGAAACCGAAGACACTACCACTCTAAACTTCCTGCCTTAAATACCTCAAGCTCCACCTCCACCTGAACCGAGGTACCAATAGGATACAGGAAAGCCTTTAATCGGATCCCCCCCTTTTTTTTTTTTTTTTTTTTTTTAGTACCGCCTCTTTAAGGGAACAGCCAAGTATGCTGTCCCTAATCCATTGCCAAATTTAACCTCCCCAGTCTGTTTCCTGATATAATCATTTGTAAAAATGTACTTGTTTTAAATTATCATTAATCTATATTTTATTTGTCCTTTTCCCCTTCTTCTTTTTTTTTTTTTTTTTTTTTTCAAGACCACGGCAAAATGGCCGCCGTGATCTCTACCGCGCATGCGCCGCCGCCGCGAAGTTACCGCGCATGCACAGCCGCCGCCGCAACCCGACGTGTCGCCGCACCGCTGCTCCCACCGAAAAAATGGCCGCATCGGGAGTCAATGCGCATGCGCCGACCGTCGCGTCATCACAGCGCGACCGGCGCGAACGAGACACGAGGACGCCACGGCCCCAGGACCCGACATGGAAACCCTCGGCAGAAAGGAAAATAAATGCTAACAAAGGATACAAGGCACAAACCCCAGGTACAGCTTAAATAAAAGCAGGCATATTAAAATGAATAAATAGTGGGAAAATTCTACCTAAAGGGGAGCCAGTACAGGAAACAAACACACCATAGTAGACAAAACAGAAAAGCCAGGACAGACTGCTGATCCTTCTGCCACCATAACTTCCACCTCATATGTAATGATTTCCATATACATACGTATCAACACAAATGTATTTATATATGCATATAAATATATCTTTAGAAAAGACGGCATATTTGTTCCACGTTAGGAAACGCCGTTACTCACAGACCCCAGAAGATCCACAGAAGGGGTTCCCAGTCTTATTAGCGCGTTTAGCGGCCCAAGAACAGGGATTGCACACGGGAGAGGCTGAACCCGGTGGAAGCTGCCCGTTTTCACAGGCAGAGGTAGGGACATACTGCCATCTTCACTGCTCAAGAGGTATGAGGAAAAAAAGGAGAATGATGGGGGGGGCTATACCTTTTAATTTATGCTATTCACTGATCCTGAAGGTGGAGTCGAGGCGGAGCTCTATCACTAGTATGCTGCCATGGAGGCACCAGGAAATATATTTTCAATTGCAAACTTAGTTGCACGTTTCTTATATAAATGTCTTCGCAGTTGTTTCCCCTAATATTCAATACTTACATTTTCCAAATAAAACAAAAGCATTTAAACGTATCGATCTCTACAAGCTGGCTTGGTTTGCCTCCAAGAAATGCATTTTCTGCAACCGCCATCTCAGGATTTTATAATAATATATATACATTAGGCTTATGCAACCTCTAAAAAAGTCTGAAAAGTCTTTTGGTCATCAGCACATTTTATGTGCAAACTGACATATCAGAATCTGAGGGTTGATTAGTCAAACAAAGAGCATTGATTTGTTAAGTTTTCAAAGCATTTACAGCAGCGTTATCACATGACACGGGTATTTTGAACATTCTGCACTGGCCTGATTTAAATGATATGCGAATACACACCTGATGTCTTGTAAGTTGCCATTCTGCTTTGAATTAAATAAATAAATATTGGAACGGATTATACTATGAATCTTCTCCATATTCCTTGCCTTGTCCTGAGTGAATACAGATGGGGTCCATAGAGATCATTAACATTTATCCTGCCCTGCGTGACATTTCAAGAGGAGTCTTCCGTAGTGTCTACACTTACCAGTCTGAGCCCATTTGACCCATATGCAGTACTGCTAGGGGGTCCACAGTCTCTGGTAAGTGGACTCACAGGTGGGGTGTGGAGCACCCAGGGATTGCATGAAAAGTCATGGATTGGCATGGTTCATTAGAAGAAAACATGTTTGCAAAGATCACATCTCTTTGTTTGGACATATAATTTTATTGGGACATTTATTACTTGCGTTTAATTGATTTTTGGCACAGAACTTTCACTGGGCACATGCTTGTCACTATTTTTGTTTTTTTGGGGGAATATTTATTGGTCATTGATACCATACAGGATTACTTTATTTTTATTGTCTAGTTATATTTCATTGGTTAAATTGTAAAGGCCCATATAGAGTGTATTTTTATTTAAATTTAGCATCACAATTTTTTGGTCAGAACTTTGTGTACAATATATCACTCATTTAGTTTTTTTGAGCACTAACAGGATCACTTGAGAGGGATTAATTTGTTTTCACTGGTTGCGCTGTATTTTTTCCGTTTTTTTCTAAATTTTGAAAGTTGCATGGCAATTATTCCTTGGAGATGGGAGTTTGGCTGCTAAATTGATCCTACCTATTCAGATCTCCTGGAAGCGAGATTAGTACCCAACTAGATGGAGATTCAGAATCTACAGAACATCTGTAAAGAAAATTCTCTGGTAGTGTTAGGTGTATAACAAACACCTATAGTTACTGCAGACATGTATTTTTAGAAATACCTCTAAAATTATGCAATGCTTTGCAGGTCTTAGATGTCTATATAATTTAATCTCTCTAAACAATTTAATTAATTCAGGGCACTGCTAGAATCATTTAGGCCCATTCATCAAAGCTATTGTATCCTCAAATAAAACACTTTATACACACTATCATATTTTTGCATAGACCTTACTTTTTGTACAGTTTTAGGAACAGATGCCTTATAAGTAAACACAAACCGTATAACATTCTTCTTTTCCTACAAAGTCTACTAGATACTGTACTTAGTTCTAGGAAAAAAAAAACATTTGGAGGCATTGATAAAAGAATTGATGATCTGCCACAGGGTCGAAAAAATGAAAGCCTCCATCCCTGTAAATGTGTTTAAGGAAGAAATTTGGGCAGTGGGACTTTGAATGAGGCATGAATTGAGAAAAAAAGGGGATTTATTTTGAAAACATAGAATAAATACAGTTCATTTGTTTATAAACAAATATTAGAACAATATACAATTCATAATAAAATGCATATATAAAAAATGGGATCTCAGATGGGATCTCTACAATTAATTCCAATAAAAACACTGTATACAATAATCCATACATAATCCATTTGGAGGCATTGCTATATGGGAAGCCAGAGTGTTTATATTGTAAAGTAGTTAAAATTCTTAGAAGAAAAGGATTTGCAATAATCCCTCTTTTAAATGTTGCATCACCTACTGTGCTTATACAACATATTTGCTGCATACATTTTTTAATAAATCTGAATGAAAATACCTGTTTTTAAGCAGTCACTTGACCGCACAGTTCTGGCAATTGTGCTAGTCTGTGCAGGCCCAACAACAAAGCTAAATCCTTGAGCAGTGATATCTGGAAGAGTCAATGCCCACCAGCCACTAAGATAGGCACACTTGCCTGAGTCTTGCGGTCAGGTGACCACTTAGAGCAGGGGTGGGGAACCTGCGGCCCGCAAAATCATTGCATCTGCAACACCCCCCCCCCCCCCCCGTGCCGCTGAGCCTGTGTATGCCAGCGAAGCTGTCAGAATGGAGCCGATGTTTCCTTTATAGTTCCGGCTCTGTCCTGACAGTGTGAGTCACAGGCGGAGTGATATCGAATGCACTCCGCCTGCCTGTGAGGAGACAGACTGAGACAGGAGCCAGGAAGCATCGGCTTTTTCTTCATCCAGTGTGGCGCCGCTCTTCTCTAGTCAGCATTTCCCGCCAGAAGCGCACACACAGCAGTACCCAAAGCAGTACCCAAAGCAATACCCAGAGCATTACCACCCAAAAGTACCAGCCTGAGCCAGCAGTACCCAGAGCATTACCACCTGAAGTACCAGCCTGAGCCAGCAGTACCCAGAGCATTACCACCCAGAAGTACCAGCCTGAGCCAGCAGTACCCACATCAGTGCCATCCAGCAGTACCAGCCTGAGCCAGTAGTACCCACAGAAGTACCCAAAGCAGTACCAGCCTGAGCCAGCAGTACCCAGAGCAGTACCATCCAGCAGTACCAACCTAAGCCAGCAGTACCAGCCTGAGCCAGCAGTACCTGCAGCATTACCACCCAGCAGTACCAGCCTGAGCCAGAAATACCCACAGCAGTACCATCTAGCAGTACCCACAGCACAGTACCAGCAAGCAGTACCAGCCTGAACCACCAGTACCCACAGCAGTACCATCAAGCAGTACCAGCCTGAGCTAGCAGTACCCACAGCAGTACCATCCAGCAGTACCCATAGCAGTACCAGCCAGCAGTACCCACAGCACAGTAGCAGCAAGCAGTACCAGCCTGAGCCAGCAGTACCCACAGCAGTACCATCCAGCAGTACCAGCCTGAGCCAACAGTACCCACAGCAGTACCATCCAGCAGTACCCATAGCAGTACCAGCCAGCAGTACCCACAGCACAGTACCAACAAGCAGTATCAGACTAAGCCAGCAGTACCCACAGCAGTACCAGCTGGCAGTACCCTCAGCAGTACCAGCCAGCAGTGTACCAGCCAGCAGTACCCACAGCAGTACCAGCCAGCAGTGTACCAGCCTGAGCCCGCAGTACCCACAGCAGTACCAGCCAGCAGTACCAGCCAGCAGTACCAGCCAGTATTACCCACAGCACAGTACCAGTCAGCAGTACCAGCCTGAGCCAGCAGTACCCACAGCCATACCCACAGCAGTACCAGCCAGCAGTGTATCAGCATGAGCCAGCAGTACCAGCCAGCAGTGCCCACAGCAGTACCAGCCAGCAGTGCCCACAGCACAGTACCAGTCAGCAGTACAAAGCCTGAGCCAGCACTACCAGCCAGCAGTACCCACAGCCATACTCACAGCAGTACCAGCCAGCAGTGTTTGACCAAATATAACAGGCTAATTTTTAAGTTGATCATTTTGTACAGCCCCAGAATGATGTTACAAAAATCCAAATGGCCCTTGGCAGAAAAAAAGGTTCCCCACTCCTGACTTAGAGAAGGATTAAAAACAGGCATTTGAATGGAGAATAATTACAAATTGTATCTAGCAAATATAGGAGCAGTGGGGGGGCGACATTTAAAATTATGTTTTTTGAATGTCTTCTTGAATGTCTTTTTGAATTTTCTTCTCCTTTCAGTCATATTTTTACAACATAAACAAACCCAGGCAACAGCTTGGCAAACCCCATCACTGAGTATCAGGTAAAATCTCTAACCTGAACTATCATAGCTGCTAAAGCTGATCACCTTCTGAAAAATATAGTTGCCTGACTGTTCCTAGCTAATATATTTGTAGACTCAAGAACAACATACTCAAAAAGGAGTTGGGAACTTTTAAACTTGCAAGTGTAGTCAGGTGAAGGAAAAAATCAAACAAGCCTAATAGTTCTAGCAAGGCAGCTCCCAAACAGCAAGGTTTCCCTCAGTCAGCAGGAGCCCCCCCCCCCCCCCATAATTTCCCTTTACCAAAATGTCTTCCTAATAAGCTACATTTTTCCCAATACTAAACTGAATCCCACAACAATAAAGATGACCACAGTTGGTAAGGGCCGAATTGGAGGGGTTGATGGGCAGCACTGCAGCAGTAAGGCAAAACTGACTTTAGTGGGCCAAGTTCAAACACTAAAACTTATAAATATGTAAAAACACAACATTGTACTTAACCACTTGCCGACTGCCTAACGCCGATCTACGTCGGCAGTCAGCCCCTCACAGGCAAAGTGACGTAGGGCTACGTCACTAGCTTGTGAGGGTCTAGGGAGCGAGCGCGCGCCCCCGGAGGCGCGCTCCCGCTCCCGCGTGGTCACGGACCCCCCCGCGCGTGTGACCAGCGGACCCGATGTCCGCCGGTCACTCGGCGATCGGCGGGGGAGAGGGAGAAAGTCAGGCGGCTTGTGTAAACAAGCCACCTGTCATTCTCCTCGGTGTAAAAACACTGATCACACGGATCTACTATGTAGATCCGTTGATCAGTGTCCTTACAGCTCAAGCCACAGCCAATCACAGTAGAAAGCACGCCCCTAGGGACACACATAGCCCCTCCCTCCCAAATAAAGTTAACCCCTTCACTACCAGTGTATTTTTACAGTAACAGTGCATATGTATAGCACTGATTACTGTAGAAATGTCACTGGTACCCCCAAAAGTGTCAAAAATGTCAGTCAAGGGTCCGATCTGTCCGCCCCAATGTCGCAGTACCGCAAAAAAAATCACAGATCGCCGCCATTACGCGTTAAAAAAAAAACAACAAAAATGACAAAAATCTTTCCCTTTGTTAGTAAAAGCGATAACTTTTGCGCAAACCAATCAAAATACACTTTTTGCGATTTTTTTATCAAACATAGGTAGCATAAAACAAATTGGCCGAAAATGTTAAAAAATTTTGATTTTTACATTTTTTTGGGGGGGAATTTCATAAAAAAAATTAGCACAGGTGATCAAATGCCACCAAAAGAAAGCTCTGTTTGTGGGAAAAAAAGGACGCCAAATTTGTTTAGGTACAGCGCCGCACGACCGCGCAATTGTCCGTTAAAGTCACGCAGTGCCGAATCGCAAAATACCCCCTGGTCGGAATGGGGGTAAAACCTTCCGGGGCTTAAGTGGTTAAATGGAGGGTGTGGAATAAGGAATGAACAGCAAACAGAAAAGGTGTGGAACAGGAAATGTACAGCATGGCATACATAATAAGGTGGTGTGGAATAGTCAATGTACAGCATAGCAAACATAATGAGGCAGTGTATGGAATAGGAAATGTACAGCACAGCTCTTTTACAGCACAGCTCTTACCTTTGATTGCTCCATTCTGTGCTCTGTACCGTATGTTACTTACCTACTACTGGTTACTGCTGCACTATACTGTATGTAACATTGTTGATTGCACCTCCATACTGCTGACCACTCCACTGTGTTCCTAACAGCATGTTCATTTTTCTATACTGATTTGTCCCCCCCCCTCCCCCCCCCCCCCAAAAAAAGGCACTTTTCCCATTATGGGAGATGGTACAGTGGGAGAGAAAGTAAGGGGGCACAATCATCCACCAATCAATGAAAGACAGAACTCTCTTCAATAGGGAAAGCAGATGAGTGATCACAATATTAATCTTGTAAAACTCATTAGTATTTTTGAGGATGGGCTCCCCATGGACACTTAGGGGTTGATTTACTAAAACTGGAGAGTGCAAAATCTGGTGCAGCTCTGCAAAGAAATCAATCAACTTCCAGGTTTTTTCTCTTTTGTCAAAGCTTAGTTGAATATGCTAAAGTTAGAAGCTGATTGGCTACTATTCACAGCTGTACCAGATTTTGCACTCTACAATTTTAGTAAATCAACCCCTTATATTCACTCTGCTGCTCCTTATTGTTTCTTCGGCCTACTGCTGCTCCATTGGGCAGTGTCTTTAGCCCATTCTCCTTCCTAAAGTGCTTTTGCCTCTGCCTCCTGGATTTTGCCTGTATGCATGAATGAAATGGAATGAATGGAATGGTCATGGCAGGCCAGGAAGTGAGGTCACTTCCTAAATCATGCAGTAACTCTTTCTCACAGTGACAATTGCACAGTAGTGTGTGTCTGTTTATTGGTGCAGACATTCTTTGGACACTAGGGGGTAATAATCTTCTCTTAGAAAGTTTAATGTATTTTATAAAAGTTCACTAATAAAAAACAGAGAAACTGAATATCATTGCAAAGGAAACATTCATTTTGTGCTAAACATTTTTGGAGAAGATACTATTTTAAAGTAGACATAAATTCTAACTAAATGGCATATAGTTCAATATCACGGAACCACTGTCTTCAGTCCTGAGATCCCCAGTAGAACAGGAGGGCCCGTAAAGGCAGCGGAAAGCGGCGAAGGGGGGGATGTCGGTGGATCCCGCTTCCCCCACATGTCAAAGCGATTTGGTGTCTCTATAGCCACGTGGATCACTTTTACATTACTCAGCCATGCCAGTTGAAAAAAGATACTGGGGTCATGACTGCATCTGCAGCCATGACCCCGGTATAACAACTGAAACCCGAGGATATATGGGTATGTCCTAAGGGTGGGAAGTGGTTAAATAGTTCAGATGACATACAAATATTGTAAAGATGGAATTACACAAGAGAAAAAAGTCTAGGAAAAGCTGCATGATTGCATATGAAGATTTGCCTTATTGTTGCCATCTCTATAAACAAGGTTCTGTGTTTAGTTTTCATTGAAAACTTGGTGCACCAATGGGTATAGTCCTTAAATTTTAGTCTAAATTCAGACTAGAAAAACCATCCAAACCTCTAGGTGGCTTCTCTAGCAAAAACAATTCTACTGTAGTAATCATTACAAAGAATGCTGGTAGCCAATAAAGAGAGCTCCCACAAATATGTTTAGAAATAATTTACTGAAAGTAGGAAGCAGCAATTATATATATATATATATATATATATATATATATATATATATATATATATAATTGTTTTATGTATAAATCGCCTAAAATGCATCAAATGTAGATTAGCCAAAAAATATATATATAATGTAGTTTTAACATTAATACTTATAAAACCAGTTAGAATAAATGAAAATTGCAAGTGAAATCAACCTTCTCATGTTGGCATTATCAAAAAGTGCTGGGTACTTAAAATATTGTTTTATTATAACATTAAATATATATATATTCTGTAACACTGTTACTTTAAATTAAAAAAAAAAGTAAAAAAAGTTTTCAGCTTAAAAGTGTTACTTATATTTTCTGCTTGGCACTGGGATATCCATCTCCCTTTCAGAGAAATGTTACTCGCATAATAGGATAGTCTACAACAAATTTTCTGGTATTACACAAATGACAATTTATGTAGTATGTGATATGGCTCATCCTGAAGAAATATTGGCATCCATAAAACTTACTGGACTGCAAACCTGTGTAAAAATGACAGCTGGATATGAAAGCCATGTGACTGGTTATAAAATCAATCACAAAAGGCTGTACACGTGTGAAAGGAGGAATAATGGTACTTGTGTTTTAATAAACTCACACTAAGGAAATCACAGGAATAATCTGTGTAATTTTCAAGGTCAAGCTACCGATTAGCCCATTCACACAGCTGGAAGAATTGTGCTTTGATTGGATCTTGACATGAACAAAACCTATGGACATGCTGTCATGTCTAGAACATGCTGACGTAATTCTTAAAGCTCATTGTTTTTTTTTGTTTTGTTTTTTTACCTCAAGTCAGAGGCGGCTCTAGACTTTTTAAGGCCTTAGGCGAAATTCAAATATGAGGCCCCCCACGCACGATAAAAAAAATAAATAAGCAGGCGATATTAAAATTGACTGTATAAATTGCATATTTTAAGGCAAACATCAATACATCTCAGAACCTCAGTATTCACAGCTCTTAGAATCTTATTTTTGTAATTAAATTATTCTACAAAATATCTATACCCAAACATTGGGTATAGATAAAAAGATTGTGAATGACTACTCAGTTATTCGACAGTGTAGTAAAAAAAAACACTATAGGGTCAGGAACACAAATGTGTATTCCATCCAATGCAGAGTGACCAGTGCCCCCAACAATGCAGAGTGACCAGTGCCCCCAACAATGCAGAGTGACCAGTGCCCCCAACAATGCAGAGTGACCAGTGCCCCCATCCAATGCAGAGTGACCAGTGCCCCCAACAATGCAGAGTGACCAGTGCCCCCAACAATGCAGAGTGACCAGCGCCCCCATCCAACGCAGAGTGACCAGTGTGCCCCCAACAATGCAGAGTGACCAGCGCCCCCATTCAATGCAGAGTGACCAGCGCCCCCATTCAATGCAGAGTGACCAGCGCCCCCATCCAATGCAGAGTGACCACTGTGCCCCCAACAATGCAGAGTGACCAGCGCCCCCATCCATGCAGAGTGACCAGCGCCCCCATCCAATGCAGAGTGACCAGCGCCCCCATCCAATGCAGAGTGACCAGCGCCCCCATCCAATGTAGAGTGACCAGCGCCCCCATCCAATGCAGAGTGAACAGTGCCCCCATCCAATGCAGAGTGAACAGCGCCCCATCCAATGCAGAGTGAACCAGCGCCCCCATCCAATGCAGAGTGACCAGCACCCCCAACAATGCAGAGTGACCAGTGCCCCCAACAATGCAGAGTGACCAGTGCCCCCAACAATGCAGAGTGAACAGTGCCCCATCCAATGCAGAGTGAACCAGCGCCCCCATCCAATGCAGAGTGACCAGCACCCCCAACAATGCAGAGTGACCAGTGCCCCCAACAATGCATAGTGACCAGCACCCCCAACAATGCAGAGTGACCAGTGCCTCCATCCAATGCATAGTGACCAGCACCCCCAACAATGCAGAGTGACCAGTGCCCCCAACAATGCAGAGTGACCAGTGCCTCCATCCAATGCAGAGTGACCAGTGCCTCCATCCAATGCAGAGTGACCAGTGCCTCCATCAAAATACAAATATTAGAGCTGCTGCTACAAGCCACTACTGCCTGGGCTGGCCATATAAAGAATTGTGGATGGATGGTGGTGGGGTAGTATTCCATTTAGGTCACTCACTCGCTCCGCCTGTCCTCAGGGCTGCTGATAGAAATCGTGGGGCCCTGTACAGCCTACCTGACAAGGCCCCCCTACAGAAAATATCAAAGAGATATTTTGCTAAATATACACTAAAACCAGTATTAGCTGACACAAAACACAACCTAACTTACTAAATTTCTACTAAATCTAAAATTTACAAAACTGTATTGAGGTAATAAATAAAGCTCTATGTGTGAACGAGGTCTGGGGCCTCATTCACATGGGCTATGTGGCCTGTACAGTATTAATAAGTGGATTGTTTATGTGGCTGGAGCCACCTGGAGTTGTGTGCAGGCAAACTATGTTACACTATGTGGCTGTATGAACACATCTGCAGGTCCTAATTTGAAAAGTGTATGGGTTCAGGTGTACAGCCCCCAACACAAAAAGTGGGCATTTGGGGCCACTCACCAACACCTGCCAAATTAAAACCTGCAGCTGTGTTCATATAGCTGCTGCGTCTCCATAAAGTAGCAGGTAGCTCAAGCCGCATAAGCAAATCACTCATTCACATGGCCACAGAACCTGTTTAAATGAGCCCTTTTTATTTTTTTTTTTTTTTTTACAATTTTATTATTTTTTTACTAAAAAAACAATTTTTAAACAATCCTGTTGAGCAGATGAATGATCAGGAAGTGCTCTGTGCAGAGGCTCTTTGTTCATTCACAAACTGAAGAATATTAAACAGTTTACTATTCTTCAGTTATGAATGAGCATGGTGAGTGAAAGGTAGCTATCACTCACTCATTGTGGAAAAAGGAAAGGAAGGGGTTGGTAAATATGACATATTTACCAATCCCCACCCCTATCCTGAAACGATGCCCCTGTGTGTGGGGAGAGAAGAAGCTACTGCTGGGGGGTGTACAGGGAGATCAGAATGCTGGAGGAGGGGGGGGGGGGTTGTATCCTGGACAGGGAAAATGATCATAGCGGATCCATAGGGGGATTGGTCTTGGGGATAATCCAGATTAATGATTAATAAATATCCATAGAATTATTTGCAAATTAAAAAAATAATAATAATAAATATTTTATATATATAGTAAAATGATTAAGGGTTATTATAGGTAAGGGAATGGGACTGACCTGTAGTTAAAGAGGAAGTAAACCCTCCTCTGACACTTTCACCTATAGGTAAGCCTATAATAAGCTTACCTATAGGTACTGTAAATATCTCCTAAACATGTACCGTTTAGGAGATATTTACTTTACATGCAGACAGTGACGTCACTGGCGCATGCGCTCTGAAGGAACGGCCGCTGGTGCCATTCCTTCAGAGCCCCGTGCCGTGACCGTCGGCTCCGCCACGCGTGCACGGGAGTGATGTCACTGCGGCTCCGGCCAATCAGATGGCCGGATGCCGCGATCCCGGAAGACGGGCGACTGGACATGTCGCCCGTCATACAGGTGAGTGAGCAGCACGGCGGGGGCTCGTTCTTAGGTAAGTATTTCATAATGAGCTAGTATGCGATGCACACTAGCTCATTATGTGTTTCTCTTTCAGGTAGCAGCAAAAAAAAAAAAAACTTCGAGGGTTTACAACCTCTTTAAGGATGCAATTGAACTAGTGCTGAGACTAAGCCCCGGTTCACACTTGTGCGTGTGGGGGGTTCGCACGTAATGTCAGAGCGCACTGCTCCGATATTACATGCGATCGGCTGTGCGGTGCGAGTTTAGCCATACAGTTTGTATGGCTAAATTCGCACCGCAGCCGCACCAAACACGCACAGGACCCTTTTTAGAAGCCGCATCAGGATCGGATCGCACAGCGGTTCACACTTGTGCGATCCGATCCTGTGCGAACTGCACGATCGCACTGCGATATGCGATCAAACTGGGGGTGTCGTTAAGATTACATTGACACCCCCAGCGTATCGCATATGGCAGTGTGAACTGCCGGGGGTGCGTGTGCGATGCGGGAACAGGCTGCGGATTCGCAGCCTTCCCGCATCGTATAAATGTGACCCGGACCTCAATTAGGAATCCTGTAATGATAGATCCAAGCTATAGGTATTAGGAAATGGGGCATTATTAATCAGAATGACGACTAGTAAAGGGGTAAATAGAAGTGATTTAGCAGTGATACATAGATTTGTAGAAGGGAACTGAGTCTGTTATGGGTGATGATAGTGTTGAAGGGGGAGAAGAAATTACATTGCATAGGGGAATGAGTGATTTGTGGCAATGAGTTGTGGGAGAAGCAGACTAGGAGAGAGGAGTGGGGAGCCCCAGCCACACAAACACTGAGCCAGGCTGGATAAGATAAGAGACATCTATGGCTATAATAACGGTGTCAGGGAGGCAGAGCAGAAAAGGACATACAAGCTGGGCAGTTGCAGGAACAGGATGGACTGTGAGACAGGACCGATCACATGGGAGAGGGAGTGAATGCACAATCAACTTAACTGAGTTAACTGAGAAGGGAGAAAGATACGAGCATAATTGGAGGGATGGGGGGGGTGTGATATATGACAGGGGCAGTAAGCATCCTAAATCAGGGCAAGAATCTGGGGGGGACGGGCTGGTCTGAGAAACAGGTAGATAGAAGGTAATGCAGGAAGCAGAGCTAAGATCATCAGAGCACTGAGGCACGCAGGGAGAGAATGAAGGAATGCTGTGAATTGGCTGCAGAGGGAGAGAGTCCCTTGTCAGCTGCCAGGCCCGGTACACAAGGACCAGTGGTACCTCCTTATCAGCAGCCCTGTCTGTACTTACCTTTTTCTCTCTTCTGCTCTTCTCTTCTCCTGGTACCACCGGCGGGAGAATGCAGGGGAGGAGTTATGTTGAGTCGTGATGTCTTCGCTCTCCATTGGCTGATTGCAGGACCAGGAGGAGGAGACTCACAGCAGAGCACAGCACAGCACGCACGGGTGAAACCGTGATGTGAGTGCGGGGCCAAGGTTTTTCAATCCTGTACTAGCGCCGGCGCCGCGGCAATGTGGATGCGGCCACCGGCGGCCAAGATTACATTTCTACTTATATTATTTACTGGGCAGAAAGGCGGCCGCGAGGCCCCTTGAAGCGCGAGGCCTCAGGCGGCCGCCTAAGCTGCCTAATTAGAGAGCCGCCTCTGCCTCAAGTAGATGTAAATTACATTTTTAGAATCACATATAAGCTTTAACAAGGTAAATACATTTCAAAGCAATTTAAATATTTAACAAAAAATCTGCCACTTAAAAAAACATCTGGTAATTAGGCTATGGCAGTCCATGTGTAGGCATGCAGGTGTGTGTGTTATAGGGTGTCAACTCTGTTTCTGTTTCCCAACTGTTCTTTCCCATTGTCACCCTGTCACACATTCTCCCATTAAGGACTACAACTGGCAGTGTTAACGCACATTGTACAAATATTCTTCATTTTCATCATCATCAGGAAACTGTTCCAGAAAAATGACAGACATCAGTTGCACAAGATAGACAGAAAGGTTGCAAAAAAGCTACAGGAGATCAGCAGCACTGAGCAGAAACAAAGGATTTAAAAAAATTGATTTTTAATTCATACTTACCTGTAAAATAAATTTCTTGTAGTACATCTCGGGACACAGAGCCATAAATCATAACATATGGGTTATATAGCCATCTATAGGTAAAGGACACAGGCAACCAACCAGAATTGATGATCCCCTATATAACCCCTCCCACACAGGAAGTACCTCAGTTTGGTAGCAAGCAATAAAAGACCTAATAGAAGAGGAGAGGGACCCCTGTGTCCCGTGATGTACTTCAAGAAATGGATTTTAATGGTAAGTATGAATTAAAATCCATTTTCTTTTCGTACATCATGGGACACAGAGCCATAAATCATAACATATGGGACATCCCAAAGCAATACATCTGAAGGGAGGGGGACACCAAAAAATACAACCATCTGACCCCAAAAGAAGGATCACACCGCCGCCTGCAGAACACTGAGGCCAAAAGCAGATTCCTCCTGGGTCCCAACATCCAATCTAAAGAAATGAGTGAACGTATGCCCCGACGACCAGGTCGCAGCCTTGCAAATCTGAGCCATAGAGGCTTGATGGGATGTGCCCAAGAGGCACCTTCTCCTCTGGTAGAATGTGCCTTTACAGTAAAAGGTGGAACCTTTCCTACTAAACCATACACCTGGGAAATAACCTGGCGAATCCAACAAGAAATCTTAGATTTAGATGCTGCCAACCCCCTTCTGGGGCCTTCAGGCAGCACAAACAAGCTCTCAGACTTACAAATCTGAGCTGTTTCCTGTAAATAAAACTTAAGTGCACGCATTACATCAAGAGAATGCAATAACTTTTCCTCCTCTGAGTGAGGATCTGGAAAAAAAGAAGGTAGTATAATGTCCTGATTCAAATGAACTACCTTGGGCAAAAAATCTGGGTGAGGACGTAAAATCACCCTATCTTGATAAAATATCAAGAAAGGCTCTTTATAAGAAAGAGCTGCTAGTTCCGATACCCTTCTAGCCGAAGTTATCGCAATCAAAATGACCAGTTTTCTGGTCAAAAGAACCAGGGGAACCTGCCCCAGAGGTTCAAAAGGCTGTTTTTGCAAAACTGCCAACACCAAATTTAAGTCCCAAGGACACAACGGTGGCTTCACTGGTGGAAGCAAACGCAATATTCCCCGGACAAAGGTTTGAACCAACGAATGGGAAGCGATCGGTTCCTGGAAAATTATAAAACTGAAATCTGCCATTTAATCGTGCTCAAGGCTAATTTCAAATCTACCCCTGCTTTCAGGAAGGATAGAATTCTCCCAATAATATATGCGGGATGCCATTTCCTGGCTTCACACCAGGCAGTGTAGGATTTCCAGACCCTGTAATAAATATTTCTGGACTGGTTTTCTGGCATTAATCAGTGTATGAACTGCAGGGCCAGATACACCCTGCTCTTCCAAGATTAAGTCTTCAATAGCCAAGCCGGAAAACGTAGAAACTGTACAGCAGGGTGGAATATCAGACCTTGAGACAGCAAGTCCGGGCGCAGTGGAAGAACCCAAGGCCTCATCACTGCCAACCTCTGGATTTGTGCATACCAAATCCTCCTCGGCCATGCCGGAGCTACCAGAATTACTGGTTTCCCCTCTAGCTGGATCCTGCACAACAAATGCGGTATTAGCTGCACTGGAGGAAAGGCATAAATCAGGGAATACTCCTCCCAAGGTGTCACCAAAGCATCCACTCCGATTGTGAGTGGATCCCTGGTCTTAGATACAAATCTCTCCAACTTGTTGTGGAACCTGGATGCCAACAGATCTACATCTGGGATACCCCAGCGTAGGCAGATTGATTGAAAAATCTCTGGATGTAAGGACCATTCCCCCGGAAACATCTGTTGACGACTCAAAAAATCTGCCTACCAGTTCTCTATTCCTGAAATAAACACTGCTGTCAGGCATGGCACAAATTTCTCTGCCCAGGACACGATAATATCCAACTCTTTCTGGGCTGACCGACTCCTTGTGACTCCTTGATGGTTCACATAAGCCAGGGCCGTGACATTGTCGGATTGCACCCTGACAGGGCATCCAGAATTTCAGAGCCCAACTGACTGCACAAATTTCCAAAATGTTAATGGGGAGACGACTCTTTACCCAAGACCATTTCCCCTTAATGGTAGCTTCCTACAGAACCGCTCCCCAGCCGGAGAGACTGGCATCTGTAGTCACTACCTTCTAGGTCACTGGAAGAAAGGAATTCCCCTTCTCCATATTTCTGGTCAACAACCACCAATTCAAATGCTGACTTTGCTAAGTTCAGTATCCAACCCAGACGTTCCAGAAAGTGTACTGTCTGAAGGACATTTCGGCTCTGAGCTCTCAGCTGGTCCAATGCCTGGAAGAGAGATCTTTATTTTAGGGCAGGGGTGGGGAACCTACAGTTCGGGGGCCGTATGCGGCCCCCGAAGTCATCTGGTCCAGCCCCCCATGCAGCTGAGTCTGTGTCTCTCAGCTGATCTGCCAGAATGGAGCCGATGCTTCCTGTATAGTTCCTGTTCCGTTATGACAGTCTGAGAGAGTCACAGGTGGAGTGATATCAAATGCACTCCGCCTGTGACCAATACAGGAAACATCACCTCTTCCTCCAGCGTGGCGCTGCTACACTTCTCCTAGCCAGCATTTCCCGCCAGCAGCACACACAGCAGTACCAGCCAGAGCCAGCAGTACCAGCCAGAACCAGCAGTACCAGCCAGAGCCAGCAGCACACACAGCAGTACCAGCCAGAACCAGCAGTACCAGCCAGAGCCAGCAGTACTCACAGCAGTACCAGCCAGAACCAGCAGTACCCACAGCAGAACCAGCAGTACTAGCCAGAGCCAGCAGTACCAGCCAGAGCCAGCAGTGCCAGCCAGAGTCAGCAGTACCTACAACAGTACCAGCCAGCAGTACCTGCAGTACCCACAGCAATACCAGCCAGCAGTACATGCCAGCAGTACCAGCCTGAGCCAGCAGTACCCGCCTGAGCCAGAAGTACCAGTCAGCAGTACCCACAGCACAGTACCAGCCTGAGCCAGCAGTACCCACAGCAGTACCAGCCAGCAGTACCTACAGCACAGTACCAGCCTGAGTCAGCAGTACCCACAGCAGTATCAGCCTGAGCCAGCAGTACCATCCAGCAGTACTTACAGCACAGTACAAGCCAGCAGTGCCAGCCTGAGCCAGCAGTACCCACAGCAGTACCAGCCAGCTGTACCCACCAGCAGTACCAGCCAGCATACCCACCAGCAGTTATTTTCAAAACTTACCACCACAAAAAAGTCGACTGCGCTCCAGACTGACCGACGCAAACCTGGAAAACCTGTTGCGAGTAGCAACATCATCAATACCAGCTAACATCACACACCTCACCAAAGAGAAGCAGTGGCAGCCATCCCATTAGGGGTGAGTTAATTAAATGTTTGACCAAATATAACAGGCTCATTTTTAAGGTAATAATTTTGTACGGCCCCTGAATGGTTTTATAAATACCCAAATGGCCCTTGGCAGAAAAAAGGTTCCCCACCCCTGTTTTAGGGGATCTGTTGGTATACTTGACCTCACAAAACGAGGATGCGGGAACACCCAACATTCCAGCTTGCATCCCTGTGAAATGGTGGAGGCGACCCAGTTGTCCTGAATTGACTCCCCCCATACCCCTGAGAACTGCAGGAGCCTTCCCCCCACCCAGGCGAGTGGGGGCGGCCCTTCACTGAGAGGTCTTAGAGGAAGACTTAGCTGATCTCTGGCGGTTGAGGCCATCGCCACTGCCTGGAATTGGAAGCACTGGTATTATGAGTGCTGGGGATTTTAAAGGATGGACGCCTGCTCTTCCTCTTCACCGGTAGCAACGTACCCCCCCCCAAGATCTTTTGAATATACTTGTCCAGATCATCACCAAAAAGGCATTCTCCCTGAAAAGGGAAGCTAGCCAGTAATTGTTTGCATGGTAATTCCGCAGACCAGCTCTTTAACCAAAGGTTTCTGCGCATATGCACTGTCATCAGAGCAAACCGTGACATTTGCCTTATGGAGTCTGTGAGAGCATCTATTGCGAAACACAAAGTGTGAGGTAGATCTGACAGATCTTCCACAGACTCTCATTGAGAAGGAACTGTCTTGGACGCTTGCTTCATGAGGTCTTTCAAAGACTGACACACTCCTATGGCTGCTACTGCTGGTTGTACTGCAGAACCTGCAAATGCAAAGGAGGCCTTCAATAAAGATTCCAACCTTTTAT
The DNA here is from genome assembly GCF_965119305.1 of Pelophylax lessonae. Lineage (NCBI taxonomy): Eukaryota > Metazoa > Chordata > Amphibia > Anura > Ranidae > Pelophylax > Pelophylax lessonae. The sequence continues at coordinate 412,855,990 of NC_138772.1, forward strand.
CAGCTGGATCTTTAAAAACCTGGACATTAACCACAGGACAGGTTAAACTCTTGGTAACCGAAGAAATGGCCGCCTCCACAGTGGGAATTTTCCATCTCTAAGTAAATTTATCTTCCATAGGATATAACAATGAAAACCTTTTAGGAGGAACAAACATTCTGTCAGGATGATCCCAATCATTATACACCTCTTGATCCAAGAGCGGATGCATGGGAAATGTCCAAGGACTCTGAGGAGGGTGCAATGAGCCCAGGGAGGAAAAAGAAGTTTCAGTTGTCTCTAAGGACGGAAGCTTAAATTCAGCCTGGACCATCTCAGTAAGAGACTGAATAAACAATCTCTGGAATTGAGAGGCTGATAGAGATTCCTCGGACTCCCCGGAAGTGGAAATTTCAGCTTGACCTTTCATAGGGTCACCCTCAGCTACATCTTCCACATCCTCTTCTCAATCCTGAACTGATTCAGGAGGTGGCTCAGGAGAGGGGGATCTAACCCGCTTCTTCCCTCCATGTGGGGCTGCAATCATGTCAGCAATCCTACCCTCTAGGCTGGCCAATGCTGATGCCAAATTGTCCTTGGTAACATAGTCTGTGGCAGAAGTACACAGAGTAGCTACTATGCCTGACAACCGTAATGGCTCAGATACCGTAGGTGCCTCTGGCTTATCAGGAGGAGCAGACACAGTGGAAACATGACTAGGACCTTCAAAGCCTGATGGTGTCATTATTTTGCCCTTTCCAACTGTGCTCCCTCTAGCCCTTTTTCAGGCAGACATTGCTTCATAGCAAGACAAACTTGAGGTACTAACTTTAAAGTGTACTCAAGGCTTGTGCCAAGCTTATACAACCTAATGCACACGGCACTGATTATCCTAGGATACTGTTTGTGCCAGTAACATACAGTACACCTACAGTGACTCACGCAATCCAGCTGCTGCTGTTCTGTGACCCCTTCAGCCTCTGACAGAGGCTAGCGCAATGGAAACAGTTCCTTAAAATTCATGCCTTTTTATGCTGAATAGCGCATGTGCGGCATGTACGTGGTGTCCACGTGCACGCCATTGCATTCAAACCCATCTTCCTATGCGGCATATGCCTGTTTATAAAAAGCGAAGATTCCCACGCACACGCGAACAATCCTTCGCCACAGACATGCCAGAAAGCGGGAGACAAACATGCGGATGCTTAAACGCCAAGGCGAAAACAGCAAACATAGGGTGAGAGCAGCTTAGGCTGAATCTTGTTAGCCACAGCTGATACCTTTCAGGCGATCAGCTCAGGGTAAGAAACAGTGCAACAATATGCTTTAAAAATACTTTAAACATACTTTGCATAAACCTGCTACAATACATGTAATTACTAGCAGAATTACACTTGGCACAGGTCTCTGTAATCTTATTAAAGGGAACAGTGCATAAAATATTTACAATTTGCAATTTTAACCTTTAAGGTTTGTTTGCTGTCTAAATATTTAAAATTGACTCACCAGTCTCGCCGCAGGAATCTGCTATAAGCAAGAATCCAATCTTCACTCATCACGGCGAGCATTGTCTTGGAGACCTTCAAGGACTGGGTCCCCCCATATAAGAGGGGCCACGGCCTAGTACCTGTAGAGCACCCTTGTAGAGCAAGGATCCCAAGGTCCAGCGCCTAAAAAGGACAGCGTTACAGGCAAAACCTCATATCTGCTTCCCGAGGCTCGGGCACAATCTTTTTAGTCCATTGACTATTTTATATGGATCCAATAGCTAACCCCTTAGGTCCAGTGATCTTTGTTCGGGGTATGTAGCATAATCTTCTTTCTTCTTCTTTGAAACATAACAAACCTGTGGAGCACATCTCCACAGCGACCTTCACCTTTTAGACATTGGCGAAGAAACTGAGGTACTTTCTGTATGGGAGGGGTTATATAGGGGATCATAAATTCTGATTGGTTGCCAGTGTCCTTCACCTATACAGTAGGTGGCTATATAACCCATATGTTATGATTTATGGCTCTATGTCCCTTGATGTACGAAAAGAAAGGTGAAAACATTTATTTATTTAACAAAAACATGTCTAATGCTTATGATACACCAGGCTATCATTCATTTAGGGTTTACATGCACTTTAAGGCATATTATGCAGCCTTCCTCTTCTTATTTTTATGTAATTAAATTATACTGTATGTATGTTCTGCAGCACTGAATCTTGTTAAGTGCTCAAAGGAAATAAATGGCAAGAGGCAACATTTTACATTGCAATGCACATTAACACATGTAGCACACCCCACGTTGGAGCTGCTGGTGAATTGGGATCCCCTGTCCTGCACAGACAGGTACACCAAATTTCCACAGGCACAGAGAAAGGAAACAATCCAGCAACTTGAAGAGAAAAAGGGGATTAAAGAAGGTGTGTGTGTGTGGAAACCAACTGGCCCTTAGTTTGCTATACTTACCCACCAGTCTGCTGACAAACCAAATAAACCTGTTTAACATAATAGGTTAAAAATAGCTTGGGATGGGGGTGTGTGTTTCCCAGCTGGTCACTTTTTAGTTTGCACCCTATGGCTTTTACATAGCCATTCGTTTTTCAATTCCAGTCATGGAGGGGAGCAGGTTGGGGGCAGATTGGGTCATCTCCAAGCTCACCTGTTTCCCATCCATCCATTAGCATTCATGTACTTCTATGTTTGAGACACTCAGGTTGAGTAGTGTTAGGAAGTGTTAGGACTGCAGGATACACAGGGTTCCGTGGAGTGGCCTGCAGCTTATACATGCGTTTGCAAATGTGTGTTGACTAAACCCCTGTTTTTAATCTATTATGTTAGACAGTTTTATTTGATTTGTAAGCAGACTGGTGGATAAGTATAGCAAACTAAGGACCAGTTGGTTTCCACACACACACACACACACACACACACACACACCTTCTTTAATCCCCTTTTTCTCTTCAGTTTTGTTATATACAGGGATGGAGACGTTGAGCAGTGCTCGCCGGTGTCTCATCTAAAGTCCCAAAACTGCCCAAATTTTCTATGTTATCAGGGATGGAGACGCATGCTTTACAGGTTGGTGTCTCATATAAAGTCCCAATTTGACTTTACCATCTATACTATTGGGATGGGGGCGTGTGTTTCCCAGCTGGTCATTTTTTAGTTTGCACCCTATGGCTTTTACATAGCCATTAGTTTTTCAATACCAGTCATGAAGGGGAGCAGGTTGGGGGAGGATTGGGCCATCTCCAAGCTCACCTGTTTCCCATCCATCCATTAGCATTCATGTACTTCCATGTTTGAGACACTCAGGTTGAGTAGTGTTAGGAAGTGTTAGGACTGCAGGATACACAGGATGCCGTGGAGTGGCCTGCAGCTTATACATGCGTTTGAAAATGTGTGTTAACTAAACCCCTGTTTTTAACCTATTATGTTAGACAGGTTTATTTGGTTTGTCAGCAGACTGGTGGGTAAGTATAGCAAACTAAGGGCTGGTTGGTTTCCACACACACACACCTTCTTTAATCCCCTTTTTCTCTTCAGTTTTATTATATACAGGGATGGAGACACTGAGCAGTGCTCGCCGGTGTCTCATCTAAAGTCCCAAAACTGCCCAAATTTTCTATGTTATCAGGGATGGAGACGCTTGCTTTACAGGCTGGTGTCTCATATAAGGTCCCAATTTGCCTTTACCATCTATACTATTGGGATGGGGGTGTGTGTTTCCCAGCTGGTCACTTTTTAGTTTGCACCCTATGGCTTTGACATAGCCATTAGATTTTCAATACCAATCATGGAGGGGAGCAGGTTGGGGGCGGATTGGGTCATCTCCAAGCTCACCTGTTTCCCATTCATCCATTAGCATTCATGTACTTCCATGTTTGAGACACTCAGGTTGAGTACTGTTAGCAAGTGTTAGGACTGCAGATACACAGGGTGCCGTGGAGTGGCCTGCAGCTTATACATGCGTTTGCAAATGTGTGTTAACTAAACCCCTGTTTTTAACCTATTATGTTAGACAGGTTTATTTGGTTTGTCAGCAGACTGGTGGTTAAGTATAGCAAACTAAGGGCCGGTTGGTTTCCAAACACACACACCTTCTTTAATCCCCTTTTTTTCTTCAGTTTTGTTATATACAGGGATGGAGACGCTGAGTGAGCAATGCTCGTCGGTGTCTCATCTAAAGTCCCAAAACTGCCCAAATGTTCTACAATTCAGCAACTTTGTTTTTGTGTTTTATTTAGGGGTTAATATACTTGGATGGGGATGGGATAATTTTAGGATGCCCACTTAACTTGTCAGTTAATAACTATTCAGGGACAAACTATATACAGCTTCAGGGACAAACTATATACAGCTTTATACACTCCTCTTCTGCCTCCTACACAAAAATTGCTTGCAGATTACCAGTGATGTCACCCTAAAAAAAAGTCTGTAGCAAAGGCCCTTTACAGGCAGGGACCACAGGCCTCAATACTTGAGAAAGATGGGGTGACACCACTAGCACTTTCATCGCCCTTCCTCCCATGGTCACAGGTCCTAGCACCACCTGCCTGCAGCAGCCCCTTTCACTGGTCCAGCTGGCTACATCCCACAGTCCTGCCAGACTGCTCACTCACCAGTCCATCCATGTGACTTCTCCTGGAGACTCCTGGAGGTGTTCCCTGTCTCCAGCTGTCCTCACTCTTGTTCCTGTGCCTCCAGAAAGGGGTTCCTTCATGTGTTGTGAGGGATCCCTCCAGCAACCGAGCCCCAGGCCTGAGGTCAGCCCCCCTGCCAGACTAAGGGGCACCCTTAAGGGCCACCGACAGCTTTCTCAGCACTCCTGCTCCATCTTCCACCAGACTCCCCTGGCTGGAATGAGAGTATTTAAGAGGTGGCTACCCCCTTCCAAGCCACTTACTGGGGATTAGCAGGGGCCCTCCTCAATACTCCAGGCAGCTCCTCCTAACCTCCCACCCATTCTTATGGAATCTTCTCCAAGGATCCAGCAAGTAGGGGAAGGTATTAGAGGTGCTGCCTGATGAGTCATCCAGCCTCCCTGAGTCACTCACCCTGACCCAGATTCAACCCAGCCTGGCTCTCAGCCAGCCCAAATTTATCTACAGCACACTTGACTAGAGGGTGCTACACACATACACACAGGTGTAAATGGGTGCTTACAGTGAACATGAACTGGCCTAAAGTGTTTTAAGCTAACAGTAAAAGCAGGCACTTTGTGTTATCCGTAATCACCTGTGTTTGTCGTTAAATGAATCCATGTGCCTCTGTGGAACCCTTTCATTCTTACTCCTAAAATTGTGCATTAGGGATTGACTTCTTCCCAGCCAGATATTTATTTTTACTGTTAAAGAGGAACTCCACTCTTCCCTTTTCGAATCCCCCCCCCCCCTACTTAACTGTATACCCAGGTTGTCCCCTAAAATCATACCCACAAGCCTGGTGATCCAGTAGTGTTCTCTACACGGCAAACCAGGTCTTGCACTGAATTCTTATTTTGACCTCATCAGTAGGGCCAGCTTTCTCTTCTGAGCTGTGCAGCAGGTGCAGCCACAAAAATCATGAATATATAGCTGACCTTCCACCCAGTGCCACAGTGCATGTGCTGTAGTGTACCGACTGGACCTGTGACATAGGTATCCCTGGAGTCTATAAGCAGCAGTACATTCTTTCTGGCTTAGGTGAGAAAGTGCAGGGAGGGGTCCCCAACGAAATGTATAATTCTGTTAGAGGAACGGGGCTGGGGTAGGTAGGTTGCTAGGGAGGGTAAAGTTCCATTTCAGTTCACACTAGGCACTTTAATAGTCTGCCGAAAATTTTTAGGCTAAGGGGTAGTCATTTTACATCATTTTATATGTCTAGCACTGGCTAAACCAGTTAGCATCTGATTTCTAGACTAACAATATTTCTATAGTCTATAACATCGTTGCCTTAGCGTGCAATGACCTGGACTGACCTCCATGGATATTACTCACACAAGAGAAGCCGATAGAAATTCTACTTACAATTACTGTGTCAAGCCAGCAGGTAAATGAAGTAAACTAGACTTTGATTAATTATTCCTAACCTATGCAAATAAGCTTATGTAAAACACTGATGTGTCAAAAGAAGGAAAATATGACACAATATATTTTATTCGATGCATTTACAAAAGAAAATATCAGATCTGTTTCTGGCTGTTCATATACAATATTTGCTATAGCTAAACACTCAGAACATCTCTAGAGTATGAGCTAAAGTAAAAATATATCAAGCATTAAACAACAATGTTATTGAGGCACAAAAAACATACAAAACTCTTCCCCATCTGCTGAATTGTTTACAGGTTATTCCTTTAACGTTCCTTTCCTTAAGGGTACATAGAAAAAGAGAGAAAGGAGGCGCAAACACCTAGTGCATTACCCACAGGCTTGTGGTAAGACCAGCTCTGAAGAAGGGGGCCTGACCCCCGAAACGCGTTAACGGTCCTGACTGAAGGACTTGTTCCAGTTCACACATGGTGGATGCTTGTAACACGATTTTATCATCTTTATGTCTGTGAGTATGCATTTGGCATTTTATTAAAAATTTAGCAAACAGTGACCACGGGTAATGCACTAGGTGTTTGCGCCTTCTTTCTAGCTTTTTCTATGTACCCATGTTGGAGTTCCCTGCCTGAGGAGAGCAGCATGCCAGTCTTCCCCTTCGGAGTGAGCGCTAGGCTGAATTTTGTCCTTTCCTTAAGGACTGCAAGACACTTTAAGACATTAGCAGAACAGTGTCCAGTGTTTGTGTTTTTTATATTTTTCTCAATCCCTTCCTCATGTAGGAGCCACTTGGTCGATTACCTGGATCCTTTTCCCAGTAGTTTCTTTGCAGCAAACACACAGTTCCAATTACTCTTCAGGCTCATTAAACAGTCTAGGGGTATGCCTTTTCTGATGTATTATTGAAGAACTTGTATGGGTAGTGAATAATGGTAGCAATAGGTAACTCCTAGCATAGATATGAGGACACTAAACTTCCTCTCTTACAAGCCCGTACAAAAGTAAAGAGTGGACTGGGCTTTGTAGTAGCAACTTGAGGAGATTTACTGGATATTTTTCTCTGGACAGTCCAAGCAAAGTCCTTTCACTAAGAATTAAATGGACTAAGCTCTTCAGGACAAAGGACACAATGCCTTCTTTGAGCATGCTGACTCTAACAGGGATGGCAACTGCACTCAGTGTCTAGTATCACCAGTCTTTACTCACAGATGTCCTTGGAAATATTGGTTGCCTCCTTTCAATATCCTAGCAACACTTTCTCCCTGTGATATCAGACTAGATCCTCAAATGACAGTCCCTCAGTCAGCTTCAGCAGCTTTCAGTAGCATAGGCCCTCATTCAGCCCAACTGAGGCCTTAACACCCTGCAGACACATGGCAGAATGGGCTAGGGGCAAACAGGCTGTTATCTCCTCCCCAGGAAAAAAAGACTGCTCTCTGTCCGAAAGTATTTATACAGACTCCCAGCCACCATCTGGGCACCTCCTTCCAGGGATTGACCAGGGATGTATGATTAGACTCTTTCTGCCCACTAACTTCCAGAACATTTCTGGACCAGCCAAGGGGAAGCAGTCTATCCTGCAGCCACTGAAACACCGAATAGACCAGAACAATTTAACACAGCCATATTAGTTACAGTGAGCCAAAACTAAATTTGTCTAACAATGAAATACAGTGAGCCAAAACTAGATTTACCTAACCCTAGCACCTACCTAGGAGGGTGCAACACCCAGATCCGTTAAAATCAGTGCACAAGTGCACATCTTCAGACGTAGGTACTATGAAAAGGCCAGTTGGCTCTGTTTGCCCCTCAAGCCAAAAGTTCCTATTTCACCCTTCTGAAATCTATAGACAGTGAGACCCCAAACATTCAGAAGGAGACTGAAGACTATTCAGCGAGTTGAACCAAAACAAAATGACCATATTCCCTCATCCACACATTCGATCTGGATGGGGGAATTACTCCCACTGTGCTATTGTATTCTGACAGCGGAAAGGCTTCCCTGCCATTAGAATGCACTGATCACTGCTGCTGACTATAGCAGGTGTCACTCTTTGTTCAGAAGTAACCAAACAGGGGGGCGTGGCCTGGCGCAGCATGTGAGAGGACGTGTGTGAGAGGAGCTCCGCCGGACCGATATCCTTTACCGCTAATCCTGCAGCCCTCCGGGCACGATAATCCTCCCTTCACCTCCCGCACACCCGCGGCACTGACCTCCGCATGTCTCCGCCGAAGAAAGGCTCTGAAGCTGCGGCAAAACTAGCTGCATTCCGGAGGCTGGAGAAGGAGGCCCCGATCCAAGATGGCGCCAGCCCGTCGCTTGTGGTGGAGGAGCCTGAGAGCCCTGCTACATCCAAGGTTTTGGAAGCGATTGCCACTTGCCAGACCATGCTGACAACTAAAATCGAGGAGGTGAAGGTAGATATATCTTTGATGCGTCAGAATATGCAGAAGCTAAGGGACAGAGTTGGTGAGGCTGAACACAGAATTAGCGAGGTGGAAGACTCCCTCCCCCCATTGCAAAGCTCCTCAGACAGGCTGCAGCAACAAGTACACCTTATCCTCCAAAAACAAGATGACATGGAGAATAGGCTGCGCCGCTGTAACCTGCGGTTCATTGGCCTCCCGGAGGGCTCTGAAGGTGCAGACCCCTCATCCTATTTGGAACAATTGCTCACTCAGACATATGGCAGAGAATCCTTTTCACCCACTTTTGTTGTGGAACGTGCACATCGCCTCTCGGGGCGTCCCCCCCCCCTCAGGGTGCACCCCCCCGCACATTCATCGCTAAATTCCTGAACTATCGGGACAGAGATGCCATATTACGCCTGGCCAGAGTTAAGGGGAACATTCCATTTGGAAATCACAAAATAGCGATTTTCCCCGACTTCTCTGCTGAGGTCCAGAGGCGCCGCAAGAGCTTTTTGGAGGTCAAACGCAGGCTGCGTATCAAGAATATCAAATACTCTATGTTGTATCCGGCCCGTCTTAGAGTGGAGGGTGAGGACCGAGCCCACTTCTTTGAGGATCCGGAAGCCGCCATCTCCTGGTTAGAAGGACTGGAAGCTAGAGCCTGACCACCTTGCCCTGGCGACTTCATGATACTTTCTCCCTGATTGTCTATGCCTTACGCTGCTGCAGAGGTGGAGGGGGTTTTGTAGATCCTGCGGAACTCAAGACTTTGCATCCCCCTTCCCCCCCCTCCCCCCTCATTTCCCTGCACTACTGCTCCTGTGTTTGACCGGCGGAGCGCCCTAGCTCCACAGATGGAACTGATTTTTCTGTTCTCTTCCTATGGATTTCCACCTGCCCATAGGCTTTGCTACCCAGCGATACACCTGTTGGTTTTCGCCCCCTACACCCGCTAAGGCGTGTGTTTGTGCCCAACTCCCCTGTTGCCCCCTGCGACTTCTGTTGGACCTGGGCCCCCGGGCCCCCTTGCTTGTCCTAGTTGTATTTTGCTGTATTTTTGCTGACTATCCTGGGGGTCCCTGGCCTCCTGATCTTGCTCTTTACCAGTCGCATGTGGGCCTGTTCTGGTTGAGGCACTTGTTTGGGAACATGCCCGCACAAGTTGGGGTTGGTGCAGGGCAGGGAGGGGGGATTGGGGTATTACCATTGTTTACAGTTTATATTTGGTACAATCTCTATACTGTTTCTGTTCTATGCACATTGACCTCAAGTAATAACTATCTGCTCTTTTGCTGCCGTTTATTACTGCTAGTGTATGACCGTGGACTTGTTAGTTCTGTGGCCTTATTGCCTGAGATCCTGGGAGCCTCCGCTCCACGCTCCGTATTACCCCTGCCATGGCCGCATTGAAATTGTTGACGTGGAATGTCAGGGGTATGCGCGATAAGATTAAACGGACGGCTGTCTTTAATGTTTTACGCCGTGTACGGGCTGATATTATAGTTCTGGTGGAGACACATTTGGAGGGCCGCGTACAACAGTCTCTCAAACGGCCCTGGGTTGGCTGGGTGCAGCACTCTGCTTATAGCTCACACTCCAGGGGCGTGGCGCTTCTGGTGGCCAAATTGGTACATTTCCAGCTCCTAGGATCTCAGGTTGACCCAATGGGTAGATATGTCTTTCTCAAAACGTCAGTCTATGGGGAATTGATGCTGCTGATGGCTTTCTATGTGCCCCCCCCTTACTCTGCTGTGATTATTATGGAGGGACTGGCGTTTATGGCACAATGCCCGGGGGCCCCGGTGATCTGGCTGGGTGACTTTAACAATGTGATGGACTCGGGTCTGGATAGATCCGGTGGCGCCTCCCAGGCGCCGCCGGGGTCGTCCCCGACCAGGTTCTCCCGATTGTTGGAGAGCTTTGGTTTGGCCGACTCTTGGCGCAGCAAATACCCCGCTCAGCGTGCGTACTCCTGTTTCTCGGCTGCACACCATTCTATGTCACGCATTGATCTGATATTGTTGTCTCGAACCCTGCTCCCCAGGTTACTGGCGGCAGGCTTCGCCCCACGGACTCTGTCTGATCACTGCCCTTATTGGATACTGTTGTCCTTGCCCTGCAATAGACCTCCCCCGGCCTGGCGCCTGAATCCCGCCTGGCTCCCCTTGGTGTCTGATGGGAACGACATTGAGGGGACCTGGACACAATTCTTTTCTGATAATGAGGGCACTGCCTCCCCGGCTGCAGTGTGGGAGGCATTTAAACTGTTCGCCAGATCCACTATGATTTCCAAAATCAAAGCTGTTAGAGCGCGGGCTGCTGAGGAGATCTCCAGGGCAACGACAAATCTAATTGAAGCTGAACAGGCCTTTATGGCGGACCCGACTCCGACACATGAATCCCAGTATAAATTGACCTCTAAAGTCCTTTCCCAACTTGAATATGAGAAGGCGAAATCTAAGATGTTTTTTCAGAAGCAGAATCTGTTTGCACATGGAGAGCGGGCGGGGAAACTCCTCGCATATTTAGTCCATTGTGAGGATAGGCCCCCGGTAGTTATTACTTTAAAGGATGACCTGGGTAATGAGATCACTGATCCTGCTGCGGTGACACAGTGTTTCCGATCATTTTTTAGTACACTTTACACCTCTAGGGCCCCCGCTGACTGCACTGACATGCATGACTTTCTGGACTCTATTGACTTTCCCACTTTGACACCCGACCAGTTGGCGACCCTCGAGGCACCCATCTCTGTGGAGGAGATTGCAGCAGCCGTGTCCAAGTTCCCTAGATCTAAGGCCCCCGGCCTAGACGGCCTCCCGATTGAATTCTTCTCCCAATATTCAGAACTCCTTTCTCCTAAATTATTGGCTTTGTTTCAATCTCTATTCAAAGATGCAACCCTACCCCCTTCTATGCGGGAGGCGCTAATTGTGCTCATCCCCAAGCCGGGCAAGGACTTACACGCCCCAGAGTCTTACCGTCCCATCTCTTTGCTCCCAGTAGACACTAAAATCCTTGCGAAAATTTTATCCCTCCGTCTTAACAAGGTGATCCTTTCACTCATACACTCGGACCAGGCCGGGTTCATGCCTGGGAGGAACACCTCATTTAACCTTCGCCAGTTATTCATGAATCTCCAGGCACAACACGACGGAATGGGTGGCAGGGTGGTGGTCTCATTGGACACGGCTAAAGCATTCGACTCGGTAGAGTGGCCATTTCTATGGACCTGCCTGGACCGATACGGCTTTGGACCTAATTTTATTAAGTGGGTCAAACTTCTATATAGCGCCCCGGTAGCTAGGGTCCTGGCAAACAGCTGGCAGTCGACCGCCTTCCCTTTATCCCGTGGCACTCGACAGGGGTGCCCCCTCTCCCCCCTGCTGTATGCCCTGGCCGCGGAACCCCTGGCGATGGCCATTAGAGCACATCCCGGGATTCGTGGCCTACGTAAGGGACCGCTGGAGGAGAAGATCAGCATGTATGCGGATGACACTTTGTTATATTTGGAAGACTCTCGAGAATCCCTGCTCACAGCCCTTTCTTTAATTGAACGGTACGGACGATTCTCCGGTTTTCAGATAAACTGGGATAAGTCACAAATTCTCCCGCTTGACGAGAGCCCGCAGGCGATCGCCCCCGCAAACCCGGCCTTACAATGTGTATCCCGCATTAAATACTTAGGGATTCAAGTGACAGCTAACTCAGCAGATTATGTCCCGGATAACGTTCAACCCTTGTTCCCTCTGCTTAAGGCTAAAATTCAAGTATGGTCCAAATTACCTCTGGGAGTGATGGGTAGAGTCAATTTAATTAAAATGATTCTCCTTCCCAAAATTCTCTATGTTGTATGGCACTCTCCTATTTACCTGCCACTCCGGCTGTTTAAGCAGATGGAATCACTCCTCAAGACCTTTGTTTGGGGTGCTAACCGGCACAAGATCTCCTGGCGCAAACTCAAGAATCCTACAAATCTAGGGGGGTTGGCCCTGCCGGAATTTAATCTGTACTATCTGGCAGCTCAGTTGTCCCAGTTCTTTCACATAGATAAAACGGATAGAGAACGCTTCTTGACCCTGCTCTGCCCTGGGTGGGCTCATCCCCTCGGGGACCCCCTCCTAGTTATCCTTAGGGGCGTCAGGGGCTCGCCGGAGCCCCTGTGCCCCAGATCTCTTCTATACCACTATTGTCGGATCTGGGAGGTGGTAGCGTCCAGGCTTCGGTGCCCTCCATTCCACACATTCACTCCTCTGTGGCATAATAGTACATTGCGTGAGTTCCTCTCCATCCCTGACCTGTCGGTATGGAGTGGGAGGGGTATTCTTCTCCTTAGCCATATCTCCACGACCACTGGTCTACGGTCTTACGAGACCTTGCGAGACCAGTTTGCGCTCCAGGGCCCCATGCACTACAGATACTTACAGCTCTCCCATGCCTATAGATCTCAATTCCCTGACGGCCCTCCTGAGATAGAATCGGTTACCACCCTTGAGATTGTTAAAAGTACAGAACCCAGTCACCTCATTTCCATGTTCTACTCTGAACTTCACACACCTTCCTCGACCACTTTGGCTTTTGCACTTAAGACCCGCTGGGAGCGCAGTGTGGGGGCCATGGAGGATGAGGAATGGGAGGATGCCCTGGAGACGTGCCGCAGAGTGTCGCAAAAACTGTCGGATCGCCTAACCCAGACCTTTATAATACACCAGGCTTATCTCACCCCACTTAGACTGTCCAAATATCACCCTGACTTGGTCCCCTCTTGTCCTATGTGCGGAGACCCTGATGCTTCCTTCTTTCATCTATTGTGGAGCTGTCCCCAATTACAGACTTTATGGCAACAAGTAGTCACATTTCTGCATGACAAGATGGGGTCTCCTCTACAACTCTCCCCTAAGGAGTGTCTCCTGGGGGTCTATCCGGATGGAGAGATGCCCAAATCCACTGTCATATTTCTTCAGGAAACTTTGTTTATAGCACGTAAATTGATAGCCAGGCGGTGGATGAGACCTACTCCTCCTACTCTAGGATTGTGGATTAAGGAAATTAATAGTGTCATCCCATTTCATAAACTTTTATATAAACATAGGGGGTGCCCTCAGAAGTTCAACAAGATTTGGGACAAATGGGTGCAGTGCCCTGATACGGCTCAGTAGTGCAGTGGGTAACTACTTTATGCTGACCGCCCCTGTTAAACTAATATTGTCTGTTTGAGTGTTGGGCCGACAGAAAGTAACTGACTACTGCCTTATTTTTACTATGTCTGTTCTGTTTCTAAGTGTTAATCACTGTGTATATTTGTATTTTTGTACCCCTGTGTGTTATGAATCTGATCGCAGTTTCAATGCACGGTTTATTTTTGTATTGTACCAAAAGTTTCAATAAACCTCACTGTTTTAAAAAAAAAAGAAGTAACCAAACAGGCTGGTTGTTTAGAAGTCAGTTGGTAGATCGACTTCTGTACAACCAGCCTGCCCATACATGGATCAAACTTTGTCTGGTCCCTTCTGAACCAGCCAGATTTCTATCTATGCATGACTACTCTTAGGCAGGAAGAGAGCATTATCTAATGCAGCATCACTGTCCAGGTGCCTTTTGGTTTCAGATTTGGACATAAGACAATTTGTAACAGTTTCTTTCAGAGATGAAGACAAAACAACAGGAACTTTGTAGAGGACATCCTGACAACCAATCCCTTATAAAATTCTAGATTTTCTTCTTACAGAAGAAGAAAGCTAATAACCTTAATGGTTATTTGTAGGAAAAAACTAAACTGGAATCCTGTAGCGAATTATATGAATTGATTTTTAATGTTGGTGTTTAATTGAGAACAAATGAAAAACCAAAGAAAGGTGAAAGAAATAGTAATCAACCATGAGAAATACAGTAAATCCGGAAAGTATTCACAGCGCTTCATTTTTTCCACATTTTGTTATGTTACAGCTTTATTCCAAAATGGATGAAATTCATTATTTTCCTCAAAATTCTACAAACAATACCCCATAATGACAATGTGAAAGAATTTTGTTTGAAATCTTTGCAAATGTATTAAAAATAAAAAAAAATTTAAAAAAAAATCACATGTACATAAGCATTCACAGTGTTTGCCATGACACTCAAAATTGAGCTCAGGTGCATCCTGATTCCACTGATCATCTTTGAGATCTTTCTACAACTTAATTTGAGTGCCCCTGTGGTAATCTCAGTTGATTGGACATGATCTGGAAAGGCCCACCCCTGTCTATATAAGGTCCCACAGTTAACAGGGATTTTCAGAGCACTATTCAGAGCCATGAAGTCCAAGGAATTGTCTGTAGACCTCCGAGACAGGATTGTATGGAGATCTGGGGAAGGGTGCAGAAAAATTTCTGCAGCATTGAAGGTCCCAATGAGCACAGTGGCCTCCATCAACCATAAATGGGAGCAGTTTGGAACCACCAGGACTCTTTCTAGAGTGGGCTGCCCTGCCAAACTAAGTGTTAGGGATAGAAGGGCCTTAGTCAGGGAGATGAAAAAGAACCCAATGGTGACTCTGACAAAGCTCCAGCGTTTCTCTATGGGGAGAGGAGAACCTTCCAGAAGAACAACCATCTCTGCAGCACTCCACCAATCAGGCCTGTATGGTAGAGTGGCCAGACGGAAGCCACTCCTCAGTAAAAGGCACATGGCAGCCTGACTGGACTTTGCTAAAGGCATCTGAAGGACTCTTAGACCATGAGAAACAAAATTATCTGGTCTGATGAAACAAAGATTGAACTTTTTGGCCTGAATGGCAAGCATCATGTTTGGAGGAAACCAGGCACCGCTCATCACCTGGATACATGGAGCTGTGAACCGGCTCGAGTGCCCCCATAGCATGCTGCTTGCTGTGGGGGCACTCAAAGAGAGGAAAGGGGCCAGGAGAGCTGACGAGGGACCTGAGAAGAAAAGGATCCAGGCTGCTCTGTGCAAAACCAACTGCACAGAGGAGGTTATTATAACATGTTTGTTATTTTTATTGAAAAAAAAAACAAGACTTTACAATCACTTTAAGCAGGGCTAAGCAAGACTGGAACAGGCTGGGTGGGGTAACAGTGGCCACAGCAATTAGGAGGTTGGGTAAAGATGGGGAGAAGAAGGGGAAGGCTGTGGCACAAGATAAATGGGTAGGTGGAATTAAATAGCTTCCTTACAGATTGGTCAGGTAGCGAAGACAAAGGCGCAGGTGGTAATTGATGACACAGGCTCAGGTGGTGATTGTTAACAAAAGTTCGGTAACTGTAGGAAAAACCCTATTGGTACTGTAGCTACCAGAATTACACATAGATAGGCAAAGGAAAACAATAACACTAGTCAGCAAAAGTTCTAAATAACAGGATCTTTTCTAAAAGTCCCCACAAGCAACACAAAATATGACATTTTATACATTGCATGCATTAGCAGACCAGACCTGCGATCACAGCACCTAGCATTGGGAGATGTTCCAGCATCTATTACATTATATGATTCAGTGCAGAAAACTGCAAAGGAAGTCCATTTGCATGTGTTTGCTCATCTGAGTTTGCATGTTTATCATCTGGAATAAATGCATGCATATCCTGATTGGATGAGCAATCACATGGAATGAGATTGCACTGGGGCTAATTATGAGATGCAGAGAATGTGAAAGCAGAACCACAGATCCTCAAGGGCCAATATCAATGTAAAACGTATATAATAAAAAACTAGTACTACCTTAGCAAACGGTATTGTAGCAACCCCTGACCCCCAAAGGCTAGTGGGACCCCCAGGGATAGGGTAGGCTGGCATTTTACCCCAGCGTGTAGTCCTCTGGAGCAATGTGTAAGATGGGCGCCAATCACTTTTAGATGCAAAACAAAAGGAGTTTATTTACTGTCACTCAAAACTCTACAGAGAAAGGTTAAGGGCACAGAACACCTATGAACTCCAAAATAGGGGAACAAAAGTTCTTATAGTCTTCACAGATGAAAAACCTTAACGCTGACACTGCACCCTGTGACTGTAGCTCCTGACTGTAAAGTAGGGATCGACAGATTATTGACAAGGCCGATATATCGAGGGCCGATATGCACTTTCCCCGATATATTGCAATCGGCCTCGGAGGTTACCGATATTGCCAATATTGTCATGATGTCATTGCGTATGTTGCGCCACGTGCCTTCGCGCACTGGGACAGCTTCTGCCTTCTTAGGCTGCCTCCCTCAGCCTCATCTGGAGTCGGGGAGTCTCGGGACAGTGAGTGTACAGTGTGTACAGTGCACACAGTGTGTTTAACACAGCCACCATACATACACCCACCCACAGCTGCCCGGTGCCAGCCAGCCACCCACACACCCACAGGCATGTACCAGCCAGCCAGCCACAGGCCCTTCCTGTACCAGCTAGCCAGCCACAGGCAATGGGCCTGTACCAGCCAGTCACCTACCACACAGGGTGCCAGCCAGCCACCCACCAAAGGGTGCCAACCAGCCAGCCATCCAGCACAGGGTGCAAACCAGCCACCCACCACAGGGTGCCAGCCAGCCCCCCACCACAGGGTGCCAGCCAGCCAGCCACCCACCACAGGGTCCAGCCAGCCAGCCCCCCACCAAAGGGTGCCAGCCAGTCAGCCATCCACCAAAGGGTGCCAGCCAGCCAGCCACCCACCCACCAAAGGGTGCCAGCCAGCCACCCACCACAGGGTGCCAGCCAGCCACCAACCACAGGGTGCCAGCCAGCCGCCACAGGGTGCCAGCCAGCCACCCATCCACCACAAAGTGTAGTAGTATAGTACTAGTGTACACTCCATTCCAATCCATTCCACTGTCTAGATTTTGTATAGCTTTTTTTCTAGCAGTTTTGCACTGACTGCACTGCACTGCAGTCAGGGCAAAACTGCTAGAAGAAAAACTAGACAGTAGATTGGAGTCAGTGGACTACTGCTGCGCCACTCACTGCTGCAATAATTTTAACTCACTACTGCAGTAGTGCAGTAGTAATTTAAAATTATTGCAGTGAGTGAGTACTACTGCAGCAGTAGTCCACTGACTCCCCACTGTCTAGCTTTTTTCCTAGCAGTTTTGCACTGACTGCAGTTAGTGATTTAAAATCATTGCAGTGAGTGCACTACCGCAGCAGTAGTCCACTGACTCCTCCAATCCCCTGTCTAGCTGTTTGTCTAGCTTTTTTTCTAGCAGTTTTGCACTGACTGCACTGCAGTAGTGATTTAAAATTATTGCAGTGAGTGAGTGCACTACTGCAGCAGTTTATGCATCATTCACAATCAGATGATGTGAAACCGATGTCCCTGCAAGTGCAGTTTTCCTATCAGTTTTCAATCAGTTAAGACAATATATCTCAACTACGGTCCTCAGGGCACACTAACAGGCCAGATTTTAAGTATTATCTTGGGGAGATGCAGACTAGAATACTACAATCACTGAGCAGCAAATGATATCACCTGTGATGTATTTCAGATATTTTGCAAACCTGGCCTGTTAGTGTGCCCTGAGGACTGGAGTTGAGAAACACTGAGTTAAGGTGTGAAGAATGAGCCCTTAATGTTAAAAATGTTAATTAACAAACATTAACATGTTCAGTAACAGATTTGTGTCGAAAATTGTTTTTATTTTGAAAAACTTTAAATGTTCAAAATATCGGCCCATATCGGCCGATACCAATATGCAGTGGCCAAATATTGGTATTGGTATCGGCAACGAAAAACCGATATTGGTCGATATCTACTGTAAAGCTCTTGTCAGTTCAGCTGCCCATACCCTGAGGAAAATACACTATACTCCAATAAGGTCCAAGCTTTCAATCCAAGCTTCTCCGGCCCCTCTGGATTTCCTCCAATGGCTCCTCAATCCCCTAGTTACAAAAGACAGGCCTCAATCCCAGGCCTTTGCTTAGACATGGTCACCCTCTCAGGCAGCAGGCCTAAGAGGATTCAACAGCAAAACACATCCCTGCTGCCCAGGGGAGAACTGACTTCCCAAGGTCACTCTGAATATTTACTCCCACTCTCAGCATGCACCACTGGCATTAAACCTCCTCTCAGTTGGTTAGGGAGGGATAAATAATCCTAGCTCTGATTAGTGCAACTTTCACACTAATGCCAGAGGCACAAGCGATGTCCACTGTCAGCAGACAGAAACAGACATTAATCAGAGCTTCATCTCCATCTCTCCACATGACTCCTCCCACATGTCAGGCTCCAGCAGTATTTATGTGGGGTCTGTCCCATCAAGCTCTCAGCTTGGGATTGACCAGGGCTTCCACAATACTGCCAAGTAGTGGCTCTTTTTCCTATCAGTCAGTCCCTGGGGAAACCATGTAGATTTCTACCCAGACTGCTGAGGGGGACCCATCAAAGCCAGCCCACCTGGGTCTGCGCTGCCTACCAAAAAGTAAAAAGATTAACTATTTACAGACACTAGTACCTGCAGAGTGCTACACCTAGCTATGCTGGGAACTCCTTAGTGTCCTGACAACCCTCCCCCGGTCATGAAAGATTAGCATGCTACTGTTTGTGTTGCGTTTGAGAGATAGATAGATAGATAGATAGATAGATAGATAGATAGATAGATAGATAGATAGATAGATAGATAGATAGATAGATAGATAGATAGATAGATAGATAGATAGATAGATAGATAGATAGATAGATAGATAGATAGATAGATAGATAGATAGATAGATTATATGTGTTTTCTGATTCCTCAGACTTACATGGAAGACGCTGTTTGGTTGTTTGTATTAGAAACAGGAAATTAAGTTACTTTTGAATGTTTTAAGTAGACTTCTCAAACAAATGCCTAGGGGAACATTTACTCAAGTTGTCTTCTAAAACAATGAGAACTTAGATACTATTGTTGTATTTTGGGCTGAAGTCAGTTGGTAGTTAAATACTTTTGTTTTTATTTTTTTTAAGGTTTTCTGATTATACAGTGCTCCTAGGTAAATAACGGTCAACAATAACTTGACCTTTTGACATATATGACCTATTGCATGGTCGATGCAATAGTGCCATATAGAGGTTGAATTGGAGAATGTTTACATCAGTGTAATAGTTTGAAAAAGGATATGCCAATGTGGGATTGGCTACCTATTCTTTCTAAATGAAAAGCCAACAACAGAGACTGAAAGTAGGACTGTATGATGACTTAACACCAAGGAAGATCAGACAGATAAGACAGAAGAAGAAGCTTAACCTGAAGACACTTTCATCTGGTCTCCTGCAACCTGTTGTAGAGTAAGCCTGGGTCCTTGCTGCTGTGACAGGAAGTCAGGTAAATCTGTGGATGTAGTTACAGACAGGAGATACATTTCCACCTGGTTTAGACAAATCACCAATTACTATAGGGTGTCGGCTGCAAAGGCAGCAGGAAGGTGTAAAGAAGTTGAAAGGCCTTCAGCTGTTCGGAATCAGGAAGTTAAGGCCTCTATAATTTGTCCAAAGGAAGTCTATTGATTGCTGCCTCCTGACGCTGTGTGAGCTGGGGAGAGGGGGACAGTCAGATGTGTGCCTCCCGACGCTGTGTGAGCTTGGGAGAAGGATGGCTGCCTCCTGACGCTGTGTGAAGCTGGGGAGAGGAGGACAGTCAGATGTGTGCCCCCTAAAGCTGTGTGAGCATGGGGAAGACCTCCTGGAGTGAGGTGCGCTGAGGAGGGTAAAAAGTGTGAAGACTTCTCAAGGTGAGAAAATGAACTTTCACCTTTCACCTTCAACTTTGAAATTTCTATGCGGAAGAAATAAATGAACTGTTTGCTATGTGAAGAGACAAGTAAAGGGACATGTTCAATGTGAAGAGGAAAAGAGACATGTTCAATGTGAAGAGGAAAAGGGACATGTTCAATGGACATTTGTTGTGTGAAGAAAAAACATGGACTATTGAGTGTCTGCTGTAGGATCAGCAAAGTTTGCCCAACAGCAGGTTGGAGACAGACTCCGTAGGTAGGTTCCTGTATGTGAGAAGGTAGCCGCCCACAGTGGCAAGGATTTATTTTGTGTTGTTTTTTTATTTTGGATGTTTTTGAGGCTTGCACTTGTGTGAAGTAAATTTCAAGAATAAACCAAACTGTTGTTTGCAACCACTTCTCGGCTATCTCCCTGTGTAACGAACCCCCCCAAAGGGGTCATCCACGTCCGCCACCGAGCTGAATCTCCCACATATGGTGGAGGATGCGGGCAGAAGCAGAGATCCCTGCAAAGAAGTGCATATGTTCTATGAACTTTGTCTGGTGCATGAGATTGCACAATCTGTGTGTGCAGGAGAGAAGATCCTGAAAGAGAGGAAAAACTACTTGTTTTAAAGAGACAGTGGTCTCAAAATTTTTGATGGACTTTGTTGTGTCTGGTGCATGAGACTGCACAAACTGTGTGTGCAGGAAAGGAGATCCTGCAAGAGAGAGAAAAGCTACTGGCTTTAAAGAGACAGTGGTCTCAAAATTTTTTGCTGGACTGTGAAAAATTTATTGTGGAGTTATTGAAGATGGGGCGGTCAAAACGCCTGAAAGATGCAAAGATAGCGGAAATGAGAAACCAAATTCTAGGATGGAGGGGATGTTACCGCCTAAACGAGCCCCATCCATGCCTGAACAGAATCTGCTAAAGAGAAACGTTGTTGTCCATAGCAACACTGAGGCAAATGCAGCTCAACAGCAGGCAAATGCGGATTTTCAGCGGAGCTTTGCAGCTCAACAAAAGGCTCACCAAAAGAGCATGGCAGGCTGGAAACAGAGACGCCAGCAGCAAATGGAGGCCATCGGTTTGGAGGAAACCGAGTATGTGTGCAGGGCTGAGCTGGATGCCTTGAAACGGAAAATGGAAGAAAAGGAACACGCCCTGGAGTTGCTTAGGATGGAGCATAGAAACTTGCAGGCTCAGGTGTTACAGTGGGAAGAATCCACTGCTCTTCTTTTTTCCGAGTTACAAAAACGTAGAGAGACTATAATGGAGAAAGATACCATCCTCATGGAAAAGGAAATTGAAATTCAGACTTTGCAGGAGCAAAGTATGCGTGATATGTCGGAGTTGCGTAATCAGCTGAAAAAAAGTCTTCAGTCTTTGGAAGCTACAAAAATAGACCTGCAGGGGGTGCAGGAACAGAATGTCTCTCTGAAAACGACATTGTCTCTCAGCGACAAGGAGAAAAGTGAGAGAGAGGCTAAATTACTGAGTACTGTGTATGAGCTCACCACTTTGAGCAATGTGGTAGATGAATTACGTACGGACTGTGAAAGTTGGAAAGATGAAGTCCAACGTGTCCAGCAGCAGTTAAAGGAGAAAGAAGCCTGTGTGGCAGAATTACATTCTCATTCCCAGAAACTATCCAATGAGGTGAAGGCTCTTATGCAGGGAAAAGGAGATTCTGAACACAAGAGGAAAAAAGTAGAGGCACAGCTGCAGGAATCGCAAGTCAAGGTGTCAGAAGGTGACCGATTGTGTGCTAAGCTGTCAGAGAAGGCAAACCGACTGCAGGTTGAGTTGGACAATGTCACAAATCAGCTTTCTCAAGCAGACAGAAAATCTAGAGAAATTGCCAAAGATTTCTCTATCTTGGAATCGCAGATGCAAGACACTCAGTAACTCTTACAGGAAGAGAGGTGTCAAAGGCTGAGTTTTAGCACAAAGCTCAAACAAATGGAAGATGAGAAAAATTGCTTCCTGGAACAATTAAAAGAGGAGGAGGAAGCAAAGAAAAACCTATCAGAGCAAGTCGCAACATTGCAAGCTCAGATAGCGGATATGAAAAAACACATGGAAGAAAGCGTTGGTTCATTAGAGAGTGTTGAAGATGTGGAAAAGAAGTTTGATCAGATGCTTGGTGAGGAGAAGACTGTGTCTGCAAAGTATGCAGAAGAACGCGACCGTGCAGAAACGGAGGCGCGTGATAAAGAGAGCAAAGCCCTGTTCTTGGCTCGCACCTTGGAGGAAGCTCTAGAGTGTAAGGTTGAACTAGAAAGAGTTAACAACCAGCTGTGTACAGAGATGGAAAATTTGGTCAGCTCCAAGGATGATGTTGGAAAAAGCGTTCAGGAGCTAGAAAAGTATAAGCGAGCCTTAGAACAGCAAGTAGAAGAAATGAAGATTCAGTTGGAAGAGCTTGAAGAGGATCTTTCCCAAAGAGGGGATAGTGTGCCTGATGCAGTTTATAAAAGGATCAGTGTTTCGGGGTCTGTCCTGAGTGAGCATCAGAAATTTGATGACATGTTGCTTGAATCACCCCTCTGGAATAAACAGTTCCTTCAAAGACTTCAAGCACTGGAAAATATATCCTTAGAACTTCAGCAAACAAAGGAGCTGTGTAAGAAATGTGATGATTTCTCATTTCAGGCTGAAAGTCTAGTGAAGAAGGCAAGTGATATAAAGCTTGGAGAAAAAAGCAAACATTACCTAGTGGAGAAAACTAAGGCTGTTGGTGAAAACGTGAAGCAAATGAATAAGTGCCTTTCAGGGAATATTTCCAAAATGGAACTGGTGAAAGACAGGTGGCAGAAGTTTGAGCGTGATCTTGAGATACATTCCATGTGGAGTTCACATAAAGAAAAGGAGCTACAAGGGAAAAGTAGTGCAATAGCAGAAAGTGCATTGAAGAAACCTGTAATAGACTGTGTTGTTGCTTTTGACCCATATGTTGGTGGAAGGAAAGTTGATGATGTCGCTGGAAAAATGAACAGGGGTCGCTTTGAAGAAATGTGTGACCGCCTGTTGTCGCAAATGGAAGGCCCTCTGCACAGCATCTTACAGCAAGCTAAGCTCATAAAAGAAACTGTAGTGGGAGCAGTCAGCGTGGATCAAGACAAAACAGGTCCACTAGAAAAAGTACAGATATTACTTGGAACAAAGCTAAGTGAAGCAGAGGTTCTCAAAGTTTTGTGGAAATCATTTATTGATTGCAGAGAGAGGCGGCTCAAGAATGTTGAAGACATTAAGACTAGCACAATTGAGTTGCCTATGGATCACGGTCCTCCTTGGTGGATAGGACAGACGGTTATGAAGGACAAACTTGAGAAGGAGCGAAATGATGCCAAAAATGCAGTTGAAGAATGTGTATATGAGATGAGATACAAGTTGTCTGACATTTATGAGAAATCTGTCAATGAAGATGACAGAAACAGTTTCATCCTGAAGCTTGAAGATACAGAGAATTGGCTATATGAAGATGGAGAGGATCAGCCAAAACAAGTGTATATAGACAAGCTAACGGACTTAAAGAAAGAGCCAACCCTACAAGCATTTCAACAAAGGTTAGCAGTTGTTAATGAACCGGGGAGGGAAATTAATTCAAATCAGCATGAAAGACAGTGGCTGAATGAAAAAGCAAAGCAGATTGCTCAGAAGGATGCATCTCTGGCAGCTGAAGCAGACAAAGAATCGAATGGATTCAACATTACTTGGGAAGATACTAGGAGACTTATCAGTGAGAATCAAGAGCAGTGCCTGACACATGCGTGCCTGGAAATCTGTGTCCCAACCCTAGGGTTGAAACAAGAGGGGGGGTATGTGACAGAAAGTCAGGTAAATCTGTGGATGTAGTCACAGACAGGAGATACATTTCCACCTGGTTTAGACAAATCACCAATTACTATAGGGTGTCGGCTGCAAAGGCAGCAGGAAGGTGCCAAAAATGCAGTTGAAGAATGTGTATATGAGATGAGATACAAGTTGTCTGACATTTATGAGAAATCTGTCAATGAAAATGACAGAAACAGTTTCATCCTGAAGCTTGAAGATACAGAGAATTGGCTATATGAAGATGGAGAGGATCAGCCAAAACAAGTGTATATAGACAAGCTAACGGACTTAAAGAAAGAGCCAACCCTACAAGCATTTCAACAAAGGTTAGCAGTTGTTAATGAACCGGGGAGGGAAATTAATTCAAATCAGCATGAAAGACAGTGGCTGAATGAAAAAGCAAAGCAGATTGCTCAGAAGGATGCATCTCTGGCAGCTGAAGCAGACAAAGAATCGAATGGATTCAACATTACTTGGGAAGATACTAGGAGACTTATCAGTGAGAATCAAGAGCAGTGCCTGACACATGCGTGCCTGGAAATCTGTGTCCCAACCCTAGGGTTGAAACAAGAGGGGGGGTATGTGACAGGAAGTCAGGTAAATCTGTGGATGTAGTAACAGACAGGAGATACATTTCCACCTGGTTTAGACAAATCACCAATTACTATAGGGTGTCGGCTGCAAAGGCAGCAGGAAGGTGTAAAGAAGTTGAAAGGCCTTCAGCTGTTCGGAATCAGGAAGTTAAGGCCTCTATAATTGTCCAAAGGAAGTCTATTGATTGCTGCCTCCTGACGCTGTGTGAGCTGGGGAGAGGAGGACAGTCAGATGTGTGCCTCCCGACGCTGTGTGAGCTTGGGAGAAGGATGGCTGCCTCCTGACGCTGTGTGAAGCTGGGGAGAGGAGGACAGTCAGATGTGTGCCCCCTGAAGCTGTGTGAGCATGGGGAAGACCTCCTGGAGCGAGGTGCGCTGAGGAGGGTAAAAAGTGTGAAGACTTCTCAACGTGAGAAAATGAACTATTTCTATGTGGAAGAAATAAATGAACTGTTTGCTATGTGAAGAGACAAGCAAAGGGACATGTTCAATGTGAAGAGGAAAAGGGACATGTTCAATGTGAAGAGGAAAAGGGACATGTTCAATGGACATTTGTTGTGTGAAGAAAGAACATGGACTATTGAGTGACAGACTCCGTAGGTAGGTTCCTGTATGTGAGAAGGTAGCCGCCCACAGTGGCAAGGATTTATTTTGTGTTTTATTTTCTTTTGGATGTTTTTGAGGCTTGCACTTGTGTGAAGTAAATTTCAAGAATAAACCAAACTGTTGTTTGCAACCATTTCTCAACTATCTCCCTGTGTAACGAACCCCCCCAAAGGGGTCATCCATGCCCGCCACCGAGCTGAATCTCCCACACTGCCTATGGAGATCGAGAAGCCATTCTAACCTGGGCTGAGTAACTTGTCATGTTTATTCATTAGGAAGTAGGTTGCATTTTTCTTGTTGTACGTATACAGTATATACCAGTCATGTATTGTATTCCTAAAATGGTAATAGTTTGTATGTACAGCATTTTCATTTAGTAAAGCACAATAATACACTGCAGAGAATTTTCTAAGCTTCCTTGCTTTATTGCGATGTGACCAAACTAGACGCAAAGAAAAACACTGTTTCTCCTCCCTTAGCTCTTATGCAGCTGAGAACAAAGGGAATGTGATCACTTATAAAAATGGGGGGGAGGTGTATTTTTTACTGTTTTTTATATGTATACACACATGTGCCTTTCTATTTGAAACTGAATGAGTTGTTTTACAAGGTGAGGTTTTAGAATCACTTTAAAAATGTATTATGTTCAGAGGCAAACCCTTGTATTTAAATGTGTGTTTCACAAGAAATTTGTACATACTGTACATAGTAAAGCATCTATGTAAATATTCCAAAGCCAACCATAAATACAAAATCTAACATCACAAAGAAAAGGTAACTAGAAAAATAGGACATATTTGATACCTCAGTCTTTTCAATAGTACCTGTAAAATAACAAGATGGGTAATGACTAGAGATGGGTTGAACGGCCTCCTGTTTGGTTCACAGCAGAATGTTAGTACATCGCAAAAATTCAGAACCGCATAGCGAACCCTATTGAAGTCAATGGGACCTGAACTGTAAAAATCTAAATTGTGCCAATTTTATATGCAAGTAATTGGTCATACAATGGTTATGTGGGTCCTGGTACTGCCCTGGGGGACATGTATTAATGAAAAAGAAGTTTGTAAAAAACAATTGTAAATAAACAGTGATTTACTGATGCCTAAAGTCAAGCAATCAAAATGAAAAATAACAATAACAATGAAAAATTCCTTTCAATATAGTGCCTGGTGTGTCCCCCTAGTCTGCCTGTAAAGTGGCACATCTGTACCGTGTACAAAACATGCAGCAGCAATAATGACATATATGAAACCAGAAAAGTGACATTTTCCATTCCAGCTATAGAAAATTCGTCCACATACCACAGGTATAGGTGTTGCCTTAATCCCTATACTTGAATGTTAACAAAAAAAACCCTCTGTGTTTGGGACTTTATGGCAACCAATTGAGATTAGATATCATCAAAACGGATATAACGAAAAAAGGTTGTGGATGCCAATGGATATCTATAGGTGGACATGGACCACAAAGTGTACTCCCAAAAAGTGAAGAATCCGTCTTGAGATTTAAGCAGGTATGTCTATGGGGGTCAAATAATGAGAAGGAAGAGAAAAGGAAAAGGGACTTATTAAATACCTGGTTAGCATAATGCTTTCCTTTCTAATTTGTATATATATATGGCTTCAATTTAGTCAAACCGACAGTAAACTGATCCCGCAGTTCAAATTTCTTTATAGGGTAATCTGTATCCCAAAGAACAAAGCCCCATTCCCGCTTTCTTTATTTTGTAAACAACAGCTTGTGCACCCAGTCTGTATGATGAGGCCACATATTAGTGCACTCAGAACAATATTACAGATTTTTTGGATAAAGTCTGGTGTCTCTTTGGTAGACTTTGGATAGAAGTAACAGGAGCAAAAAGATTGGGCCTTGGGTGTCAGTGGTGCCTTCCCACCGTAACCCTATAGAGGTACTCTTGAGGAAAGCAAGAATTGGACTTGCTGTTAAACATTGCAATGATATGCACCTGTCAAAAAGGTGTGAAAAAAATGGCCTTTGAGTGTTGGTGGTGCCTTCACACCGTAAACCCTGTTTGACAGGTGCGGAAAAATTGGTCCTTGGGTGCTAATTGTACCCACATTTCTTCCAGATTAAATCAACACCTACAAACCTTGCAGCCTAGACAGTCTTTTAGAGATTCCAGATTCAGAAAGCACTTATTCTACAATATCATCATCAGGGTCTTGATAGCTGCTGCTAATCCGGGACTGATTCATTTTAATAAATGTCAGCTGGTCCACGTAGTCTGTGGACAGGCGCGCTCTCTTATCTGTCACAAAACCTCTGGCAGCACTGAATGCCCATTTGGAAAGCATGCTGGATGCAGGGCAACCCAGCAGCTCCATTGCACACTGGGCAAGTTCTAGGCCAGTGGTCTATTCTCATGACCTAGTAACCCAGTGGATGATCAACTGGAAAGCTCTCCATATCTGTTTTTGCCCCTAGATAATCTCCCACCACATGATGAAGATGCTGCCAATGGGATGTGGACGCTGACAGCCCTGGGCGCAGAGGACTAAAAAATTTTAGAAAGGCATCACTGAGGCACCCCCTTCTCCACCGCTCCTCTCTTGAGCAACAGAAGCCTCAAAACAACATTTTCCACCAGACTGTAACCTACCAGAGTCGGGAAAGGAGTTACATAAACTCCTCTTTAAGGTTTCCTCAAGAGCTTTTATCTTCTGCTTCCTCTGTGGGGATGGGGTGAGTTCTGAGAATTTTACCCTTGTAACAGTGGTCAAGGAGGGTTGCCAACCAATAGTGATCCTTTTCCTTGATGCCACATATTCTCAGGTCCTTTCACAGGCTTTGAAGAATGAGGAGCAGACTCCTTGGGGTCACTGAGGATTACAGTCTCTGAAACTGCCTCCTCCCAGCCACGTACTACTCCCAAGAGTTCCAGGGATGGAAAACCATCTGTTAAGGGTTGACATATGTCTTGCCTCCTCCTCCCTTTCGTCTTGTGTGTTCTGTGGCGTAGGAAGGATGGTGTCTGCATAAAGTGGGCTTTGAGAGGAAAGGAAGTCCTTCTCTTCCTCCCACTGCTCTGCTTTGAGTGCCCTGTCCATAATTGCCACGCAGAGTCTGCTCCAGCCCGGAACACAACAGGGATTGTGTCACTGATGCAATCATTGTCACGGGTCACCATCCTTGTGGCCTAATTAAAATGATGACAGTACAGTGCATGCATCCTTTATCAACAGTCATTGGTGTGAGGAAAAAAAGTCGAGCCTGCCTGAGCCTGTCGTTGTGCCATACTCACACAGGTACTTGTTATTAATGGTAATTGTTCAAATAACTCAGCTGACTCCTCCATGCCTGATGCAGGGGCTATGGCAGGAGTAGCTGTGGACAAGGAGGCAAAATAAGCCAATCTGGCAGCTACAGTGGACTGTGCACTAGTCTCTGCTTGGTTGACGGAGGATAAGGAGGATGATGATGGTTTAGTAAGCCAGTCCACCACCTCCTCTGCATGATGTGGCTGGATGGCATGGGCAACATCACTAAACAGGGGAAAGTATGCCCTGCCTGAGGAAGGACCACGTCCACCTTTGCCGGTGGATACATACATTGCTGTCCCCCTCACATTGCCATGGGAACGTGTGCCGCTCCTTGCTGGTCTCTCAGACATGATAGGGGGGTGGGGAGCGCTTAATAACAAAATGTAATAAAAGTGTGGAAATGTGTACGTGGATGCACTTTAATCAATGCAAAGTGGTGTTTCATGCACTTTAACTTGAGTACTCACTACACAGACACACTCCACTGACACTACAATATACTGCAGTAAAACTGCACGGACCCACTGCAATATACTGTAGTAAATGGGCACTAATGCACTGATATATACTGCATTCAACGTGCAGTAACACACTGATATGTACTGCGTTAAACATGCAGTAATGCACGGATATGTACTGCAATAAATGTACAGTAACGCACTAATATATACTGTGTTAAACGCCCAGTAACGCGCAGGATTTATACTGCGTTAAACATGCAGTAATACACTGATATCTACAGTGGTAAACATACAGAAACGCACTGATATATACTGTGTTAGGTGTACAGTAACGCAGGGATATATACTCCATTAAACGTACAGTAACAATTTCAATTATACTGCGTTAAACCTGCAGTAACTCACTCACTGTATATACTGCATTACCTTAAACTTCAAACAGCGCTGCACCACAAATATATGAATAAACCATATAGTGCAATATTACAAATCTAAATGGTGAAATGATACTCAAAGTGCAAGAAATAATCCCACAATCAAGTGCCCAAATTAGCGTCCATATATCATAAGTATATCTTGATAGAATAAGTCAACACGATGATCCACCATCCAACAAACAATATGTGCTAGTGCTCTCCTCCACCTGTGCAGTCAAGCCGCTCACCTCATATTTTGACCCATGTTACCAGTGGGTCAAAATCAGCAGTTCCCCTCTGGGGACAAGTGATAGATCAGGTAATTCTCTGTGGCTTAAAACTCCTTTCAGCCAGCTCTATGAGCCTCGATACCAGTCACCGGTATATAAGGAAACAAAAGAATGGCAGAATCGAGTGCTCTATATTAGATTAACATTTTTTGTACCATAAAAGAATGTACAAACACTCACAAATGTGGCACTTAGGCAGTGGGTAAAGATGGCTACATCAACGGCACAAACTCCCTTTGGTCTCAATCACACTCAGGCAGCATAATCAGCCGCCCATCACTGGAAAAGTCTGGAAATGGCGTGGCAAGAGGAAGGGGTCGCCGAAAGAAAAAAAAACTGGGGACACCAATTAAATAAAAATACAATTTTAAAATATGTAAACAATAATTACAGACGTGAATAAATATACACCCAGATAGCACCTTAATTTTAGAGCATATTCGCTCATAACAATTCACATCACGGCCACCTTTACATAATAAAATGACAAATCACAAAATTTTTAAAATAACATCAAGGTTACAGAATAGGACGCACCCCCTAACTCATTACTGAAATTTAGAATAAACAATTAATTTGTATATAAAATGTAGAATAGATCACTCCATATTACAATGGATAAGAATACAATAATTTGTCAATAATAAAGCAGTTGAGATCAAAGTCCACATTGAGGCCTCTAGGTGAAAGGACCTTGGCCTCAAAAATCCAAAAGGATTCTCTTCTGCTCAATTGCCAAATATAGTTCCCTCCTCTCCAATGTCTTTCAACTTTTTCTATCTCCACAATTGTAGTAAATCAGGATTCCTGTCATGAACATCTCTGAAATGTTTAGACACATTATGTGTAACTATTCCCTTCTTAATATGTTTAATATGCTCTGCCACCCTAATATTCAAACATCTGGATGTACGCACTCCAACATATAAATAACACCAGTAGTGGAACAGGTAATGAGATCTTTAATCTGATACTTGCACCCTGGATAAATATTTTTTTCTTTTTAATGTTACTTTTGGCATGACGACATGCCAAAAATCTCCCACAAGCGTGGGGCTACTATATCTTTCAAAGTAGGGGCTTTTTTGTATATAAATTTTGGTTTGATGTGCAAATGGTGTCCCAGTATTTTACCTTGCCTCAAAATGTTCCAATGTCTATTAACAATTCTTTCAACTTGTCTAAATTGGGCATTGTAATCCAATATCAATTTATATTCAAAATTCAGTATCCCTTGCTTTTTAACATCCTGTAGTAGTAGTCTCATATCCACTTCTAATACTTTCCTTTTCTCATTTTTAATAGTATCTGCTCCATACCCCTTTTCTCTGAATCTGTTTACTAAAATATCTGATTGTTGTATATAGTCTGATTCCTTAGAACAGTTTCTCTGCACTCTGATTAACTGCCCTTTGGGAATATTACAGAGCCATGTTTTGTGGTGACAACTGTACAATGGCAGATAGCAATTCCTATCTGTAGGTTTGAAAAAATTCCTAGTACCCAACCGACCCTGTTCTTTATAAATCTCCAGATCCAAAAAAAAAAAACAATTTGTTCACTACTAGTGGTTTAATGTAGTAGTAAGTAATAGTAGTAGTAGTAAGTTTAATGTTTTTAGAATTCCCATTCATTTTATCCATAAACCTAGCAAAAGATAATTTATGTCCCTTCCAGAAGATCACTAGGTCATCTATATACCTTTTCTAACACAGAAGTTTAGCTGGTCATTCACACAGAACTTCTTCATTCTCCCAGCAATCCATGAAGAGGTTCGCTAAATTAGGAGCGAACCTAGCACCCATGGCTACGCCCCCTACCTGTATATATTAATCATTCCTATACCAAAAATAGTTATGGCTAAGGCAGAATTTAAAACATTTCAAAAGATATTTCTTATGTCCCTCACTCAGATCTGAGCCTTGTAATGCCCACTTTACTGATTTCAGGGCTTCATTATGTCCAAATATGGTATAAAAAGAGCCCACATCTGCCATAGCCAAAATACATGTTTCTAACCCTTCTAATATGAGATGAGCAGCTTGACTGCACAGGTGGAGGAGAGCACTAGCACATTATTGTTTGTTTGCACTGGATGGTGGATCATCTTGTTGACTAATTCTATCAAGATATACTTATGATATAGGAACTCTAATTTGGGCACTTGATCGTGGGATTATTTTTTTCACTTTGAGTATCAGTTCACCATTTAGATTTGTAATATTGCACTGTATGGTTTATTCATATATTTCTGGTGCAGCACTGTTTGAAGTTTAATTTATGTTTTTAGAGTAGTTAAAACACTGTTTGAGTGAAAGCTACCATTCAGAAATATTTGTACATTTTTTGTTCACATTGGTTTTGTGCTGATTTACTTTTGGTATTGATATACTGCGTTAAACATACAGTAACGCACAGATATATACTGTGTTAAACGTGCAGTAATGCACAAAAATATATATTAGGTTAAACGTGCAGTAATGCACTGAATTATACTGCATTAAATGCCCAGTAATGCATGGATATATATTGCGTTAAATGTGCACTAAAGCACTGACATATACAGTGTTAAACGTACAGAAATGCACTGATATATACTGCGTTAAACGTGCAGTAATGCACGTATGTACTGAGTTAAACGCGCAGTAATGCATTGATATATACTGCATTAAACGTGCAGTAACGCACGGAAATATATACTGCATTTAAAGTGCAGTAACGCACAGAAATACATATTGTGGTAAATATGTAGTAATGCACTGATATATACTGCATTAAACGTACAGTAAAGCACAGATATGTACTGCATTAAACGTGCATGAACTGTGTTTTGGTGCATGAGACTGCACAATCTGTATGTGCAGGTGAGGAGAACCTGCAAGAGTAAGGGCTCTTTCACACTCTCCGTCCGTTGGACGGAGTCCGTTTTTCTCAGCGGGGGATCGAGCCGCCGATCCCCCGCTGAGCAGCAGGAGGACAGCTGTGTCTCCGCGCTGTGTGCAGAGACACAGCTGACAGTTCCCCATGCATCTCTATGGGGGAAATCGGATGTCAACGGACCGTCAGTCCGTTCTCACCCGATCCGATCCGATCCGATCCGATCCGCTGGACGGATGGAAAATAGGGTTTCCATCCGTCCAGATTTGACGGATCGGATCGGGTCGGATGTCAGCGGACATGTCTCCGCTGACATCCGATGCCCCATAGGAATGCATGGGGGGACCGTTCAGATCCGCCAAAAAAACGGAGAGGCGGATCTGAACGGTCCGCCTGTGTGAAAGGGGCCTTAAGCAACTTGCTTTTAAGAGACAGTGCTCTAAATTATTGTGGAGTGACTGTGAAGATGGGGCAGTCTAAGCTCCTGAAAGAAGCAATGATGGCTGAAATGAGAGGCAGAGCTCTTTGGCTGG
Organism: Pelophylax lessonae; assembly: GCF_965119305.1. NCBI lineage: Eukaryota > Metazoa > Chordata > Amphibia > Anura > Ranidae > Pelophylax > Pelophylax lessonae. Next base: position 412,888,963 of record NC_138772.1, read on the forward strand.
AGGGGTGGTTACCACCTGAACGAGCCCCATACATGCCTGATCAGAGTTTGCAGAGGAAAAATGCTGTTGCTACTGTTATCCCTAGCAACACTGCTGCAAATAGACCAGTTATTGAGATTCAGAGTTCTCAGCTGGAAAGAGTATACAGTGTGGGAAGCCTGGATAAGACATGGAGGGAAGAGCGCTGGTTGCGGTGCAGTGAGTGGGGGCATGCAGACTCCAAGTGCCTTTTGTCTCAGCCTCCATTGCAAAGCTACCTAGCAAAACAAAGGTCTGCATCTGTTTTTGGGAAGCCTGCTCTGAGTGCCAGAAGTAAGCAACAGGTATACCTAAATTTCAAGAGGAGGGCAGTTGTCCATAGCAACGCCTGTGATGTCAAGGCTGCAGACCGCATGAGAAAGGGATTGCCTGCAGAAGATTATGGCAAGTTGAAAAGAACGATGCTTCATGGAGAGAGAAGTCATCATGTTTGGGAGAGCCAGCAAAGTGCAGCTGAGAAAGTGCTGTCTCCTATAGCAATGGGAGAAAGTTGCCAAGTACCATGCCTAGAATATGGTCAACTTGGGAACGGCATTTTTTCTTGGCCCACATTCTGGAATACTGCTGGAGATAATGTTGCTCAGCAAAAGTCATTTTCTGCAAGCCCATATTCCTGTTTAAAAATGTTTGCAGTCACCCCTGGCAACAGAGAGGAAATTCCTGTTGTTCCTGCAGGGGGTGCTAAACAGCCGGAGATGACTGCTGTAGTTACATCCCGTGGCCACCTGGGAAAGTTGGCCAGAAGATGTGCAGCAGAAGAAAGTCTACGTTTTCAAGTGACCATGGCAAGACCTATTACAGTAACGTGTAAGATTGTTGCTTGTAAAATCATGGAAAAGACTATGTGACTGCGCACACTAGAGTGGAATTGACCCCAATGGGAGAACCCCTGTCTGTGTGGAAAAGGACTTGCCACGCTGCAGTGACTTGTTCAGTAGGGAATAGAGTTGCCACCTTATCTCTTTACACCAGGACACAGGTAATTACACAAGTTATGTGGCTGAATAAGGTGGTAATTAAACTCACTTGGTGCCTTATATGCACTATATCAGCCTCAGAACCTGTGTAACTAATATGTGCCCTGGATTAAAGGGATGAGGTGGCAACCTTAATAGAGAGGCAAGTGTTAACATTGAATATGATGTGAAACTTACTAAGGAGTATGACAATACTGCTGTTGAGTTGACTAATGCTGATAATGTGATGCTTAATGAGTATGAAGTTGCTATTGTGCCAGCTGAACAAGGTTCTGAATTAAATGAGGTAGGGGTGACCTCTAAGCAGGGTGTGCTATCTCCCCTAGCAACAGTATATAAGGCTGCAGAGGTGTCCTTAGAAACCTCCAGTGTGTTGGAGCCAGAGGTTGCCTGGGACAACTATGGTGCTGCTCTGATGGACAAGAGGTTACTTGAACCTGGTGATAAGAATTTATTAAATGCCAAAACTGAGATGTGTGAAAATGCTCATGGTAATAATGGGTTAATGCAGTCTGTCAATAAAAATGGAAAGATTGATGTGTTGAATGAAGCTCCATCTAGTCATGGTGGTGAGGGTGGGGTACTGCAACCTGCTATGGTTAAAAAGGTATTGACACAGTTTAGTTTAACCCAAAATGATATGTGCAATGTGTCTGCTGCTGAGCCACTCTGTCCTGTGTCTCCTTGGGTAGATGGAGCAGTGCTGCGGAATGCTGCTGATTGGAGCACAAACAGAGCAGATTGGGATAGTATGGCCATAAGGATATTAACGTGATGAAAATACATTTCTGAAGGTAATAGTGAGGTGGACACAATTTCTGCTGTGCCAAATGGAGGGACTGCAGAGCACGTCCACGTCCCCAGGAACATGAAGGACCCCAGGAAGGTCTTGTGTGTACAATCACAGTCCTTTTTTTTTTTTATAAGCATGCTGAGAGAAATATTAGAATGCTGGAAGGTACAGCCAGTGTATACCTTGCAGTCTCTTCCATGTTCGGGAGAGCTGGTACTGCGGAGTACTGTTAATGGGAGCTGGGTATTACAGGCTGTACTGGACAAAGGTGGCCAATATGGGAATTCTGTGATGCCATTCTTGTTGGTCATGTTGAAAATTGTGCCAGATTATCTCCTACTATTGTTCTGTATGAGAGTCACTCTGGAGTACTGTTGGATTCCAGAAGTGCCAGGGGGCACAAGTATATGTGATGTGGTAGGGGTTATCAATCCAAAGGTGAAATTATGCAATGATGGTTTAGTGTCAGGACAATTGCATGAAGGGGGTCATATACCAGTGGAGTGGGTGGATAGTGACGTTGCTATGGAAGACAACCACTCCGCTTTGCACGATACCTCTCCAGACACTGCCTTGCAGAACACTGGTAAAATGAGTTGTGATAACTGTGTAGATAGTTCTGACAATGAGGAAAAATGCAAGGCACTAGTAAATGTTGTTAATTTACGGTAGTTACCTTGGGGAAACAAGCAAGGCTAAGCTCAGAGGGTAAAAAAGTGGCTATACATAGAGTGCAGAGAGGGACTAACGTAACCCAAAAAAAGTACCCAAACTTATGGCTAAAAAGGTGTTTAAAAATGTGACGTCATGTGACACCAGAAGAGGGCGGTGCCACTGGGTGATGTAACCAGGTGGCCCCGCCCCTTGCCTATAAAACAACTATCAAAGCTCAAGAGCGTCATTTGGCAGAATGCCTCAGAAGAGGCGGCAGCGCCTTTGAAATGTTTTCTATTTCTCTGGTGCGGTGAACGGAGTGATTGACGATGGATTTACATTGAGGGACACTATTTTTTTTTTTTGTCGGGAAGAGGCTCTTATCCCCATCAATATGGGGACAAGGTGCTTTGGGGGACACTCCAAAGCACCCCCCCCCCATATTGAGGGCAAGCGGGCTGGTATGGTTCAGGTGGGGGGGCGGCCAGATGGATTATAAGGTAACGCCAGGCATAGGAATCAGATCCACCAAAGGTCTCTTGTATCCCAAAATTCAGACTCAAATATCTCTAAAAGTGGTGGAAATTCGTATCTCCCAGCGGAGGCACCGGTCACAGGGTCACATAAATAAAAATAAAATACCCCATAGTGTAAAACTGTATATTTTAATGTTAAAACAAAGGAAAGCAACTTACAAACATCGGATTGAGAACGCTCTGAACAGAATAGTGACAAGCCGCGGGCCGGTCGGCTTTTCCGCCTGTCCTCCGTCTCACTCTGATGACGTCAGCACGCCACGACCGACGTACATTTCGTCACCTTGAAAACGTCATATCTGACAAAACGTACATCGGTCGCGGTGACCCTGTGACCGGTGCCTTCGCTGGGAGATACGAATTTCCACCACTTTTGGAGGTATTTGAGTCTGAATTTTGGCATACAAGAGACCTTTGGTGGATCTGATTCCTATGCCTGGCGTTACCTTATAATCCCTCTGGTAAGCAGTTTGTGGATTGGGGTGATGGTCACCGTTCCTGTGTGGAGTGTGGTATCCATCTAGATTATCCTTCATTTCTTTCCACTGGCATACTACATTTTTTGTCTGGTAAGCAGATAGCACTATTGGTGGTGGTACTGTCTTTTGGAGAAAGTTGGGTGTCCAAATACACTATTTTTGGCAATTGTTATATTTCTATCTGGTAAGCAGATTGCACTTTTGGTGGTGGTCACGGCACATTCGGTGGTTATAATATACCTGGAATTTGTCACTCAATTTTCACGGCTTAGTGGGATATATTCCACGTCTATTATATATTAGTCAATTAACATTTATCAGTTTTACGCTATGGGATCCTATACCATCTTCTTTTCTATGTGTGTGGTCTAAATGCCTGCTGAGTCATCTTATGGTACAAGACCCGAAACACAGTGGAATTTGATCTGGCTGTAGGATATCCGTTTGAAGATCTTGGGTGTACAAACCCCTGCATTGGGCACAATTTTTGATTCACTTAGGTAAGCAGTTTGTACCACTAGTGGATGTTTATTCATACCCAGTGGACCCTATGAACACTTACATTTATTTCTTTTGGAGTTTCAAACAGAGACTTTTGGACTTTTTTGAATTTCACGATATATTTGATATTGTGTGGTTATAGCACTCTTCAATTGAGTAGCGCGGCTTGATTTTTATAATTGAACAAGTGTACCTAATAAAGTGGCCTGTGTGTGTATGTATGTGCGTGTGTGTGTGTGTGTGTATGTGTATAATATATATATAATTTTGTAAGAGGGCAGTAAGAGCACTGTGATCAAGTGGATCTGTGTAGGTTCACTATACAATATGTAGTGTTAGTATCCCATAAATAGATTACAAGCACACACACAGATTTTGCACAGGAAAATACATGCCTATAATCTACACATGGTATGCATTTTGTATTCTAAAATAAACATTTAGTACATAAAGGAGGATTCCCAAAGTACAATGAGTTAGCTAAAGAGACAACACTGTAGACTATTATTTTTTTAGACTGTGCTTGTCTGACTAAAATCTGGGACTAATCATAATGGATCAGTGCTGTAAAGGGACATTGAGTAGACAGGTTTTTCATAGCACAGTTGTAAATAATACTGCTACATGGAAAAAGGGAGACTGGAGCTCCACCTGCTGGTTGTGTAAACAACTACATAATACTAATATGAAATAATTTATACTTACCTGACTAAAGAAAAAAGAAAAATTCTATGTCTAACACATTTATTTAAGTTATATAATATATACACTATATAATACTGTAGCCTTTACACGCACTTGAACTTTATTGGCATCCCAGTCTTAGTCCATAGGGTTCAATATTGAGTTGGCCCACCCTTTGCATCCATAACAGCTTCAACTCTTCTGGGAAGGCTGTCCACAATGTATAGGAATGTGTCTATGGGAAAGTCTGACCAAATTTTCTAGAAGCACATTTGTGCGATCAGGCACTGATGTTTGGAAAGAAGGCCTGGCTCACAGCCTGCACTCTAATTCATCCCAAAGGTGTTCAATCAAGTTGGGGTCGGGACTCTATGCAAGCCAGTCAAGTTCCTCCACCCCAAACTCACTCATCCATGTCTTTATGGACCTTGCTTTACGTACTGGTGCGCAAACTGTTCCCCTCAAAGTTGGGAGCGAGAAATTGTCCAAAATGTCTTGGTATGCTGATGCCTTAAGAGATTCCTTCCCTGGAACTAGGGGGCCAAGCCCAACCCCTGAAAAACAACCTCACCATAATCCCCCCCTCCACCAAATGATTTGGACCAGTGCACAAACCAAGGTTCATAAAGTCATGGATGAGCAAGTTTGGGATGGAGGTACTTGACTGGCCTGCACAGAATCCTGACCTCACCCAATAGAATACCTTTGGGATGAATTAGAGGGCAGACTGTGAGCCAGGCCTTCTTGTCCACATCAATGCCTGATCTCACAAATGTGCTTCTGGAAGAATGGTCAAACATTCCCATAGAGCTTGTGGACAGCCTTGCCAGAAGAGTTGAAGCTGTTATAGCTGCAAAAGGGTGGGCCAGTACACACGATCCGAAAATTGGACGACGTTCCGTCCGTTTTGGTTTGGTTGCTAGGAACTCTCAATTATATTCGCAAATGGGAGAGGTTACTTACAATACGAATTTTCTCGGACGATTATTCAAAAGCTTCCGGTATGCGTAACCACGTTGTAGCGTGTGAGGGGAAATTATGTCTACTGCTCATGCGCTGTCTACTGCTCACCATTTTTTTCGGACGAACAACATACTGATAATACGATTATCGTACGATGTGTTATAATACGATCAACATTTTTATGCTTGCACGACCGGATAATATCGGGCGAACTGTCATGATCACCTCTCGTAAGCTGTGTACTAATGATCAGATTATCGTCCGATCTTTTCACAAGCGTTATTTTTCGTCCGATTTTCGGATCGTGTGTACGGGCCATAAGACTGGGATGCCATCAAAGTTCGTGTGTGTGTAAAGGCAGGCATCGCAATACTTTTGGTAATATAGTGTAGCTCTGACTATAATAAATAGTTAAGTATATACAAGCCAAATATGCAGGTATTTTTAATAATAGTGACCAAATATCTGAAGTTATAAACTCAATGGAAGTTGTATCCAACAAGATTGAGTATATCTGGCAAATCCTGACATATTTCCTTGTTTTCCCATGAGCTATCATTAATTCAGCTATTCTGGCAGCATTTTCAGAAGAGCAGAATTGTGGGAAATATTAGGTTTGGTTTACTAAAGGCAAATACACTGTTCACCTTACAAGGGAAGTTGCACGTTGCAAGAGAATTGTCCCCTGAGTTTATTAAATGACATGTAGCTCTGTTAAATTCCATCATCCAATCATATGCAAGCAAAACTGCAATTTTTTTCTTTGCACATTATTGGGTATTCTTTGCAAAGTGAAAATTGCACCACATTCACCAAGCTCTGGGAAAAATTCCCTTGCACAGTACAACTTCCCCTATGAAGTGAACAGCATATTTGCCTGTAGTAAATCAACCCCATTAGGTCTACATAATCACCAGCATAGGTAATGGAGTGCAAAATTTATAGAATATAATTAATCTGGTCCGAATGTTCAAGTTTAGTATTGCCCTGTCAAGGGCAACATTGCATAGAAGATAAGTGGGGAAAGTACTTGCCTTTTCCCTGCCCTTGTGTGGTTTCTAACTATTGGATTTAGAATGAACAATGCACCTTGGCCATAATCAACTTCACCATCCATATCAACTTTGATTGAATTCCAAACTATTCCTTATTAAATGGTTTATGCTGTCATTAGAAGCCTCAAAGTCAATAAAAAGATGCTGCATTCCTATTGGTACTGCATTGTTTTCTCCAGGATCTGGTTCAAAGTATCTTGTTCAGTGGTAATCTTCCAGGGCAGAAAGCACACTGGCAAATACTATGATTGTTTTGGTGCACTCTAATTAGTATGGATATATAGGAATTTTAAGTACAACTTTGAGGAGAGATATCCTTCTGTAATTTTAAAATACCATTGGGTCCACTTATCAGGCAATTCCTCTATAATTTATGTATTCCAAAATATCTGCTGGAATTTCCCAGCATTTTGGGTTCTGCAGAGATACTATACAAATGAGAATTCTGCAGTCAGTGCATGATCGCCACATCATCCCAGGTTGGAAATGAGTGAATGGGGCTCTTTCCTGTGCTTCATGCACAACTGTGTTTTAGAATCCCTTTCATGTGCCCTTTTAAAACTGATTATTACAAATACAGGTAATTTACAATATATAATCTGCATTTCCCTGAGGTAATAGTATTTTTTTCATTAGAAATTCAAGAATACCATTCTTTTAGATATAATCAAAACAAGTAGAAAATAAAAGATTATTTAGAAATTGAAAACCATTCATTAAAAATAACTTTGGATTTATGTGTTCAAATGAGTATTATTGAGCACTGTTGTATTAAACACATGGAACAACAATGTTTTCACTTTAATTACATGGTTTTATTACAGGATTTGCATGTTCATTAATTCTGTTGATGTGTTCACACCCTCTCTGTTTAAATTAACTTCATGTATTCTCTTCCTCCAATAGTATTCTGACACACAATGAAACTTGATTGTTAACTAAGACTACAAAAGGCAAAACATAAGCTTATAACCATAGATGAAAAGTGGTCTTGGGATATCTCACAGTGAGGGAATATTTCATTTTAGTCTTTCTCACTGAAGAAGAGGAAGGTGTACGTAATATTTATTATTTTACACCCTTGAGTACATTTTTAGAAACAGATATCACCTTACAATTTCTTGTTTTTTTTTTACCTTTGCTGGAGCTTAGAGCTTCAAGAGGGTTGAAGACCCTCTCCAGCCCCATGTGACAAGGTTAAAGATGTTCTCCCATGGGGCTGAAGACTCTCCCTCCACCGCCATGTGAAAGGGTTAAGACCCTCTCTCCGCTCCCATGTGACAGAGCTGAAAACTCTTTCCTGTCCCCATGTAGCAAGGGTTTCTCTCCACGCCCATATGGCAGTGGTGTATTTAGGTTTTGTGCTACCCTAGGCCTAACTAAACTTGGGCACCCCTAATTTAAATATGACCCACCCCTTCCTGTAAAGGCCACACCCTTGCCTGTTTATGACCCGCCTTTTCATCTATAAACCATAGACCACAACCACAGTCTATCAGTGCCCATCAGTGCAGCCTCATCAGTTCCCATAAGTTCAGCTATATCAGTGCCCATCAGTGCAGCCTCATTACTGCCCATCAGTGCAGCCTCATCAGTGCAGCATATCAGTGCAGCCTCATTAGTGGCCATCAGTACAGCCCCATCACTGGCAAACACTGCAGCCTCTCAGTGCCCATTAGTGCAGCCTATCAGTGCATCATATCAGTGCCCATCAGTGCTGCCTTATCAGTGCAGCCCTATCAGTGCAGCTTATCAGTCCTGCCTCATCAGTGGCCATCAGTGCAGTCTATTAGTGCCCATAAGTGCAACATATCAGTGCCCATCAGGGCAGCATATCAGTGCAGCCCCATCAGCTTTTTTGCTGCCCCCCTGCAAAGTGCTGCCCTGGGCCTGGGTGGCCCTAGCATGGCATGGCTAAAGACTCTCTTCCCACCCTCATGTGACAGAGCTGAATACTCACTTCTGTCCTGAGACAAGTCTTAAGACTTTCCCCACAACCCAATGTAAACAGTCTGAAGACTTTCTCTCCACCCCATGTGACATGGCTGAAAACTCTCTTTCCACCCCCATGTGACAGGGCTGAAGATTCTTCCCTGCCCCCATATGACAAGGCTAAAGATTTTCTCTCTACCCCATGTAGCATGGCTAAAGACTCTCTCTCCACCCTCATGTGAGAGAGCTGAAGGCTCCCTCCTGCCTTCATATGACAAGGCTAAAGACTTTCCCCACACCCCTAAGTGGCAGATCTGAAGACTCTCTTTTTCCACCCCATGTGACAGAGTTTAAGACTCTTTCCCCACCCCCATGTGATAGGGCTGAAGACTGTCTCCACGTGACCAGGCTAAAAACATTCCTTACACCACCATGTGATGGGTCTGAAGACTCTCTCCTCCATTCCATTTGACAGGACTGTAGGCTCTCTCCCTGTCCTCATGTGACAGGACTGTAGGCTCTCTCCCTGTCCTCATTGACAGTACTGAAGGCTCTCTCCCTGTCCCCATGTGACAGGGTTGACGACTTTCCCCTGTCCTCATGTAACAAGGCTAAAGACTTTCCCTACACCCCTATGTGACGGGTATGAAGACTCTCTCTCCACCCCATGTGACAGAGCTGAAGAATCTATGCCTCTCACCTCGCCCCCATGTGACAGGACTGAAGAATCCCTCCTGTCCCAATGTGACAAGGCTAAAGACTTTCTCCCCACCCCTTTGTGGCATGGCTGAAGACTCTCTCCCCACCCCCATGTGATACACAGAATCCTATTTGAATAAAATTGAAATCCCGCATACCAGCAGGAACATTTTACACTAACTGTGAAGCATGGTGAAGGGAGTTGGTATGAGGCTGCTTTTCTACTTGCTTTAATACATTTGAGAGCAGTCCAAAGCCATATCAGAGCCTCTGTCTAAAATCTAAAACTCAAAATAAGCTGGGGCATGCAACATGCCAAGAATTTAAAGCACAAGTGTGGCTCGAAGAGAAAAAAAATTACATATTTCAGCATAACCAAGTAGTATAGGTGGCCTCCAAATATAAGGGTTCGCAGTTTTTCCTGTCATTGACCTTGACTGCTTAATCAATTTTTCCAATAAAAACATGATAATATAAATTTTATGTTGTGTCGTTAAGAAATAAGTCTGTCCTATTATGACATTAATGAAGATCAAGTTACATTTTGGGAACCATTTTTTCAGAAATCCAGAATATTAAAGGCTTACATTCCTTTTCTCACAATTGCACTGTACTTACATATCAGAAAGGAACATATTATTTTTAATAACATTACATAGGCAATTCATACTGGCAAATAATGACACATTCAAATGACACATACATTGTGACACATGCACTGCTTTAGCTTTCTTACATGCCATTGAACTAGGTGTTACCATATGAAAACAATCATATACAGTGTATGCAGGCAATAAATATACATTTTATTTGGATGGAACAGGTCCTGCTCTGCAAGGATATTTTTAAAACAGTGTAAGAAATATTTAAGACCCTAGTATATGAGGAAAAGCTCTCCTAGGCATAATTTCGGTGCTGGTTGCAGCAGGGAGTGTGTGCTGTGAGGAAAGTATTATTTTTCTAAATGGAAGGTGTCAGACGGTCACGGCAATGTGACTGCGTGTTCAAGATCACTGCCTCCCATCTGCAATTTGTGACGTGTGAAAGATTCTGCCCAAATGTGCTCACCAACTGGAAATCCTCAGCAGTTTTCTCTTATCAGGAGAGACCAAGATAACCAATGGTTTACAGATCACGGATCCTATCAAATTAATATCATTCTGGGATAGAATCTGCTTTACATACTCCTATCTAACTCCTGCTAAAATGACTATAGCATGCAAGTTCATTTATCAGATTAAGGGGAATGCTATCTATCAGAACACAAAGACAGAGCCAGATGCACAAAGAGACACACAGACACACACTTTGCAGGGGATTGTGAGAATTAACAGAAATAAACATCCTTTTAACTGTATTTTTTATTTTTAGGAAGAGAAATTGTATTGTATTGCAAAACAACTTACTATGAGCCACTACAGATGCTCACTGTTGTTGTTCTAAGCTATGCTATCATACATGCAGGTCCTTGCAATGGCCAATACAAAAATTCACTGCATCTTTTGCTATCCTTATGGAAGTATCTACCTTCATGCACAGATAGCTACTGAGTAGAAATAGAGAAGTAATTGAGTATGCAATTGATATATTAAAGTGTTATTCCCAACGTTCAAGGTTCATACACAAGTGCTGTGCTAAGGGGGCATTCAACTTGCTTATTTGGTCCCTACGCCAACCTACCGTCAACTACTCTATCCTATGAGTAACAACCTGTAACCACAGGAGCAGTAGCTTCAGCCACAGTGTATGCACTGAAAAGTGATCGGAATAACCTTGTTTAAAGAATGTTGATTCTCTCCTTTTTACTTGGCCAGTTATCTAGCATTCTGGGAAGTTCTCTGACATAAACATTTTTAATCAATTATTGACCATGACTATTTTTTATTTATTCCCTTAGAGATTTAACAAACATATTCAAAATCACTTGACCTACCACCCAGATTATTCTTTTCCTATGTTGTGGAAAAAAAGACATGTTGTAGTTAAAAAAAAAAAAATACATTTGGATTTATTTGAGAGTTTATGTTACTGATCTACACAAATTAGTACTTAATGTAAAGATGGAAAAAAAACATCCACAAAGTTTCCAAATTATTTAAAAACAAAAATGAAAAGTCATAAATGCATTTGTTTTCATCCCACAAAAGCCCTGGTGCAAACAATGGTTCCAGGGTTAGGTTACATAGTTGGTAAGGTTGAATAATGACACTAGCTATCCAGTTTAACCTGTGTGGATGTGTGTTTGTGTCCATAATCATTTCCCATAGCCCTATATATTGTGTTCGCTAAGATGCATGTCCTAGACTCTAGAGTCTTTTAAAACTATCAATACTTCTTGCTGACACCACCGATTGTGGAAGAGAGTTCCATATCCTTATCACCCTGAAAGTGAAAATCCCCCTACACAGCTTATGGAATCCTGGTGTAATACTAAACTCTGTAGCTTCAACCACTGAACTCCAAGGTAGGTCTATCATTTGCTGCTTGCCAGATTATTGCACTTATGTCAATATTGTGCTTGATGCTGCTTTGCTTCTACACTGACAATCTCATCTACTGCTGCTTGAGTACTGACTTTTGGCTGTCTACAGACTATTTTTCTTTTGCTCCCCACTTAAAACCTGATACCGTTAGCTCCCGCTAGCACTCTACCATTACTTCTGCACCAACCTATGTACTTGTAGTGCTACCCCTCTAGAAGCAGCTGGATAGGATGGATCCTTTGTTTTTTGCCTAGTCCTTCTCAAGAACCTCAGCCCCTCTGACATGCCAAGCTGAGTGTACAGACATACAATATCACAGGAAATTACAGAAAGTACATAACAGTATAAATATATATATATATATATATATATATATATATATATATATATATATATATAATATCAAGGAAAACAGACACCAAACCAGGTAGTAAAGCCAAACATAATATATTGTCACCCAATATAGTAAATGGTAACCAGGCAAGCATAAAATTAATTAACAATGGTAATACCCAGTGTTGGTCATGTACTTTAAAAAAAGTAATTAGTTATAGTTACTAGTTACTTCTCACAAAAAGTAACTGAGTTAGTACCTGAGTTACATCATTAAAAAGTAACTAATTACCAGGGAAAGTAACTATTGCGTTACTTTAAAAAAAAATAATCAAATATGTCAAATAACTTGTATGCCCCCAATATTAAATGTTAAATGAATGAAATGGACACTAAATAGAATCAAGTCTTATTTGAAAACATTGTACACTAATCTACACTATTTTAATGTTGTACTACTCTGCCTCTGGTTGGTTGGCAAACGATGAAAATTATGTGTTCTGTCCCACCCCACCCACCACCCAAGCAACAGTGCAAAATGGGAGTTGTTTCCCGGTGTGACACTTCATGTGTGTAGTTACGACAAGTCTACGGTGCAGGCACACTGATCCATGTCCTCCCTAGGATGGAGGCAAAGATACTCACGTTTCCAACAGTCCCTCTGGTGCTGGCATAAGCTCCTCTGTGGCAGTTTTCAGGCCTCTTTAGTGGTCAGTTTGGAATCACATCACTATTGCGCATGCGTGGGAGCTAGTCATCCCAGCACACAAGATCAGGCCAGTCGCTGTAGGCTTGTGCAGCTCAGCTTACATTTCAGGGATTGCTGTGATCAGGTAGGTAGGTGTCATTTATTGCAGAAGACACATTGCATGTCTTTACTGCAATGAATGCCTCCCTACTCACACTGACTTACAATGGAACTTTATGTCTGCTTTAAGAATTAGTAAACTGATATATTATTTTTTGTTTTGGGGTTTAGTACTGGACGCAGGGATACTCATTTAATACTAATCAGAATAAAACAGGCAGCTCTAAAATAAAGAAATGCTCTGATGAAGAATCCCAGTAAAAACTTCTGGTGGGACCTCACCACTTCAATAAGCATAAGGCCCCTTTCACACGAATGATACGATCAGATCCACCTGACAGTTTTTTTAGGTGGACCTGATCGGATCCTCCATGCATCCCTATGGGGCAGCAGGTGTCAGCGGTTACATGTCCGTTGATACTCGAGTCGCTGCTATCCGCTTCCGATCCTGTTCGTGAAATACGGACGGATGGAAACCCTATTTTCCATTCGTCCAGCGAATCGGATCGGATGAGAATGGACAGGCAGTCCGTTCTCATCCGATTTCCCCATAGAGGACAGTGGGGCTCTGACAACTCCGGAGCTGTAATCCGCCTGCTCAGCGGGGATCGGCAGATCGATCCCGCGCTGAGCAGAGAACGGACCGCACCGGACAGCCGACCATGTGAAAGGACCCTAAGGAAAAAAAGAAAAGAAAATCCCATAGTGCTTATACCTGAGTGATAGAGGGGGATGCCCTACCCACTGGAAACACACATGGCTGACCCTGGTAGTAGTGCTCTATACACATATTGTCAGTGATGCCCAGGGATGGAAAGTCAGGCTCAGGTCACCATGTTATCTGACTCACCTGTCTAGAAGAAAGAATATTCAGAACACCCCTGAAATTACACAGCGTTCGGGCACTCTTTCTTCCATTTTCCAGGTAACAAGTGCCAGCAACACCAGCATTTCCTGCATGTGATGTGGATTGGTGCACTCTCCTAAACGGTCCCCAGTGTACTTTCTCACTGAAAGTAAAGTTCCTGCTTTTCCATTCACATGATGTGTTAGTATGGTGCTGACATTTTCTAGAAGACATGCTGGCTGGGGAAGAAGGTGGACCGATTGTAACAATTGTATATGCACCCAAAGCAGTGTATAATTCAGGTTTATTATACACCGCTGTGGATGCATATAGAGTAGTTACAATTGGTCCCACCCCCTGCCACCTTCCTCCCCGGCAGCTGCTGTTTGTCTGTGTAGGGAACAAGGGGGCGGCGCCCCACATACCGGCCCCGCCCACCCCAACATCAATGTTTGATTTTGACAGCTCCACTCACTGTCATTGTGGCCGCCCCCTGCTTTCCTACCAATAATCACTGGATGCGGATGGATGTTACACTGCTGGCCACTGCAATTATAGTAACGCCAGCATGTTATGGTCAGTAACGGTAACGGCGTTACTACGGGGTAAACAACGCCGTTATTACCATCACTGGTAATACCACAATTTAGAATACAATGTGATTAACAGTAAGAAGTAGGCATAAGATGACATTTGGCGTCCATATCAGCATAAACTGTAGCAAGGCCACCTCAAGTGTAGCACTGAGCAGTAGTAAAGTTGAATCTACTGAGTTCTGGAACTATACTGCTAGAGCTCATTTTTTGCAACGATGCTAGTCCTAGACCAAATGGGTATGCACTGTCCAAAAAAAAAGTAGTATGGTAGCGAAGGAGGCAGGGGAACAAAGGGGGCTTGCAGAATAGTTAGAATAGGTAGAGCTGCATACTAAAGGTTGTTTACCTCTATGCATAGAATGCATGTAGGTAAAAAAATTTCAGCCTTTGCAACTACTTTAAGTGGTGGTTTTTCTAAAGCCATATAAATATTATTGGTTAGTTATGTTTAACCACTATAAAACCATTGCAAAACCTAAAGATATCTAGAATATAGAGTAGAGGTCAACACGTCCTGTTACAAATAGCCATATAATTGTCATATTTGCTCAAAATTCTCCTTTGTTTATAGCAGGTGATTTAATATGCCCTAGACGGTGCCAGTTACATTTTTCTTAATGTAGAAGCACACGTTATACATATCAAGCTAACAACACAATACTGAGTCTTTAATGCTAATCTATTCCTTGCAATCTACTAGATACATGTCGAACCATTGGTGTGTATCAGCAGAGCAAAATCAGATTCTGAGAATATCTGAAAGGATGCACTAGAGTGTACATAATAATGTATTTTAATCTGCCAGGCCTTAAAATTAATCATGAATTCCCACAGAGAGTTTAATAATTTTGAGATGATGTTTTCTTTCATAAACTAGTATTCTTGGCCGGAGTTTTTTTTTTTCTTTAAAGCTGCATGAAAAAAAACGGGAGGTGGGAGAACTTCTCAATTACCAACTTAGATAAGATACATTTATGTGAGTGCACATTTAATTTGTAGTCTTCCTCCGCTAACTAATGAACAGGAAGGTATCCATGAGATGGGTTTCACCACTTCATAAAATCTGCATATGAACTTTATTGAGAATAAGTGCAGTGTTCATGCAGCAGAACAGAGAGTGTCAGAGAGCTGTGTAACAGGGCGCTCATTTTAACCAAGAGCACACTCCCATCCGACTTTGCTACAAAGACACACATCACTGGAAGGTAGACAAGTACTGTATCATTGTGTCCTTTTAACCTAAATGGCCATTATTTGGCTATTTTACTGTAATGCTCTTATTTTCTTTTTTTTTTTTTCTTATTTTTACTTTATAGTAAACCTATCTCATGTGAAACAAGATCATGTTGTAGAAAAGACTGAAACAAAATAAACACTGTTTCAATTTGGTTTATACATTTATAATGCCATTTCAGAGTAATCAACAGTGAAAAATGATTGGTCTTGCCACCCATTTAAAACTATGAATCTGTAGCAGAAAAATGCATAACTGTAATAACTCTTGACAGTTGTATTTGCCTGCAGAATGCAGATAAGTATACCCAACTGTTTGGCCAGTTGGAATTTTGTAGTACATTTTAACAATCTGGACATTAATAGCATATCGCCACTGATAGACATAAAGCAGTGCTTGCCAGACTTGCCTAATTCCTTGGAAAAATAATTTTTTTGCACAAAAGTTTGTTTGATTTGGTATGCAATAAGATTAATAGTATGACACAAAATGGGCCAAAACAATAACTGTAGGAAAGATTGCTTTTTAAAGAGAAGCTATCAAATCGGATAAAACCCCAAACCCACCTTTATGTTGGGATCCTTTGGTGCCTATTTACCTTTACTAGTAAACCCAAATGTGTTGCGCTGTCCAACAATTAAAGTGCAAATGCATAAATAAACAAATGAAAATACATCATGTAAGGAACAAAAAGTATTATATACTGTGATGGATCCCGGTACTCAAGATAAGTCTGTCCATTGTATAAGCTTCCCTTGCCCGGTAACAGAACAATACAAGGTCTTGCAGCCCACCCAGTCACTAGTCGGGACACCGTGAAGGGTAGTGAAAAACATAAAAACTGTTTATTGAAAACTCTGAGAATTTATATATACCACACAAAATCAGACAAAAGCTTGATCACATTATCGTATGTAAAGGAAACTGTATACAGGAATATAGGTAACCTAACTAAGGAACAACCAACATATACTATATGCTAATCCCCATTTGGCAACTAATAGCTGACAGTGATATAATTAACATGAGCTAATTACCTAGGCACTTAAATCAGCCGAGGTGACCAGACCATTTGGCACCTACAACCCTGAATACAAAGTAGTGTACAATACACATTATTACAAGTATAAACACATAGATGAGAAGACAGACAGAAACAATAGGGGATCCAATAACAATGGGAGGAAGACACCTAGGAGGCACACTATGGGAGAGACCTACTTACAAAAACACATTATGGCAGATGACCCCAGTGGTTTGAGCTGATTACGTTAACATCTACAGTCATTGATGGTTTGAGGCAAAGAGGCCCCAAATATGTATATGGAACCTCCAGTTCCCAGAGTCTGTGTGTTTTGGGGAGATGTGGATTGAATCCAAACAAGATCACTCAAACGGTCACCAGACACACACCTTCCAAAGAGTAATGTTCCCCTAAAAGCCAGGGCCCATAGTCAGTAGGCAAGAGGCCAATCTGCAGTCCCCTCCAAAAGTCCTGGCTGGATCTGTCACAGATACATATACAGAAGTGTTCAAAAATACAAATCAAATAAAATTGAAAATAGGTGCTGCTTGTCAGATTTTAAGACCTTAAAATGAAGAGGTCTGGCTATGCTTTGGGAAAGAACCTACAAGGATGGATGGATGATGATTCCCAGATGGAACTCATTCCGTAAAACTCAGCAATAGGCAAGAGAGAGAAGATCTTTCATAGAGTAGTGTTTGCAAAGTCATAGTGTATTGTATATAAGTTAAAACTACCTACAAACATAGGCAGATAAATCACATTAAAACCCCAGGGGTCAGGATTGACACCTTGGAGTATACTCCTTTGCCCCAGTGACGACATCCTGTAGTACGAAACAAGTCGGGCAGAGCCACAGCGGTGAAGTCATCATGCCTGGCAAGGCATCAACTTGGCAAAGAAGCAGAGCTAAAGGTATGTATTAGCACTAAAGAGTGTTTAGCGGGGTTTGAGCTATTACCAAAATAACAAGTTTACTTTAAGTAATCTTAGTATGAAAGTGTTTTTTTCGGAGTAAATGTATGAGGCGCTATGATATGTCCCTGTGTTAATGAGGTAGATAGCCAACCTAACCAAAAACATGCATATGAAAAGGTTTATTCTGCACAGGTGACAGAAAAAAAAAAGAAAAGTTATTGGTCGGCGAAGTAGAAGTCTGGAAACTGTAAATAGTGTTGATCATAGCAGGATATTTATTAAATGTCACGTGAATTTTCACTACCGTGCAGTATACAATAATAGGTAAAACCAGTAATGCACAAGAAACAAGACAAACAACATGGAACATAAATAACAGGGTACCGGCCCGGTGCACAATAATATGAGGATCAGGGGAAAAGGAAACAATCTATGTATAACAGTGATTCTGCCAGTAGAAAGCTTCTCCCAAGTGGGTATCTGTCCCATGACGTATTCCTGTGGGGGTTCAGGCTCTTTCGATATGACTGTGGGGGTCAAATGTAATATGGTTCAGAAGATAACTTCTGTTTTTCTTAGGATATGAGGAATGTAAACAGTCAAATGGAAATAGTGATTACGCTGAAGAATCCGGATGGGTATCCTCCATGGTGTGTACAGTTATGCCTGGATAGAGGTGCTGGGATACAGATTTGCAGGGATGGCTGCTGGAAGATCGTGTAACAGATCGCCTATGCCGTGTCTGATGGTGTATGGGGACTTAGGCAGAGTTAGGGGTTTAACCTGTATCTCTGACGGCTACTGGGCCGCTTCTTCACCCCTCCTTTTGCTGAATAGATATTCTTGACACATGTCTTCCATATAAGGTGAGATGGTGTTGCTGCAGCCAGTCAGGGCTAAGAGGAATTATGTGTGAAGCATCTAAGATTTGTGGGGACTTATGCAGAGTGAAGGCAATTGACAAAGGAGTTGGCTGTGGGTGCTGCTACCAGTAGGGGAACGCAGCGTCGCTGTGCGCTCATTAAATTCCCTCCTAATCCTGTTAAGCCTGTGACTCTGTCAGCCGAATGGCTGATTCTTCACCCCTGAGTGAAAAAGTACCTTGTAAGACGGATGCTTCACCAGCTGACTCTGGCTGCATGTCCTGCTAGTGGATCCGGCTCCTCTGATCGGCTGAAAATGGCGTCGCTGGGGATCTCTGTTCTCCGGTCTTCAAAGTGCCCGCCATCCACGATGGAACGTAGTGAGTGCACCGCCAGTGCTGATGACGTCAACGCGTTTCGCTTAATGTAGCGTAGCTTCGTAAACTCCTCTGTCAATTGCCTTCACTCTGCATAAGTCCCCACAAATCTTAGATGCTTCACACATAACTCCTCTTAGCCCTGACCGGCTGCAGCAACACCACCTCTCCTTATTTGGAAGACATGTGTCAAGAATATCTATTCAGCAAAAGGAGGGGTGAAGAAGTGGCACAGTAGCCGTCAGAGATACAGGTTAAACCCCTAACTCTGCCTAAGTCCCCATACACCATCAGACGTGGCATAGGCGATCTGTTACGCGATCTTCCAGCAGCCATCCCTGTATATCTCTATCCCAGCACCTCTATCCAGGCATAACTGTACACACCATGGAGGATATCCATCCGGATTCTTCAGCGTAATCACTATTTCCATTTGACTGTTTACATTCCTCATATCCTAAGAAAAACAGAAGTTATCTTCTGAACCATATTACATTTGACCCCCACAGTCATATCGAAAGAGCCCAAACCCCCACAGGAATACGTCAGGGGACAGATACCCACTTGGGAGAAGCTTTCTACTGGCAGAATCACTGTTATACATAGATACTTTATACATGAGATTGTTTCCTTTTCCCCTGATCCTCATATTATTGTGCACCGGCCGGTACCCTGTTATTTATGTTCCATGTTGTTTGTCTTGTTTCTTGTGTATTACTGGTTTTACCTATTATTGTATACTGCACGGTAGTGAAAATTCACGTGACATTTAATAAATATCCTGCTATGATCAACACTATTTACAGTTTCCCAAATTATACTTCGCCAACCAACAACCTTTCTTTTTTTTTTTCTGTCACCTGTGCAGAATAAACCTTTTCAATTACTTTAAGTAATCTCTTTTAAATAGATGATCATGTTTCTATGATACATTATCATGTACACTGTATGGCCAAAAGTTTGTTGTCACCTGACCATTACATCTATATGAGCTTGTTGGACAAACCATTACTAACCCATTGGCGTTCATGCAGAGTTGACCCCTACTTTACAGCCTTCTTAAAAAGACTTTCCACAAGATTTATTTATTTTTTTTGTGAAAATGTGTGTTTCTTAACCCAAAAGAGCTTTTGTGAGGTCAGGTACTGATGGAGACCTGGCTTACCAGTGTTCCAATTCATCCCATAGATGTTCAGTAGCATTCAGGTCAAAACTCTGTGTAAGCTTTTGATCTCTTTCATACCATACTCGTTAAACCATGTCTTTATGGAGCTGGCTTTGCGCATAGGGTCACGGTCATAATGACACAGAAAAGGGCGTTTCCCAAACTGTTTCCACATGGTCGGAGGCTCATATTGGCTAATGTCATTGTACTGCATGCTGCAGCATTAACTGTACCCTTTATTGGAAAAATTTTGGAGGGGAGTTCACATACTTTTGGCAATATGTAATTTTGACCAAAAGTAAACCACATTTATTAAGTATATGTTTTGTTCCTTTTATAAATAAAAATATATTTCCTAGAATAACAACCTTGAGGTTGAAGAAAAGCTACCATATGCCACGAGCCCCCTTTATGTCCCAGATATGCTTTTACTCCTTTTTACTAATAAAAGTCAAATTAGTTGTCAGCAGGTGTGCAGTGTTTGCAGACAACACAGAGGGGTAGTGTCATCTTTTAGAGTTAAGGGATCCATCTAAATTTAGCTTTGGTAGATGCTACAGATTTAAAATAATTGGCTCTTTCTTATCTCATTTCCCTTCAGTAAATCCTCCTTATGAAACCATGTAACCACTAAAAATGGAACCATCATATTTAAGGCATTAAGCGTTACCACATTCAGTCTCATTCAATAAAGAGTTCCTATTGTTTAGTGCTCATTTTAGGTCCAATAACCCATAGCAACTGCTTAGAATCAATCTTTCACTGGTCTGTTCTGAGCATTGTAAATTCTAATTGGTTGGCATGGGCTACTGCAATTAGAAATGAACATTTAATAATAAGGACACTGCCTTGTGTAAGGACAATCATTTCCCATATTTTCATTCTAAAATATGGAGGGTACATACCCAACAAAATACTTACAAAAACACTGTTAAATGTAATGCAGAAATTATTTTTGAGATTTTTTTTTTTGTACCTTGCATCAAACCACACAACAGTCTCTACCCTTTTAAGATACAATAAGGCTAAATGTATGAACATGGTAAGTCATCCTAATGAACGTTTTCCCTCTGTGTGGCCTTGTGTTGTGTTTAGTTCTGTACCTGTCACTGTTGTGATGTCATTTCTCGCTGTCTCCAAGAAAACAATTTCATAGCAGCAGGAGGGATGTGTTCGAGACACAATGATTGTTACACTTGAGACTCAGTCAATGATGGGTACACACAAGTTACAAGCCATTTGCATATGTACTTCTACCATGTCAAATACTAGTTATTTACATAACTTGTGTTATTAAAGGGGACGTGTCAATAGCTTAGCTTTGATTTGAATGTGAAATAAACTCAAATTTTAGAGCAGTATTGTAAAATACAAATGATGCTCAAAACACTGAAATGTCCCAAAATTATTGCTATCCAATCCGTTGCCTGTGTTTAAAAGTCAGCTGCACCTTAAACTTATATTTTAGTTTTCCTACTGGCTACTTGTATCTTTTGGAGACTACAGCAAAGACATTTTCTTGCCTCCAGCCAAGGCCATGATGAAGGTGTCATTCTCTCACAGCTGGACTGTAAAATAATGTGTTTTCTCCACTGAGGACACAGATACCATAATTTGGCCTTGCACTGGTTGTGACATTTACAGGAGACTGTGAATTTTGGTGGTGTTGTTTTACAACTGGAGTTACAGGAGATATAAGAAGCTATTATATGATTGAATTTGATGGAAACCAAGCAAAGAATGTCAGTGTTGGATAAAGTTGATAATCAAGGACACTGTACTTCTGCATTGAAAAAAGATCCCTTGCAAGCTACTAAGTGTATTCACAAAATACCTACAACCGCTGCTGGCACTGATCACAATCCCATAAGGTGTGCAAAATGTACTAAACTAAGTTTGCACCGCTGTGTGTGTAAACTTTAGATCATAACGTGACTGAATTTGTACTAACTATAAAGAAAACAACACAAATAGTGCTCCCAATCTCAAAGTGACAGCGTAATCTTCAATGCTGAAAAATCATGCAATTCTAGTGGATAAATAAATAATAATAGTAGGTTCAGTATAATTTCTTAAGTGGTAAATCCCACCATCCAAACACCATCAAGTGCTCTTTACTCCAACTTCTCCAAATGGTGATGAATAATCAATAACCAGGGTGACACCTCAATGTGCAAACACCCCCCCTCCCCACTCCCACTCCCCACTCCCCACTCTCTCAGGTGTGTTCCCATCTGGTTTGGTTTGGTAATATATAGCAGTTTAGCCTCTCCTGGGCAGAACCATGCAATCTGGATCTCCTGGATTCCTCTGCTTTAACCCCACTATGAGTCGTTAAACTCAGTGTGCGTATACGCAGATAAAGTAGACTCCCATAGTGCTTACATCCTTTAAACACTAGCTCTTTGTTAAAATTCATATAAAAAGGGTACTCACATTTACCTGGTGCTTCCAGCGCACCAGGCTAAAGCAGACTGATTTATAATAAACAATCCAGTATCTCCGTGCAGACACTGTAACCACTATCACCCCATGGATTCCCAGATCCATGCTGGATTTGTGGGCCCTCACCGTCCTTGCTCCTTCCCAATGCGTGTCTTCCTCAGGGTCACGTGTCTTCCTCAGGGGGATATGACCAAACTTAGTTGTGAGGTCACACTAAACAAGATGAGAACACACCTGAGGGAGGAGGGAGGGGGGTTTGCACGCTAAGGTGTCAGCTTGGTCATTGATTTTTCATCACCATTTGGAGAAATTGGAGTAAACAGCATTTGGACGTAGATGGTGTTTGGATGGTGGGATTCACCACTTAAGAAATTATATGGACTGGACCTACTATTAATATTTATTTATGTACTAGAATTGCATAATTTTTCAGCATTGAAGATTAGCGGTGTCACTTTGAGATTGGAAGCACTATTTGTGTTGTTTTTCTTTTTCTTTTTTTGTACTTAGTACGTTATGTTTTAGAGTTGTACTACTAATTAGTGAATTTTTGACATTTTTCTTGGCTTAGTTGCTTATAAATTGTATCTTACATATTCTTATACCAATATTTTTTGATGTAATTTTTCCCCTATGCTAGACTTTCAAGTAGAATGAACATTTTTTGAAGCATTTTTATTGCTAATAATTTATTGCATTATAGATTTAATAAGCTAATACATTTTTGTCAATATGAATTTTTACTAAATCTCACTGTATATATCATTATTTTGTGATCCATTGTTCTATGTTTACATGTAGGAAGGTTTTTGGATTTATATTGTTGTGGCACAGTTTAAAACTCATCGGCAGCACAGTGGCTAAGTGGCCAGCACTTCCATCTAGTAGCACTAGGGTCATTGGTTTAAATCTAAGGCACTACCTGCCTGGAGTTTGCATGTTCTCCCTGTGCCTGTGTATGTTTCCTCCCACACTCCAAAGACTGCTAGTAGGTTAATCAGAAAATGGAGAACAACACTAAAAACTGAAGAGGCTGCACACCCCAAATAGTACTAAAAAAAAAGGGTACCGAGGTAACCCCCAGGGGTTTTAAAGCAGCAAAAATAGAAATAATATAGTGTGAGAACTAAATAATTTTCTTAAAAAGTACTTCTTTATTACTAAATAACAAAATGTGAAAAAGCAAATTGAATAAGATATTAAAAAACATCTCCAGAAGGGGAAAAAGAGTATATTGGGAGCTCTGGTTACAAAGGATGACATAAATGACAAAATGACATTGCAAAATAGATCATCACACATGGAAGAAATACCCCAACGCGTTTTGACCTATATATGAAGGTCTACTTCAGGGGGTCTGTGACGTCTGGGGAGAACACATTATGGTTACAGTAATTCATGAAAAATCTCTGTGATAACAAATAATTTCACATAGACATGTATACAGTTTTTACCAGATAGGCAAAGTCAAATAGGGACCAGAGATAGACAAGAAATGGCTGCGATATCCTCTAGCGGCATGGAGATGTGTGAGTTCCCTTACCACAGATGACAGGAACAGATACACGGGGCTACAAGGAGTCACCAAATGTCCGCCAGAGCTCTCTTTCTTGTCATTTCTATCTCTGGTCCCCAGATATATTATCTTGAAAATGCTCCATCCTTGGCAAACAATTCACCATTGTGAACTTATACGCACCAAACCAACATCAACTATCTTTTATTAAAGCTGTAGTGGATAAAGCAAAGGCCCTTCAATTTGGGAATTTAATGCTCTGCGGAGATTTCAACCTCACCCTGGATAGTGGGTTGGACTCAACCGCTACTCCTAAAAGCCACAACTCGTCTCTATCGAAATACCTGTGGTCGCAGGAACTGTATGATGTGTGGAGGTGCTGCCACGCGTCGGAGAGGGACTTTACGTTCCTGTCCCCGCGTCACGGTACCTACTCACTCATAGATATATGTGTGTCAGACAAGAAATTGTTGGAATATTTTGTAGCTCAGTCTTTGAATCCAACAAAGAACATTATTTGTGTAGACCTCTCAAATTGTTCTAGATTCTTACATTTGTGCGATCTGGAGGAAGCAGTGCCTGTCTCTCTCCCCAGGCCTGAAAGCCCTTCGAGGTAGTCATGCACTAAAATGGACTGTGTCGGTTGAAAATTGATTGGGTTACTGTTTGTGCTGGGGGGGGGGGGGGCAGTGCCTTGCATCTTTATGACGCAAGGCACTGATTACCTTTTTTTTATTTTAACTTTATTGAAATGTCAAACTGATGTTTCATTTATTCCTATGCACCGCAGCTCAGTGCAAAAGCGGAAGTGACTTCAGGTGAGCTCTAGTGCGTTGCAAAAGAATGCAGCATATCTACATTTTTCTGCAGTGCAAACCAACTGAGTGTGAACAGGACACATAGAAAACAAACATGTACCAAGGGCATAGAGTCCCCCAGGGTAGCTATCCTATTCTCCCTTGTGTATGGGGATACCTGTGGGGCAACCCATTCTTGCTTAAACGAGAAGTATGACCAGTGCTCTTTTAGGCCATATTTCTTTTGGGGATCACAAGAGTGACCTTGCTGTTGGATGACCTTACTGAGTTGCTTCAGTCTCTGAAAGTACCCTTACAATATTTTTGGGATCCACCCAGATGCCTGATCAGTAACTGGCTCTGCCTGCCCCGTTGAGCTGCTGAGAGCCTGAGCCAGCCACTCCCTTCCCCTATTTTGCCTAGCCAAGCGATTCCACCTTGGGGATTACTTTTAATAGTTCACTGAATCAATAGAAGTAGAGATATTTACATATTTCAGCCATACCTTGAAGGTGGCAGCACTCAGCTTAAGTTACAAACAGTTCAGCATAGTTCAGAGAGATGTAGCTTGAGGAAAGACAAGAGACGGGCTGCTCACAGAAGTGGCTTCCCAGAGGCTAGCATCCCAAGCCAGGGGCTGAGAATAGTCCCATAAAATGCTTAATGTCTTTACACTGATCTTGAACAGTCCACCCACAGAGAAAAACATTATTCACTTATCTTACCAAGAAACCTCTGTGCCTTCCTAAAATATCCTTCCCGAGGGTGCCCCTTTCCTAGCAGGGGCAGTGTTGGCACTTAAAAGGAACTAAAGTCAGAAAAAAATCAAATAGGCAAGCATGAGACATGAGACATGCAATGTCTCTTCTGCAATAAAACAAACATACCTGCCCATTCACAGTCTTCTGCAGAATGTACATGCGCAGCTCAGTTTACATTTACAGCAGAGTGCCAGTGTGCCAGGATGAATAACTCTCACGCATGCATGGGAGTGACGTCATTCCACAGTAGCCAATCAAGATGATCAAAGACCAGCACCCAGAAGAAGCCAAGAGAAGATGCAGGCATCAGCAAAGGACCTCATGGTCGTCAGACCGTTGGAGTAGTGTTGAGTAATCCTGACTTAAATTCCGTTTTTAACTCTACTAACTCCTGAGTCTTCCATGATGCCTGGCTTGAGGACATCTACTGGCCAGAAAAGGGATTTACAAAGAGAGAAAAGGGAAAAAAACACTGCAGCTTTTATGTATGAGATCCACAGCTCTACTGTCACAACTCCCAAAATATAGTGAGAGCCGCATAAATGTGTAAATATAATAGAAATTACAGAAATATTTAAAGCACCATACACCTCCTAAGACTAAAACTTGCTTGGAGTTCTCCTTTAAGTGGTATGATAGCTTGTAAAGCAGGGCCAAAATATGGCAAAGTAAGCTTGCTAAATATGAAAACATTACTTTTCAATAATATTTCAAAATGATTTCTTACTGAAAACACATCACAGTTTTCCTTAATACATATTAACTAAGAAATAATGAAAGCTTTAAATTGGATTAACACTAAGTAAGAAGCGGTTTGAGTTGAGCTAATACTGTGCATGTATTCAGTGGATAAACACATAAATAAATGTGATGGTAGCACAGTGATTCCTGTTTAAATCAGAACCTGCTGGGAATCCTAAACAGAAGTATAAGAAGGAAAATATCTTGAATGATTCTCAGATACAGTTGGCAAGAGACCATTTAGTAAACTTTTATTTTTTTAACTAGCGGTATGCAGAACCGTTATAGTCAGTGCTGCTACTAATCTCATCAGAATGCAAAAGCAGCGACTATGTTATAAAACCAATGATCTGTTATATTCTGCAAGAATTTACAAAAGGCTAATGTCATTTACTGCACCAGAAGAGCTATACCGTGCTAAAAAAACAGAGATTTCACAAAAATTATTACAGACAAAAGAGAAGGGAAGACATCTTTAGGAAATGTAAAGAGAGTAAACATATGGAGAGATTAAAATACACACTTGTGGCCATTTTGACAGTATAAGGAAAGCCAAAAAATACTAACGCTCACCAAGATGCGCGTATTTTTCCACTGGGTACTTTTCATTATCCATTTTGTGTTGATTTGCCGACGCCAGCAGATCCCCATAATTATGCCTTCATTAAGGTTTGAATCAGGCTGTCACTTATTCCTTTGTTGACACTGATACATTCTAATAGACTAAATGATATAGCTAGTGCATGACCTTTAAAGTATACCTCTAATTATGAATTAGCTTTTTCAGTTTTGACAGACTATAAAAACTATGCTGCACTCATTATTTGTTCTGGAAATCTTTTTTATGTTACCGTTTTTCCCTTTCTTTTTTTTTTCTGGCATTTAATAACTAGCAAGCGGTCATCACTAAGCCATTATTGTAAATTACTCTAACCAAAACCTAATGCATTGCACTTATTACAACTTCAACAAAGTGATGGGGCTTCCACTATATACTGTATGTCCTTCTTATTTGCTCAAGATTTCTAGACTTTTATACCATACAATTTAGAGTCTGCCTTAAAACGAAACTAAATCCCCCTATTGTTTTCAGCCAAGGAAGCTGCCATCTTGGCCCCTGTTTGATCTTCAACTGCCATGCTCCTGCCCATGTGATCAGTTAAGACAATAGCTATTTGATGGTTGACAATTTAGTTGGGAGCACGACCAATGCAACAGTGACATTCCTGGCTTTTGCCGGGAATGTAACTGTTTTTTTTATACTGTTACATTGATAGGTTTAGTTCTGATTTAAAGGGAACTTGTCATGACAGAAAGGGGCCATTGTGGACCTCTTGTGCAAAAAATCCTAAGCTTTCAGCTGTCAGGAGGACATTCATTCAAGTAAATGTAATCCTTAAATCCTTATTTAGAACTGATCTTTGCAGTAATGTGTGGTAAAAGTGCTTAAAGCGGAGTTCCACCCTCGGAAAGTTTTTTTTAATAAAAATACCCCCGGGACAGTCAGGGCTAGTGCATTCCACAATGGATAGCCTCTGAACTGTCCCAGGTTGCACTTACCTTTTAGAAGAAATACTTACCTTGAAAATGTCTTGTCCAGCGCTGCCATCTCAGGTGTGGGCAACTGAAGCCGGAGCGTCCTCTTCGGTGTCCTCTTCTGTGTCCTCTTCGTCCCAGAATGCCCTGCACCGGCCCCACTCGTCATGTCCGGTGTCCAGAAGCTGTTTAGCAGCGAATGACGTGCCTGCACCGGAACCGACGAGGACCTTTAGTTTGCCAAAGCACTGACCATGAAATTAATGAAGAGTGTTGTAGACACTCTTTAGAATTGTGTCATGTCTACGCAAGAAAAATGTCGTTGACAGACAGGTACATGATTTTGTCACATGGCATGGTGGAGAGCGGCAAATACCATGGACATTCCATCCTCAGTTCATGTTCAAACTCGGAGTCGCACAGCATCCTAAAGCTAAATGTAAGAAGAGGGTGGGGATGCCTGCTGACGTAATTAGGCAAAGGGTCGGGGATGTGTCATTGGATGCTAGGTTGCTAGCAGCCCCTGGCATCTTAGCAACCAGCAAACCCTGACCGTAAACCTGTCACATTCATGACAGCTTCCCAGGGGAAAGATGTCCTGCTTATTACTACACAGTATAACTCCACTTGGGTTATAATGTTTTTTAAAAAAATATATATGTTGTGTGTACCATGTACTATTTTTGTATGTAATAAAATGTTGTTATATTTTCTATATACGCCTTTTGGTTTGACTATCTGTTTAGTGACGGTACAATTAAAAGGAAAACCTGTTAGAGTCTGCAAAAGACTTGAGACTGGAGCAGAGGTTCACCTTCCAGCAGGACAACGTCCCTAAACATACAGCCAGAGCTACACTGGAATGGTTTACATCAAAGCATATTCATGTGTTAGAATGGCCCAAAGTCCAGACCTAAATCCAATTGAGAATCTGTGGCAAGAATTGAAAATTGCTGTTCACAGATGCTTTCATCCAATCTGACAGAGCTTAAGATATTTTGCAAAGAATAATGGGCATAAATGTCACTCTCTAGATGTTAAAAGCTGGTAGAGACATTCCCAAAAAGATTTGCAGCTGCAAATGCAGCGATAGGTGGGCCTACAAAGTATTAACCCAGGGGGGCTGAATACAAATGCATGCCACACTATTCACATATTTTATTTGTAAAACATTTTGAAAACCATTTAATGTTTTTCTTCCACTTCACAATTATGTGCCACTTTGTGTTGGTCTATCACATAAAATCCCAATAATATAAATTTCCGTTTTTGGTTGTAACATGACAATATGTGAAAAATCTCAAGGGGTACAAATACTTTTTCAAGTATTACATAATTAAATGCTTTGTGAGCCAGTGACTCAGTGTATGTATGCCGATGAAAAGTTTTGTTTTTATACTGACCTCACTTGCTGCATGCTTGTTCCGGCTCAGTGGCCTAGAAAGTATTGAAGCCACAGAAGACATGTAACTCACATTTTCTGAAGGAGGCGGCAGCGATTCGTTTTCAAGCAATTGGTAAATCTATGCATGTTGCATTATATAAGGAGAAGGTGGTATTCTAGGTAATATTTCATTCATACAAAATACGGAAAATGTCCTATTGTGATGTTAATTAAGAATAAACAGCTGTGCAGAGTTTTGTACATATACACTACTAATAGAAATGCTGTTCTTATGTGTGAGTCTGTCTGTGTTCTATACATTGTTGCACGTGCCGTGGATTTATGTCACCATAGAGATTCATTAATTTTTATGGTGAACACAGGTGTCAATACCCATTTCACACATGTTTTAAAAGTCTTTGCATTAGCTGTTTACACAGCTGTAGTGATTATTGACTCTCATGTACAACATATTGTGACACAAATCCACTATACATTCACCAAAAAAGCAATAGTGATGCAGGGGATTCAAATGGAGTATGAACAATTAATCGTGATGCTTGAGGGCCGGTTCACATTTCTGCGAGTGCGCCGATCGCATGTAATTCGGAGCGCACTGCTCCTTCATTACATGCGATCGGAGGTGAGGATGCGAATTCAGCCATACACTTTGTATGGCTGAATTCGCACTGTATCCGCACCAAACACGCACATGACCCTTTTTTCCAGCCGCATCAGGATCGGATCGCACAGTGGTTCACACTTGTGCGATCTGATCCTGTGCGAACTGTCAGATCGCACTGCGATATGCGATCAAACTGGGGGTGTCGTTAACATTTAATTGACACCCCCTGCGTATCGCATATGGCAGTGTGAACTGCCAGATGTGCGTTTGCGATGTGGGAACAGGCTGCGAATTCGCAGCCTTCCCGCATCGCACAAGTGTGACCCGGCACTGAAGAATGCAGTTTTATTTGTTATTGGAGTCTATTTGTGTATATGAATGATACCCATCTCTGTATAAATATCGTTGAAGTGTATTTACAGCCAAAGCACTGTATACTTGTACATACGGCTGCTGTTAGAAATCACGGGGCCCCGCACAGCCTACGTAGCAGGGCCGCCCCCCCCCCTTCCCCCCTCCAAATATATCAAGACAATAATTTCACAAAAAATACACTAAAATCATCATTAGTGGACACACACACATAACAGAGAACCTGTGTGAATTAGTGCTCTTTAATTGCTTTTTGCATTTAAAAATATATATATATTTTTTTTTTAAATGTGTACAATTATTTTATTTTACAGTTTCTTAAAATTGTTTAATACAATGTTTAATAGTTATTATTCTTTTTTTTTTTTTTACAATTTGCTATATTTTTTACAGAACACGGAAGCATGCAGCGCAGCGGGGGGGGGGGGGGGAGGCGGCACAGTGAAATGGGGGCACACAAGGAGGGGGGGGATCAGAAGCAGGCAAAACAGGGAGGGAGATCGGTTTTGGAGAAGCAAATACAGGAACGCTGCCCTGTGTCTGTGTCTCTCACTGCAGCAGCTGAAAGCTGTCAAGAGGGGGAGAAACTAGCTTTCAGCTGCTGTAGAGAGGCGCACAGGGCTTTCTTCTGTAACTGCCCCTCCGCCCGACCGCACCGATTCCCCGTGCTTGTGTCACCTCAGGTAAAATGATAAGGCAGTAAGAAGAAATCTAATCAGTTTATTGGCCAATAGAGAGAATGAATTTATATTTCCTTACCCTAGTCAAAACTTAGAAGGATAAATTTGTTTTTTCTATACAAAATGACTTCCTCCTTTTTTAAGTATAGCAAAGTTGTGGATAGTTCCACTGCAAGGCATTCTATGGCCACAGCATATACTTTCATTATATAACTTCAGCATAGTAATTGCAAAACAAATAGTTATTATTGACAATCCAATATAATCTTACTTGAAAAATCTTATTTTAATGTTGTGAGTGTTGCCTGTCCTCCGGCCATTTGTTCCCACAAGTTTCTGGATTTCCAGCATGCTTTGCAGCTTCTCCTTTGCTGTTTATAGTCACTTTCTAAGGGCTACATATCCCATGGTACCTTGGTGCCTGCAAGCAATGATCCCTGTACTAACTCAATTTTCTGAGACTCCTCCTCATACACCTCTGTGGTTCAGAAGACAGCATCTGTAAATTCTGGGACACAGCAATATCTAATTACAAGACACCGTGCATATGTGTGTAACCTGGACTGAAGGTGATGACTGCTGCAAAACGTCTTTTCTTTGTTGCTGCTGTATTAGCCTTTTGCAGTGTGAACAAGGTTAAACTGAATATTCATTATTGCCTAAGTGCAGCAGCCATTTGAGGAGACCACTTTGCCTTGCTTTTCTATGGAGTGTATCCAATGCAGGGGGCAGCCATAATGGCTGGGTTGGATTCAGTCCTGGAGGTGATTGGATGATCCAAAGAAGTGGGCCTGCAGACTGGTGGAGAAAGGGGAGAGGCCAAGCATGTCTCCAGAACTAAACCCTATTGAGCATCTGGGGGAATCCTCAAATAGAAGGTGGAGGAGCACAAGGTCTCTAACATCCACCAGCTCCGTGATGTTATCATAGAGGAATGGAAAAGAACTCCAGTGGCAACCTGTGAAGCTCTGGTGAACTCCATGCCCAAGAGGGTTAAGGCAGTGCTAGAAAATAATGGTGGACACACAAAATATTGACACTTTTGGCCCAGTTTGGACATTTTCAATCAGGAGTGTACTCACTTTTATTGCCAGTGATTTAGACATTAATGGCTGTGTTTTGAGTTATTTTGAGGGGACAGTAAATTTACACTGTTATACAAGCTGTACACTTACTACCTAACATTGTGGCAAAGTGTCATTTACTCAGTATTGTCGCATGAAAAGTGCTAATAAAATATTCACAAAAATGTGAGGGGTGTACTCACTTTTGTGAGATATTGTATACACATGCACACGCTTATGTGTTTGAGCTTTGGGGTGCACACCCTAATGCAATGGGCTGCCCTGGGAGCCGAGACCAGGATCCAGCTTGCTGTAAGGCCATCCCCACCATCAGGGGCCCTGGTAAAGAAACAGGCTGAGGCTTAGACTCTGTTCCCTGAGGAACACTGAGTTGGCAATCCCCAAGGGCTCACTACCACAGACATTGACAGATATTTGTTGTGTCCTGGCATGCAGAGTAGTTATACACTGCCAACACCACAACATTGAAAGAGGATGTATGTGGCCTTGGAATTTATAGAGAATTCATTTAGGTATGTAACTTCAAAAGGCAGACTTTTTCTCAGTCCTGAGAGTGATGAGGAAAATCTACTGCTGCCTAATCCTAACCAAAAAGGAAACATATTTCAGATAGAGTTGTCCTTAAATTTTTAATCCACTAGAACTCATCTGAACTGGTCAACTCAGGTAAATTCAGTAGAAATATCTTATTCCTAGAGAGACTTTTATAGAACAGCAAAAATAAAACCAGGTTTTTTTTGTGGAAATATCAAATAATCCCAGAGCAAGGATGACATAATTCTTGTCTGATCATTGTTTTATAAGCTTACCAAATCATTTCTTATACAGTAGTTTAATGATGAAGGAATCTGTCATTTAGTTAATTATATTACCCTTTGCTGTACCTGAAACATTTTTTTTAAAAGGACTCATCTCTTACATTTTATATACTGCTCAAAAACCTCATTTAAAATTGTTAAAAAATCCAAATAAATTATTTGCAACAACAAATAAAAATCTGTGTGTCTCTTTGCAGTAGTTCACTCCCAAATAAACATAAAGCTTAAAAAAATGAAGAAAAAATTCAATTTCAAAATGTGAATAATGTGACTGTTTCTGTAACCCATAGCAACTGCAAGTATCCAGTGTCCTACCAAGTAGAAGCAATTTGATATTAAATGATCCCACTCTGCTCTGACCCCCCCCCCCCCCATACCTGTTATTAGGGTAGACTTATCAGATCCTTTTAACCTAAATAAAATAAACTCATAAATAAAAGCAGCAATTTGTGCTCTCTATCTTTGGGAGACAGCGAATCCCTACTATGTCCCTTCTGCATTGAAGTACCCTTGCCTACCTGTTTGCGCTGTACAATGAGCTGTGCACGTGCACCTCAGTGTAGAATTTCGGGCAACACCAAGCTGACTGAACTCCCACGCACGTGCAGGAATGACGTCACCTCAGGCCGGCCAATTAAAATGACCAGGGGGTCAATACACAGAAGCTGCCATGTTAAAGATGTCAGCAGCCAGTGAGATGCTCCGGAGATCACAGTGCTGGAGAATAGGTGAGTGTAAATCGAAAAACAAAAATACCAAATATTATGGTTTTTGAGGTGCTATAAAAATAGAAAAAACTATTTATAAAAATTCAATTTTTATTCATACAAATGGTAAAAAACATATATATAGAGGAAGTTCTTTACATGTTATTCAAGAAAGTATTCCAATGTTTCTCGACATGTTTCACTACATAAATATAGCTTCTTCACAAGCTTTTGAGTATTGCTCAGGAAAAATGTATCTGGTCAGCAGTGGGAGTGCACAATCCTATTTCATCAACAAGACATAAGAACAGGTCTGCAAAAATTGGACTATAG
Organism: Pelophylax lessonae; assembly: GCF_965119305.1. Lineage (NCBI taxonomy): Eukaryota > Metazoa > Chordata > Amphibia > Anura > Ranidae > Pelophylax > Pelophylax lessonae. The sequence goes on from NC_138772.1 coordinate 412,922,723, forward strand.
TGGAGACACTCAAGCATGACTATATAAGTGCTTCCAGGTGAGTATCGGTGTACCATAAGGGGCATTGAAGCCCAAATTCCCAAACACCTTACAAAAAAGTTTTCCAGAGAATTGTAAAACCCAGACAAGTTACACAAGGCTATTTGACTTGGAATTGTAGAACTAATCCTTTTAGCAGAGATATAGAAAAGAGTGTCTCCAAACTAAAAATATGCCTCCTCCAAGATAAAATTTAGTAGGTCCCCCTTTTGCCCCCAAAACAGCCCTGACCTGTCAAGGTATGGATGCCGCTGTGAAGGTATGCTATAGTATCTGGCACCAAGCCATCTGTAGCAGAGCTTTTTAGTCCTGAAAGTTGCAAGGTGGGGCTTCCATGGACTTGTATTTCCAGCACATCCCACACTTTGGATTGAGATATAGAGAACACAGTTAAGGTAGAAAGAGGAAGTAAGTGATAATTATTATATACAGAGATTACACTGACGCTGCTCTTGGGAACCCAGAAGTGATAAAATGTGTTGGGCAGAGTCATGTTTGTGAGGAATGCACTCCACCCTTAGAAGTACAGGAGAGGGTGAGAACTGTTATGGTTAAAGCATATGTTAACAAATACCTTGTAAAACAACTCATCAGGTATAAAATAGAAATGAAAGGCAAAACATATATATAATGACGTCTTTTTATGACGAAACGTGTTGGGTGGAGCCTGGACATGTTGCCTCTCCAGGGATCAGGAAGGAATTTTTTCCCCTGCTGTAGCAAATTGGATCATACTTTGCTGGGTTTTTCCCCTTCCTCTGGATCAACTTCGGGTATGGGATTGTGTATATGTGTCACGGAACCATGAACCAGACGTACAACAACAGATAAGTGAAAATAAGAAAGCTTTATTGAAAAACAAGCTGTAAAGCAAAAGTCCAAACGGATGGCGAAACTGATGCAGAGTCTTTTGCGAAGCCAGGGGTCAGGAACCAGCAGGGTAGTCAGACGAAGCCAGGATCAGGAACCAGCAGGGTAGTCAGACGAAGCCAGGATCAGGAACCAGCAGGGTAGTCAGACGAAGCCAGGAACAGGAACCAGGAGCAGCAGCAGTCTTAGAAGCATGTGAACACAGGAGGACCAAGCAGGGAACTGAAGCCACAGACCTCCTATATATATGAGCTAGGCATCCAGCTCCTCCCAGTGGGAAGGAGGAGCCGCAGGGTGGGAGGCTACAAGAAACCCAGAAACCAAGATGGCCGCCAGCACATGTCAAACGAAGGAGAACAGCAAGAAGGTAAGACCATGACAATATGGGATTGCATGGTTGGGTTTTCTTTACTGTTTTTTGGTTTTTATTGGTTGAACCAGATGGACTTGTGTCTTTTTTCAACCTGATTAACTATGTAACTATGTAACATCCCCATGCACGGAAGTCCACAATTTTCTTGGTTGGAAACTTACTTACCATTTTGGATGGACATGCTGTTTTTATCCTCGTTGCTTGTGTGTATTGTGGTAATTTCAAAAAATGCTGATTTGTTCATAATACTGCCCAATGAGACTTTGTTTTACTTCCTAATGCTGCATGGTTTGATTCTGCTTTTGGTGGAGTGTTCCAGTCCAGAGGATTTAAGGATACCAAGAGGCTGTTCTTGATATTCTGATGAGTTTATGTGTAATTGAATGCTGTTGACCACTTTTATCTGGGTGGTCAGAGGGTAAGAGGCTTATAGTGCTGTGATATCAGTGGAGGATATCTTTAATCACCCTTTGTGTTTGAAGTGCACTTTCGAAGGTGTGTATGTCAACTCTGAACTTTCATATTGGGACTATGAAGGACTTTTATTATGTGAAAGTGCTGTATATATATATATATATATATATATATATATATATATGTGTGTATATATATATATATATATATATATATATATATATATATATATACTGCTCAAACAATTTAAAGGAACACTTTAAAAACACATCAGATCTCAATGCGGAAAAATATCATGCTGGATATCTATACTGATATGGACTGAGCAATGTGTTAGGAAATTATGAAAATTAAAATTGTCATCCTACAAAGGGCTGAATTCAAAGGCACACCTGAAAATCAAAGTGAAAAAATGGTGCAGCAGGCTAGTCCATTTTGCTGAAATTTCATTGCAGCAACTCAAAATGGTGATAGTTTGTATGGCCCCCACATGCTTGTATGCATGCCTGACAACGTCAGGGCATGCTCCCTATGAGATGACAGATGGTGTTCTGGGGTATTTCCTTCTAGCTCTGGACAAGGGAATCAATAAGCTCCTGAACAGACTTAGGTGCAACCTGGCACCGTTGGATGGACTGACACATAATGTCCCAAAAATGTTCTATTGAATTTAGGTCAGGAGAGCGTGGGGGCCATTCAATGGTACCAATTTCTTCATATTTCATATTTCAGATACATTCACACCAGTGGCCTGCTGGAAGTCATTTTTAGGGCTCTGGTGGTGCTCATCCTGTTCCTCCCTGCACAAAGGAGCAGATACCGGTCCTGCTGATGGGTTAAGGACCTTCTACAGCCCTGTCCAATTCTCCGTCTAGAGTAACTGCCTGTCTCCTGGAATCTCCTCCATGCTCTTGAGACTGTGCTGGGAGACACAGCAAACCTTCTGACAATGGCACGTATTGATGTGCCATTCTGGTGGAGTTGGACTGCCTGTACAACCTCTGTAGGATCCAGGTATCGCCTCGTGCTACCAGTTTTGACAATTACCCCAGCCAAATGCAAAACATGTAAAAACATGAAAAAATGTCATTGGCCTCCACCTGTAAAACCATTCCTGTTTTGGAGGTTGTCTCATTGTTGCCCATCTAGTGCACCTGTTGTTAACTTCATTACCACCAAAGCAGCTGAAACTGAATAACAACCCCCTGCTACTTAACTGACCATATCAATATCCCTGGAGTTTAATCAATGCTATACTGTGATTAAAAAGAGTTCCTTTATATTTTCTTGAGGTGTGTGTGTGTGTGTGTGTGTGTGTGTGTGTGTGTGTGTGTGTATACACACACACAAACATTATACTTTTTTTTTTCTTTTTTTCCTTTTACTTTTTTTTATAAATGATCATATAATCTCTGTTCTTAGTTGCATAAGGGGCTTAGAGAGCAGGGGGTGGAGAAGCAACAGTACACTGATCTTCCCAGTGACTGGCTATGCATGGGGCATGTCAGCAAAAGTCTGATCATTGGAGGACAGGCAGGCAGGCTGTTCTCCCAGCACAGCTACAAAATGGACCACTCTGTGATGGATGTGCTTCCATGCCTAGCATGGTCAGTTTGAAATAGGAAAGCAGAGGGACTGGCAAGAACACCAGATATTTCACACAAAAGAAGAAATACATAAAGAACAAAATACTTTTTAACACAAATACATGGTACAACAGGCACGTATCAGGAAATGAAATGTTAGGGTGACAGATTCTTTAAGCTGGTACTGCAAGAAGCACCACTTGGTGTAAATGAGACCTACTTTTAAATATTTATAATAGTATTTCACACGATGAAGTGTCTCTATATGATGTATGACTTTGAGGCACTGAGGGTGAGAGGAAAGGATAATATTGAAAGTAGGGATAGATCATTTCACAAAGTTGGAAAGTGCAAACTGGCCTTTTTATTTATTGAATGTGAAAAAGATCTCATGAGTCTACTCTATTAGGGGTGAGCCTTGTGGGGAGGAAGGGTTGGAGCAGACTGTGATCCTTTAAAGTAATAGTAAAGGATTTTGTTTTCTTAACCCCTTCCCGTCAACTGCCTCCTGGCCATTTAAGGGTTCTAAAAGTCTGGGGCGGAGGCGGACATTTAAGTCATTTGACTGCTGTGATTGGCTGCCACAGTGGTCACATGATAGGAAAGCTCCCAATTGCTAGTATGCATCAGGAGCGTTCTAGTAATTGCTGGCTACTGTGCTGGGAGTGTGCAGGGTGCGCACTCTCAGCACGGTAAGTGGTTCTACAGGGCCGTATATATGCGTTCGGCCAGCATTAGGAGGTTAGATAACAAGGATGCCATACTTAAAGTGGTTTTGCACAAAGCAGTCGTTATCCTCCTCTTCTTGGTCCTCTGCCGATGCTCTGGGTCCCTTCCCCTTGCTGAGTGTCCCCACAAGAAGTTGCTTTCTATGGGGGCACGCGTGCTTGCTCGCTCTCGAGTTGGCTCTCTGTATCCATAAGACACAGAGCGCGCATCTCAACCCTGCTTTGATTTGTTAATTTTTAGTCTGTTATTTTTTGGAGTGCACTACTGCACAAAGAAAACACATATATTTTTATTTGTTGTTTAAAAATAATTATTTATGTTTTGCTGTCATATTTAAATAGGTTTTCTATAAATTTAAGAAACAATCTTTATTAAACAATAATGATACAGCTGTAAATTCTAAAATAAAGGATAAATATGCCCATCTATCCTGCGATTCTTAATACTCACAAAAAATGAACCTCAATTGAAAATCTCCTCAAGTATCAAACATAATTAAAGACTGATTCAAAGAGATCATTAGGACAAATAACTTATTATTTCTTATTGCTTTCTGTTAATTAAATCCCTTTGATACTCTTCACAAAGAAAATAAATGTTGTCCTAATGTTTCAAACTAAACCTAACTCTTAACCGTATATTGATAAATAGTACAAAGTGACAAGACTAAGAACGTCTGTGCTTCAGAAAAGTGAAGCATTACTAATAAAACACAATTTTTGTAAATTCTCTTGTCTTTTAAAAGTGTTGCAAAGTTTTTTTTAAACACATTAGGAGAATCCATAAAACGGGTCATAGACACCCTTTAGAATTCCGTCTGCGGCCATAAAAAAATTGTTAGTGTTTGCGGCCGAACTATTGCTGCCGGGGACTGAGGTTATAGTGTCCATACTCAATACTAGGGATGAGCCGAACACCTCCCTGTTCGGTTCCCACCAGAACATCTCGAACAGGGAAAAAGTTCTAGCGAATACCTCCATATATTACACAAAAAAACTTTAAAATTAAAAACTTTAAAAAACTTAAAAATCTCCATAGCTGACGCTTTAAAATTTTTTTACCGGTTACCTGTTTAGAGTTACAGAGGAGGTATATAGTGCTAGAATTTTTGCTCTTGCTCTAACGAGCTAGGCGATACCTCACATGTGTGGTTTGAACACCGTTTACATATGCGGGCGCAACCTAAATATGTGCTCGCTTCTGCGCGCAAGCATGGAGGAATGGGGTGCTTTTTCTTAATTTTTTTTTCACTGCTCCTTTTAAAAAATGTTTTGATCACTTTTATTGCTGTCCCAAGGAATGTAAACATCCCTTGTGACAGTAATACTCAGTGACAGGCACTCTTTATGGAGGAATCTGGGGTCTAAAAGACCCCAGATCCCTGCTCTGCACTTAAAAGCAATCAAAACGCCAAGTTTGGCTGTTTTGAATGCTTGCTGTCCTTGGCCTTGTTGGCTCCCAGCAATACAGATAAATAAAATGAAAAAAAAAATACCATTTTTAAAAAAACTTTGTAAAATCCTGGTATCTAGTGTTGGTCTCCCTTGAAGTATTTTATGATGGGTGGGGGCCTACCATATAGTACTTCAAAAGGGGAAATTTTGTCCTCTTTGCTGGGAGTACTCCGAACTCTCAGCAGAGCAATGGGCAGTATCAAGGTCCACTTCATTTGGGTTTCCTTAAAGAGTTTGGCCAGTAGCGATGTGGGGGTACGATTCATCCCTTCCACTTTTCCAGAGCTTTGAGGTCAATACACGGTATGTAGCTTTCAAGTGATCTTGAGTGCTGTTGCTAATCCCTGGAGGCACTTGTGAAGAAAGGCCGGGCCATTGTCTGAGCCTATGGATGAGGGAGTTCCATAACTAGGGATGATTTTATGGAGCAGACATTTGACCACTTCTTTTGTAGTCTCAGTTTGTGTGGGCCAGGCCTCTACCTAGCCCGAGTAGGTGCAGGCGGCCACCAGAAAATATTTGTATCCTCCTGAGCGAGGCATGACAGTGAAGTAAACCAGTAATTCCTTTGGTGGCTTCTATGCATCTGCTGGCTGCAGCTTGTGTGAGTGTGGGTAGCCAGGGAATATAAAAAATGTCTCTCCAGGGCCTTTCAATGCCTGTTTTGCCCTGTGGAATTCGGTCACTAACTCAGTTGCTACTGCAGCCGGGATGACAATTCTTCTGTCCTGCAGCTTGTACCACTAATCTTCCCTGTACTTTCCAAATTCAGCCTCTATCCATTCTTGTTCTGCCTTTGTGTAGATTGGATCCCATTCTGAGAGTGGCACTGGGAACAGGGGGGACATTATCTGTTGTGAGGGCCACTGGAATGCTGCATCCCTGGCCGCTCGATCTGCTGTCCTGTTGCCTCTTGCTACCTGGGAGCATCCCTTCTGATGACCTCTACAGTGGATAACTGCAACTTCAGAGGGGGCCCATACTGCTTCAAAGAGTTCCAGTATTTCTGTCTCATATTTGATGCTCTTCCCTCTGAATATAATGAGCCCTCTTTCCTTGTACAGGGCTCCATGAGCATGGAGAGTTAGGAAGGCATACTTTGAATCCACATAAAAGTCTTAGTCTGGCAGCGAGCTGCAATGCCCTGGTTAGTGCAATTTGTTCTGCTTTCTGAGCAGAGGTTCCCTGTGGTAAGGCTCCTGCCTCTGTCATTATCTCCTGTGTAACAACTGCATAGCAGGCATAGTGGATCCTATCCTTTACAAAACTGCTGCCATCAGTGAAGTACTCAACATCTGGCTTTTCCATGGGTCTGTCTTTCAAGTCTTGCCAACTTACATAGACTTCATCCATTACCTGAAGGCAGTCATGTGCCACAGGTTCTGGTGAGATGGGAAGCAGAGTAGCTGGGTTTAGGGTATTAACAGTCTATAGATGAATTTGAGGATTTTCACACAGCATGGCCTGGTTTTTGACCATCTGACTGTTAGTGAACCAGTGATTTCCTTTCCTAATCCATCAATGCCTGTACCCGGTGTGGGACCATGACATAAGTTTCCTGAACTAGTAATAGCTTGTCAGCTTCGGCCACCATGAGGGCTGTCGCTGTCATGGCTCACAGGCGAGGTGGCCAACCTTGTGCTACAGTGTCCAGTTGTTTCGAAAGGTACGCCACAGAGCGTTGCCATGATCCCAGGTACTGTGTCAGGACTCCCACTGCTATTGTTCTTCTCATAGAAATGTCTCTCTCTCCCCCTTTGTGGATATATAGAGGGGCCTAGCTTTTGCGGCAAAGTCTGGAATCCAAATCCGGCAGAATCCTGCTGCTCTCAGGTTGGGGTAGGGATCTGGCAAACAGCTCATTTTCTGCCCTTTCCGAACTGTCTCTGGCCTTGTGACACCCCAAATCCCAGGTATTTTACAGTCTCTTGGCACAATTGACCTTTTCTTCTAGATACCTTCTAACTTGCTTCTTATAGTAGCTGCAACAGTAATTTGTTCTTCACATTACTTCCTCTTTCTTTCCTTTGATCCCGGTGCTCTCTGCTTTTCTACGTTTTTATTGTCAGTGCCTCTGCTAACATGTCAACTTTCTGTTTCATTATACGGTCAGGTTCTCTCTCCGTTTCCAATCTGTAACCCACCCAATGGGGCCACAGCTGTTTTTTTCCTACCTCTTCAACATACTTTAAACTTGCTTGGCTTATTCTGTGTCCTCTGCATTGAAAAGAGTCAGTAGGGGCTGATGGCAGTCCGCCAAAGTGGGACTATAAGTCTGAATTATTGAGTGGAATAGGTCTGTCATAGCTGAGTTGAAAGACTGGGCAAGAGCTCGGCTGGGAGTCTTTGGGGTGGAAGTGGACATTTGACCTGTGCACCCATTGGTCGCTTCTGTGACCATTTTCATTCTACACATGCTGGGAGTGTCAAGCCCAGGGGTACAATTTGGGGTATATACACTGCGACTGAAGACTTACGGGGTCTGGTCGTCTCCCTGTGCAGCACACTGACTTTGATTCTCCCAGTCTATAGGGTTGCTCTCTGCTAATAAATGTCCCTCTATGTATGGGGGAGGCTGTACAAATGATTTCTCAGTTAAACATACAAAAACTTTCTACAAAGGCTTCTGTCTTTCTCATATACAGTACCACTTTACAGAACTGTCACCTTAATAATAAACTTACATGGACCCTCAAACATAAGTAGCAAAACATATGTTACAAAACACCCATACTTAGCTTTACCTTTCTGTCTTAATTCAGGTAACATTGTCACATTTACTACAGAGAAAACAAAATGCATTCAACATCTTCATACAAGTAACATTTCCTTTATCATTAGTTAGCTAACACAACACAAAGAGCTCAACACATACACACATATCTTACGTTTCTGCAGTTTTACAATGTGAGGGTCAGCTCATCGTTTTCAATATTCATTGCTTTGAAACTTCTACAATCCAAAGACCAATGTTTTTACTATTACAAATTAAGGCTTCCTGAAGATAAAACAATTTAATCTGTTTATCAGTCTCTCGCCCAATTTATCAAATAAAAACAAAATCACAAGCTGATGTCCAGTCATGGGAAACTTTGTCCTGAGTCCAACTCATATCCCAAGATTCTGTCAATTAATAACTCCATGTCCTGTTGTGAGCACTGTCTACCCCATGTGGCTCCTTTTAAACAATTTATAGGCAGTTGTATTCTTCTTTTTTTTTGGCTTTGGGAATGCCTTTTATTATGTCATTTAGTTTATGTGTATCCACATTCACATTCATGACAGCTTTCCAGCACAGACAAACGCCACTATGAGCACCGGCGTACTTCTTTCTTAATAATCACCAATCTGCAAATAGCAAAAGATTCCTAAAATAGTGGTAGTAAGAATTACCTGAATTTGTCATACATGTGGGTAATTGTACCAAAGCTGGCATACATGATGACCGTATAGCACCTTCTAGTGTGCTAAAATAGGTGTACATAGTTAATTCGTAGTGTAGGAAAATTTGGCCTGGCTGAGAGCCCGGCCTGGGTTGAAACTGGGTTAGGGCTGAGTAACTTAGGGGGGCTGGATTACTCAGTAAGCAGCATCTCTGATGACCCCCACTGCTCTCTGGAACCTTGGAGAAGCTTCCAGAAGTAGAGAGTAGATTCTAGGAGAAGCTGTTTGGAGTACTGATGAGGACTCCTGCCAATCCAAAGCAAAATGGGCTGGCAGGGGGCAGGCCACTTCAAAAATACTTATGAGTCATGCCAGCAGGGGCAGTTGGGTGGAAGATGGAGACGGAGTGCTGAGGAGGCTGTCGGGGGCCCTTGAGGGTGCCCCTAGTCTGGGGGGGGGGTAACCTCAGGCCGGGGTTTGGGTGCTGGAGGGACTTTCTACAACACATGTAGGAATCCTTCCTGGGGGCTCAGGAGCAAGGAGAGGACAGTGGGAGCAGGTCAGAACATCCAGCTGGTCTGCTAAGAAGTCAGCCAGGTGGGTTGGTGAGTGAACAGTCTGGGAGGACTGTGGAGAGAGAAAGTGTCAGTCTGGGAAGACTGTGGAGCAGTAGCCAAGAGGGCTAGTGAAAAGGGCAGATGCAGCCAGGCGGGCTGGCAGTGCCTAAAGAGGTGGTGCTGGGATCATTTGCCACAGGAGTAATCAAGCTGAACACTGTAATTTTGCTACACACTTAAAGGGGCCTCGGGTTCCTGCCTATAACAGGCTTTTGCTCCAAATATGACTGAGTGCTTTGTCAGATTTACAACAGTGCGCCAGCTGGAATTCTGCAAGCAAGTGAGCTGGAGCAAGTGAGGGGCATATACAGGTGCATCCTATAAAAATGGAATATCATTAAAAAGTTAATTTATTTCAGTAATTCAATTCAAAGATGAAACTGATATATGTTATATAGATGCATTACACACAGAGTGATATATTTCAAGCATTTCTTTCTTTTAATTTTGATGATTATGGCTTACAGCTAGTGAAAACCCAAAATTCAGTATCTCAGAATATGTGAATATTACAAACCACCAGTTTTTTAAAAAAAGGTTTTTAATACAGAAATGAAATGGTTGCTTACTGAAATGTATGTCCATGCACAGTCTAGTATACATTCAATACTTGGTCACATAGTTACATAGTCGGGGCTCCTTTTGCATGAATTACTGCATCAATATGACGTGGTATGAATGCGATCAGCCTGTGGTACTGCTGAGGTGTTATGGAAGCCCAGGTTGTTTCGATAGTGGCCTTCAGCTCATCTGTATTGTTGGTTCTGGTGTCTCTCATCTTCCTCTTGACAATACCCAACAGAATCTCTATGGGGTTTAGGTCAGGCGAGTTTGCAGGCCAATCAAGCACAGTGATACCATGATCATCAAACCAGGTATCTTCCTCCAGACTCTGGGACCTTGGTTTTCAAATAAAATGCAACATTTTCCAAAGTCCGTGAATACTAGCTGAGATCTTTTTTTTTTAATCTCAGGCTTTCCGGCCTGTAGGAGAGATCTGAGGTCTTATTAACCCCAGATCTCTCCATAAAGAGGAGCTATCATGCACTATTCCTATTATAAGGGATGCCTACATTCCTTGTAATAGGAATAAAAGTGATAAAAAAAATCAAAGGGAAAGTGTAAAAAAATTAAAAAAATAAACAATAAAAAATAATTGAAAGTGCCCCCATATCTGCGTGCTCACACACAGAAGTGAACGCATACTTACGTTGCGCCCACATATGTAAACAACGTTCAATTCACACATGTGAGGTATCGCCGTGAATGTTAGAGCAAGAAAAACAATTCTAGCCCAAGACCTCCTCTGTAACTTTAAATGGGTAACTTGTAAAAAATGTTAAATCGTTGCCTATGGAGGTTTTAAGTACTGAAGTATGGCGCATTCCATTAATGTGCGCAATTTTAAAGCATGATATGTTAGGTATCTATTTACTTGGCATAACATCATAAAAAAATTGGACTAACTTTAGTGTTTTTTTTTTTTTTTTAATCACGAAACTCTTTTTGAAAAAAAATGTTTGACAAATTGCTGCGCAAATACCGTGTGACCTAAAAAGTTGCAATGACTGCCATTTTATTCCAAGGGTCTCTGCTAAAAAACATATGTACATAATGTTTGGGGGTTCTGAGTAATTTTCTAGCAAAAAATGTATGACATTTACATAAAGGAGCGAAGTGCCAGAAGTGGCCTGTATGGAAGTGGTTAAAAATCCTTTTTTCTTTTTTATTGGTCCTATGTAATATTCAAATTATCTGAGGTACTGAATTTGGGTTGTTCACTAGCTGTAAGCCATAATCAATATTAAAATCAATTAAAAGAAAGAAATGAAATATATCACTCTGTGTGTAACTCATCTACATATAAAATAAATGTTTCACTTTTTTAATTGAATCACTGAAATAAATTAACTTTTTGACGATATTCTAATTTTATGAGATACCCCTGTATAGTGCAGTGGTGGCTGGTCAATAAGGGGTGCAGGGGCAATGCCCCCCTAAATTTAGTTTGCCAAAGAAGAAAGTTACTTTAACGTGTTAAAAACGGTTTGTCATATTATCGTTCATTAAAAAATAAAAACTGTATTTAGTTCATATGTGTGTGCACTGTGGGGGGCGCTGGACTAATGGGTGTCTATTAGGTCAATAAACTTTTGAAAAGCATGTGATTTGAAGCTGAGCCCTAATTGGCTTGTTTCAGATTGTCCTCCCACTTTTCATTTTAGCGAATCAATATTCGCCATTGTGTCACTTCCGGTTTACGGCTTCTTGTCTAGTGAAACACAAGGCGTCCTCTGCTGAGTGCAGAGACCCGGAGGGGGGGGGGGGGGGGAAGAATAATGAGTGATTTTACCATTCAGCATTTTAATTTTTCAGTTTTTTTGCGCCCCCCAAAATATTTTAGTACCAGCTGCCACTGGGGTTGTGTATAGGAGAAGTTGTCCCTGAAGTTCTTTGAAGTGAAGTGGGCATCCCAATATCTTGTATGGAAGTGAAACCTCGCGCTTATGGTATAGTATAAATAAATAGAAATAAATAGAAAGTGTCTGTGCAATCAGTAGCTGCTTGCTGCAAGGTAAAGTGCTAGTGCCTTTAAATCAATGTGAACCTGGTATTGCAGCGCTGCTCATTAATATATATATAAATTAAATATGTAAACATGTGCAAAATTGAATATATAAACTAGTGCAAATGTGCAAACATGTGCAAAGTATGTATAGTGCAAATCTCGCAAGATCACACAATAAATACTTCAATTCATAGATACATAAATAATTAAAAATCATAAAGTCCATATATAGTGTCCATCAGGTGCAGATAAAGTGTTTCTGTGCTCCACTGTGTGCATCAAACGGGGTGGTCTCCTTGTGGTTGTCTACTTACCACAATGCGCTCAGTCAAAAGCACTTCAATAAATCCTGCAGTGTAGTCACAGCCTTCCCTGCCAGCCTGGAACCGGTGATTATGTGGGAAAAGATCCTTAATATGGTCCTTTGCATATGTCCCGAGTCCCCTCAGAGAAAAGAAAGGCCATCCATAGTGAAGTACTTTCCATATAGGTTTAATAAAGCCAAAGAAACTTACTTACAAACATATTAGAATACAGGCAGTTGGGTCCTGGCTCGGTGGTTTGCTGCTCCCGCAGCGTTTACTTCACCGGGCCGGAAGTGACGTCAGGTCCGCTCAGCCAATCGCTAGACGCGTTTCGCCGTCCAATCGCGTCTTCTGTAGCTGACGTACTGAGCGTCCTGGGACCTTTATATTTACACAAGCCACTCCTCCTTCCTTGTTCTGCCTCGATCGACACCAATCGCTGGCTTCTATCTTTCCAAATATTCACTATTCTATGACAATGATTACTTCATTTGGAATTTAGATGAGATATATAAAAACATATAACGAATTAGCTACATGCTTAGGACTCACGGTCCATCTTATGATGCCTGAGGCATCCTGACCTCCGATGGTCAATTTGTGGGTCTTTTATATATCTCATCTAAATTCCAAATGAAGTAATCATTGTCATAGAATAGTGAATATTTGGAAAGATAGAAGCCAGCGATTGGTGTCGATCGGGGCAGAACAAGGAAGGAGGAGTGGCTTGTGTAAATAAAAAGGTCCCAGGACGCTCAGTACGTCAGCTACAGAAGACGCCGTGATTGGACGGCGAAACGCGTCTAGCGACTGACTGAGCGGACCTGACGTCACTTCCGGCCGGTGAAGCGCACGCTGCGGGAGCAGCGAACCACGAGCCGAGACCCAACTGCCTGTATTCTAATATGTTTGTAAGTAAGTTTCTTTGGCTTTAATAAACCTATATGGAAAGTACTTCACTATGGATGGCCTTTCTTTTCTCTGAGGGGACTCGGGACATATGCAAAGGACCATATTAAGGATCTTTTCCCACATAATCACAGATTCCAGGCTGGCAGGGAAGGCTGTGACTACACTGCAGGATTTATTGAAGTGCTTTTAACTGAGCGCATTATGGTAAGTAGACAACCACAAGGGGACCACCCCGTTTGGTGCACACAGTGGAGCACAGAAACACTTTATCTGCACCTGATGGACACTATATATGGACTTTATGATTTTTAATTTTTAATTATTTATGTATCTATGAATTGAAGTATTTATTGTGTGATCTTGCGAGACTGTTCTCTGACTCTGGAGTGACTGGGAAAATTTGGTCTGTCTGGCTGTGCAGGGTGGGGGATCCCAGCCCATTGCAGCCCTTAAAGGGGTGCACTACAACTTTACTAGGTGCAGTTAGCTTTAAAAGGAACTACTGCCAGAAAAGTGCTTTACTGCATTTCCCTAAAGTTGAATGAAAATTCAGAAACCCTGTGCATTTCTAAAAATGTATTTAAATGTATGTTTCACCCTTACCAAACGCACAGGGGGCGTCTGTTTATAACTATTAACTGTACAGCTTTTACCAAAGTTGAATAATGCTTGCCATAGGTGTAGGCCATTTATATACCTCATAAAGCCTGACTGAAAACCTCCCAGAGATGGCATCATCCCGACCTGCCTTGTTGCTAGGATGTCGCTAAGAGACTCAGCTGTTACTGTTCACCTCCATCATCACAGGAGCAGTTTATACAGTTTCTCATACAACTGCACTAAGATACAAGTAAAATTTTAGGCATCCTCTGCAATAGGAATTTCATTTTTGATGGGGTATTCCCTAAGAATTAATTACTTGTAAAGGGGTGCAAACAATGCAACCTTCCTTTTTAGAACACTGAAAGTACACCAGGCAGTTTTGGGTGAGGAGCTTCACATAATATTTTTTTACAACACATTTCGCCACAATTTCTGCATGTTACTCTCACAAGATAGTCACAGCAAAATTTGAGGTGTCATTAATCTCCTCCCACCCAGCCAATGCACATATATATCCTCCTTCTGAGTGGATGTACAAGAACGTCCTTCAGAAGGAGCAAGATCGCACAGCCTCGTGCACATATCGCAACATCATTCGGCAGGAGGGCCCTGTGATTGGCCCTCCTGATCACATGATGGCTGTGGCCAATCACAGCCGTCATGTGATGTCAATAGAGCCATTGTCACATAGTGAGGAGAAGGAGAGCGGAGCGGTGCTGGCAGGCAGCAATCAGTGAGTATAGAGCTGTTTTACAGCTCTTTACTCACTGATCACGCAGCTAGTGTCCCCAACACACCAATACAGTATCACCAGAACACAGTGCCCCCAACACAATAAAAACACCTGTCACACATCTGTCCCAGTAGAATAGTCTGTTACAGTGAACATCTGTCTGTGATCATTTGTCAAATCTGTCATTGATCATTTGCCACATCTGTCTGTGATTATCTGGCACACATCATCTGCCACATCTGCCAGTGATCATCAGGCGCATCTGTCTGTGATCATTTACCACATCTGTCCGTGATCATTTTCCACATCTGTCCATGATCATCTGGCGCACATCATCTGCAACATATGTCTATGATAATCTGATGCATATGTCCGTGATCATCTGCCACATCTGTCCGTTGTCATTTGCTGCATCTGTCTGTGATCACCTGGCGCACAACTGGCGCACATCCTCTGCAACATATGACCGTGATCATCTGGCGCATCTGTCCATGATAATCTGCCACATCTGTCCATGATAATCTGCCACATCTGTCCGTGATCTGGCGCACATCATCTGCCACATCTACCAGTGATCATCTGTCCATTATAATCTGCCACACCTGTCCGTGATCTGCCATATCTATCCCAGTGAACATCTGCCACATCCCAGTGATCAGCATCTGTCACAGGGCCTTCAAAAATGTTATAGGTACTCAGGAAATTAGATGTGTAATTTATACTCCTAGAATGCCTGAAGGTGCTACTTTGATGTTGGGTCACTGTATAAGGCCCAACATCAAAGTATGAGTAGCAGAATGTATTTTGGGATGTAATTTTTGCTACGTACATGCTATGTGTTAGAAATATCTTATAAATGGAAAACTTTATGTAAAAAAAAATATGTTTTCATTTTCTTTCCAAACATTTGTGTAAATAAATGACATGTTCAAAATACTCATTATGCCTTGTAGAATATACATTGGAGTGTTTGCTTTCAAAAATGGTGTCATTTTGTGGGTAATTCTATTGTCCTGGAGCTCAAGGGTCTTCAAAAATGTGATAGGTAACGTGAAATGAAATGTGTAATTTATGCCTTTAGACCGCCTGACGGTGCTACTTGGATGTTGGGCCTCTGTATGTGGCTAGGCTGTGGAAAAGTTTCACACATGTGGTATTGCCATAGTCAGGAGGAGTAGCAGAATGTATTTTGGGGTGTAATTGTAAGTTTATCTATGCCATGTGTAAGAAATAACTTGCTAATATGATAATTTTGTGGGAAAAAAAAAATCTTCATTACCCAAACTATTGTGGGCAAAAAATTGCAACTTACAAAAAACTCACCATGCTTCTTACAAAATACCTATTTGTACTGTCCTGACATTTTAGGGCCTCAAGAAATGAGATAGGTAATCAGTTCATCAGGATTGATCAATTTTCAATGATAGGTAGCCTAGCTTGTAGAGTCTATAACTTTCACACAAACCTATTATCAAACATTTATCAGGGTTTTTTTTACCAAAGACATGTAGCAGAATACATTCTGGCCTAAATGAATGATGACATTTGATTTTATTGGATTTCTTTTGAAACAGAAATAAGAAAATATTTTTTTTCAACATTTTCCACTTATATTGCAAAAAATAAAAATCCAGTGGTGAATAAATACCACCTGAAGAAAGCTCTATTTGTGTGAACAAAATGATACAAATTTCATTTGGGTAAAGTGTAGCATGACTGAGTAATTGTCATTCAAAGTTTGAGAGCACTGAAAGCTGAAAATTGGTCTGGGAAGGAAGGGGTTGAAAGTGCCCAATATTGAGTTGGTTAAGAATGATTGGCACCCAACACCTCTCATGTGTATTGCCACGGTTTTGATTTGGAATCACAAGAAGAATCACAACGAGTGTCTGTTTTGGTGGAGGCCAGTCAGGTAATTTTGGCTGCCTTAGATTGGACCCACACATTAAATTATTTAAAATGTCAAAAATAAATAAATGATAATACTATTGTTTAACCACTTCAGGTCTGGACTTTTTCCACCCGTTCCAGTCCAGAATATTTGTCAGATTTTAGTTCTGATGCATTTTGAATGACAATGACAATTAGTCATGCAACACTGTACCCAAAGGAGTTTGATATCATTTTTTGAGACAGAGCTTTCTTTTGGTGGTATTTAACCACCTAGGCTATTGTAAAATGACAGTCGAGCGGGAGGCCTGTTATCGTTGGAGGACATCATATGACCTCCTCCCAGGCCCCAAGGGCCACACTCTAGCGCAATCTGTCACCACCTGTGTCTACTGGTCTTAGCCAATGGCAGATCACTGTACCGGCATGGTGCCAGTACCATGTGATCGCTGTGGCCAATCACAGCAGATCCCATGACAATTGTACACAATGAAAGGCTATGCATTGTGATGATCTCTGTGATTGGCCACAGTGATCACATGGCCAATCACAGCCCATCTGTACCATGTGATTAGCAGCAAATCACCATAGTAAATCCTGAATGTATAGTTTTCATTCATAAGCAATCATACTGTGTATAAAAAAAGTAAAGAAATAAAACAAATCCTGATCACCTCCCCAGAGTAGTACAGTGTTACTATGGAAATGCTGTATGCTGTGGTCACTGTATGTAAAACATTTTTTTTTTTTTTTAAAGAGAGAAAAAATTTAATAAAAAAAGAAAAAAATATATATATTTTTTTGTTTCTTTTTTTTTTTTTTTTTTTACATACGGGCACCAGTCGATGTCCCTAATCACCACCACACCAGTTATTTGATGATTCTGTACTGCACTGCTGATTGTTTGTAAAGAAAAATGAAAAATAAAAGTAAAACCGTGAAAACATTTTTGTTTTAATTTTTTTATTTTTTAAAAATTTTGACAAAAAAATTACAACTTCAAAAAACTCACCAAGCCTCTTACTAAATAACTTGAACTGTCTACTTACCAAAAAGGGGTAATTTGGGGGACATTTGTACTGTCCTGGCATTTTTGGGCCATAAGAAATTAGATCAATACATCAGGGTTGGTCGATTTCCAGATATACGTATATGCCATAGTTTGTTAACTCTATAACTTTCCTACAGACTACATAATATACACTGATTTGGGTTATTTTCACCAAAGAAATGTTGCAGTATACATTTTGGCCTAAATTTATAAAGGAAGATTATTTATTTGCAAAATGGTATAACAGAAATGAAGAACATACAATAGAGGTGCATATATAATAATATCACAAACAAGATATACTACAACGCACTAGCAGCGCTAAGAACATAAAAAAGTATAAATGCAGTCCACTGGGATAAAGTCCATGTGCTCATATGATCATGCAATGTGCCCAGGATATTCTCTCCTGACAATCCAAGGTTGTGAGTATGTTGGTGAATACACCGGACCCTCCACCTCACCAATGTGCTCCCCCAAATCAGAAACACTCACCAGAAATCTGGTCAACAAGCGCCTGTAACATCAGCCTATCACAGGCTTAGAAACGATCTCCTCAGGAATTAACCAGGAGCGCCGGCACTTGAACCGTCTCAATCGGATCAATTAAAAACACTGATAGGATACACCGGGTCATCATCATATGCTTCCCGGGCAGACACAGGGACTATAGGGATATCACCCTAGTGTCAAGGTCTACCTTGCCTTCCTGTCTGCAGACCCGGTGTACCCTATCAGTGTTTTTAATTGATCCGATTGAGACGGTTCAAGTGCCGGCGCTCCTGGGTAATTCCTGAGGAGATCGTTTCTAAGCCTGTGATAGGCTGATGTTACAGGCGCTTGTTGACCAGATTTCTGGTGAGTGTTTCTGATTTGGGGGAGCACATTGGTGAGGTGGAGGGTCCGGTGTATTCACCAACATACTCACGACCTTGGATTGTCAGGAGAGAATATCCTGGGCACATTGCATGATCATATGAGCACATGGACTTTATCCCAGTGGACTGCATTTATACTTTTTTATGTTCTTAGCGCTGCTAGTGCGTTGTAGTATATCTTGTTTGTGATATTATTATATATGCACCTCTATTGTATGTCATTTTATTTATAGCAGCAGCTTTGTTAGATATATTGTTTGTATCAAGCATTCATATATCTTTTATATAATAGATTTTAAGGTACTTGTATTTTAGCGCCGGTTGAGCAGGTGTTTATAGTCCCTCGTAGTGCCCCGCCTACTTGCTCCTTTTTTGGAGAAATGAAGAACAACCCAGTGGATTAAATATCACCAAGAGAAAGCTCTATTTGTGTGAAAAAAATTATAAAAAATTCATAAGGGTACATTGTTGCATGACTGAGCAGTTGCTATTCAAAATGTGACAGTATTAAAGAAGTTAATCACCACATTTATTTTTTTGCTACATAAAGTAAAAAAGACCAACATTTTTAAAAGAAATCATAGTTTTTGGTATAACATTTTGCAAATAAATAATCTTTCTTTATAAATTTAGGCCAAATGTATTCTGCTACATTTCCTTGATAAAAAAAAAAAAAATACCCCAAATCAGTGTATATTATTTAGTCTGTGTGTCATAGAGCCTACAAACTTTTGTATATTTTAATCAAAAACTTATCATTCCGGATGAATTGACTGCCTATCTCATTCCTCGAGGCCCTAAAATGCCAAGACAGTACAAATACTCCCCAAAAGACCCATTTTTGGAAAATAGACAGTCAAAAGTATTTAATAAGTTCCTGTGATTCCAGTGGAATTGTCTGCAGGGGATGGTGTCTTGCAGGAATATAATTAGTCTGATGTCTAGATGGGTCAGTTCAGGGGATAGGCAGAGGCATGTTCAGCAAGCAGGCAAAGGATCAGTCCAGGCAGCAGTCAGAAAGTGGTCAATAAACAGGCCATGGCTAGTACTGTATAGCAAGTTTATAGCAGATTGTGATCTCTATTTTTATTACATTCTCAAAAAAGTCAGTGGTCAAAATAAAACTTTTTTTGACAAATTTGTTTCAAGCTTTGGTCATGAAGGCAACTCCTGGACTGGCAGATAATCACTAGTAATATTGATTGTTATTGAATTATCAAATAGGAAGTAACGTTCTTCATCGGGAGCAAAACTTGCTTAGGAAATCTGGTTTTCTTGCCTATCCTCACATTGGCCAGATGTAGAAGATGGTGTTACCTCTTACTAGATCAGTAGGAAACCTACTGTTCCACAATGGCTGACACACCTTTAGGTTTAATAAGCGGGTGTATTTTGACAACCTTTAAATTGGTTGTAAAGTCAGGTTTTTCTTATCTTAATGCATTCTAATGCCCCCCTCTGCCCCCCCAATCATACCTAAGCCTGAGATATATATATATATATATATATATATATATATATACAGACTATATTGTCAAAAGTATTGGGACACATGCCTTTACACGCACACGAACTTTAATGGCATCCCAGTCTTAGTCTGTAGGGTTTAATATTGAGTTGGCCCACGCTTTGCAGCTATAACAGCTTCAACTCTTCTAGGAATGCTGTGCACAACGTTTAGAAGTATGTCTATGTGAATTGGAAAAAAGAATGAATGAAAGATTTTGGCTCTTCACTGTGTATACTCATAAATAAACATACAAGTCTCTAGAGGGCCATCTGAGACTGCATGTACAGTGAAAGTGAAAAAGAGTATCATATAAATAATGCAAAGATAATAGTTACACAAAATAAGAACAAAAATAAATCCAATGTGACTGTGCCCAACACCAATAATACAGTGCTTCTGGATGCATATGTCTTCTAATTGCTTTACCACAGGTGCTCGGAAGGTAAATGGTAACTCCCCAGAATTGTTTGACTCCTTTTTACAGAAGGTCAAAATGCGCTTTTTAGACAACCATTGCACTCCAATGATCCCTTGGGTTGTAGCTAAAAAGTAATAATATACTTTCACAGATTTTTCTATTCCTTAAACTTCAGAACAGCAATATTTTTGCTTCACCACACAGCAGCTTTGGTTTAAATTGATGCCACCTGTGGCACAACAGCTGAGATGCTCATAGGGCTGGAGATACAAACGCTCAGGGAGGGGTCCTATCTTGATCTTGATGCAAGGAAGACAGTATAAAAGAAGGAGGTGGGTCAATACTGTAAGCAGGTCTAACCTATGTTCTGTGCTTGCTGGCCTGTCACGCTGCAGAACTGACTAACCTATGTTAGTAAAACCCAAACTAAATATATTTTGGAATGCAAAGACTCAAAAAGTACTCTAAAAGGATATTTTAATTAATTATGTATGTCCGATGATTCTCCTGCAAATGTTGATCAAGTTTTTGGGAAAAAATAACACCATCAGCTCAGACAAACACAATATAATCTTAAAAATTCCCAATAGATGCAAAATACGAAACGGTGCAGAGTTAATAACTAATACATCTAGATGTATAACTGTGCGTTCTTGCGAAACCACAAAAAAATGAAGTTTCACAAATCTACAAATAGGTGACGTACCCTAAAAACCTTAACTACTAACGCTGTTTAGTGTTAAATTACAATTATGCCTTATAGCTACTCAGATCCCTGCTTCACTTAGCAGAGAGACTGGCCCTGAGAATTTCAATGGCTGCAGCTGCAAAGTTTATTTCAAGCCTTTCATTACAATTGTATAATACCTACAATATGTATTTGGTTGTCTACGAGGGAGAAAGCCTTGATGTAACCAGTGAGGCAAAGTGAGCAAGCTGCCTCAAGCGGAACTTGGTGGGAACACTCTGTCCTCATTGCAGCTCAGTAATTTTGCCCCATATACAGAGGCAGTGTTACTAAGCCAGTTGCTAGGATGCTAACTTGCTATGCCACACAGTGTTACTGGTTGGTATGATGCAGGTGACCGCAACCTGGGGAGTGGATGTCAAAAAAAGGGTTTCTTGGCAGGCAATCAACCATGGCAATTAATGACATTCACAAGATTGAAAAGAGTGTTCAAAGATGTATTGGGGGATTTTAGTACCAGTGTCCATAGGTGGCAGAAGTGCTGGGAAAAACTCCCTACTGAGCATTTAAAGAATAACTGGATTGGCTGGGCTCCTTGCCAATCAGTGCTACACATGATCTGCCACTGTAGCTACAATTGTAACTATCTGCCTGCTAAATACTGAGGAGCTGTCCATGAACTCTGAGGCTGAATGCTGGTAGTACGTTTTAGATGGCTTGTGCTAAGTGGCACTACATCAGGCAGTTGTTGTAGTCAGCTCTTCTGAAGAGATGCTAGTGCTGTGGATTAGAGTTCTGCAGTCTGGCAGTGGGTGGTTATAGGGAAAAAAACAGCAGAGATATCTGCTGTGCAAGAAAGAGTAAACAATAGAATATTGTTGACCAGAGGGACTTAAAGTGGTTGTTACCCTACTATACTATGATTATGCCATCCCTTCTGTTATATAACGCTATGTGTCCCTGTGCCTGTGCTATATAAAAATAAAAAAAAGCCGATTATACCCTATCTCAGAGTGTCTCCCGGTGCTCACGTGACTCCTCGGCTCTCTCCTCTGCCTGGCTTGAGGGGAGGGGAGAAGAGAGAGAGTCAGGGAGTCATGTGAGTGCTTGGAGATGCTCTGAGATAAGGTATCTGCACAGGGCCACATAGCGTTATATAACAGAGGGGATGGCATGGTCATAGTATACATATGAGAGCCACAGGAGGAGAGGATCCTGGAGTGGATGGAGCTGACAGGTGAGGAGGGAAAGAAGGACACAGGAGAGCAGAGAGGAGATGAGAAGAGGAGAGCTGCAGATGATGGAGGCATGTAAACTGACCACGGTACCAGGGCTCAGCAGCCATGATAGACCGTGGTCAGTTTACAGGGGGGAGGGCACAACCAGGCAGAATCTGCCAGGTATTTCACGTGATACAGGGAGCTAAATTACACAGCACAAGCACTGTGCTGTATAACAAGCTTTAAGGGAACAGGATCCATTTTTTTTTTGTTTTAGGGCAACAAACAAGTAGAACTAACGTGAAAAGTAACAAATTGTGAGCAGGCAGGCTCTTTATTACAGAATTGACATGGCTCTTCTGCAGTAAAATAAACGTAATTGCATGTTTGCAATTTTCTTTAGAATGCACACTGGGATGCACATGCACAGCTCAATGTACATTCTCAGCATACCTTTGTGCCAAAATGAATGAACTCCCCTGCACATGTGCAGGAGTTACATTACCCTTTTTTAGCCAATCAAGACAGCCAAAAACCTCTCGCCAGCTGGTTAGAAGGTGTCAGCGATGGCAAGTGGAGTTGAGGTGAATATTTGCAGGATTTAGGTATGCTTTTAAGAGCAACTTCACCAGGCTTTCCATCCACCAAAAAAAAAAAAAATGATTTGTATTTAAAACACATTATTTGGAGTGAAAGTCTGTTTTAAGCCAGTGAGGCTTTTATTAAAA
The DNA here is from genome assembly GCF_965119305.1 of Pelophylax lessonae. NCBI lineage: Eukaryota > Metazoa > Chordata > Amphibia > Anura > Ranidae > Pelophylax > Pelophylax lessonae. The sequence continues at coordinate 412,945,694 of NC_138772.1, forward strand.
GTATCTGATTTTCAGTGTCCCTTATTGAAGTTGCTGCCTGTGTTAATGTTCTTGAAGTGTGCCTACAGTGAAGGCTTTTGAACTCAAGCTCTGAAGATGCTGTTATGTAATTAACCACTTCAGCTCCTGAAAGTTTTACCTCCTTAATGACCAGGCCATTTTTTGCGATTCGGCACTGCTTTACTTTAACTAACAATTGCGCAGTCATGCGATACTGTACCCAAATACAATTAATGTCCATATTTTCCAACAAGTAGAGCTTTCTTTTGGTGGTATTTGTTCACTTCTGCAGTTTTTAGATTTTACGCTATTAACAAAAAAAAAAAAAAAAGAGCGACAATTTTGAATAAAACACAATGTTTTTTACTTTCCTGCTATAAAACATTCCCATTAAAAAAAATGTAAAAATCAAAATTTTTTAACAGTTTAGGCCAATTTGAATTCTGCTACATATTTTTGGTAAAAAGAAAATCCCAAAAAGCATATTTTAATTGGTTTGCGCAAAAGTTGTAGCGTTTACAAACTATGGGATAGAATTTTAGACTTTTTAATTTCTAGTTTTTTGTTTTTATTAGTAATGGCAGCGATCAGTGATTTTTAGTGGGACTGCGACATTGCAGCGGACAGATTGGACCCCTAACTGACATTTTTGACACTTTTTGGGGACCAGTGACATTAGCACAGTAATCATTGCTAAATAATATGCACTGTTACTATATAAATGACACTCGCAGGGAAGCAGTTAATACTGGGGGTGATCAAGGGGTTAAATGTAAGACTAAATGTGTTTGCTAATGGTGGGGGGGGGGATCTGTGACAGACACACAGAGATCGGTGTTTCAGCTTAGCTGAGACACACAATCTTACTGTGCCTGTGGGACAGGAGAGCCGCCTGCTTTGTTTACATAGGCAGGCGGATCTCCTGTCAGTTTCTCTGAAGATTGCGGGAGGCCAGAGGCGATCAAGCTCAGTCCTCCCACGGTCTGGCTCCCACTGTGTCTAATCACAGAGGGAGTAAGGCTCCTGAGGTGCACATAATCATGTAGATCTACGTGATTATGGGCAGCCGAGCCGCTGCCACAGTAAATCTGCATGGGGTTAAAGGAGAGTGTGGGGTTGTTTTACTAAAACTGGAGAGTGTAAAATCTGGCGCAGCTCTGCATAGAAACCAATCAGCTTCCAGGTTTTTTTTTGTCAAAGCCTAATTGAACAACCTGATGTCAGAAGCTAATTGGCTACTATGTACAGCTGCACTAGATTTTGCACTCTCCAATTTTAGTAAATCAACCCCTGTATCTCATTCTCAGAGAGCGTGTGTTTGTGCACAATTGCCTGAAGTTGTCTTACTCAACCTTTTTACCACAGAGGAATCTTAGAAATATTTTTAGGGCTTTGGGGGACCCCTACAAAACAAAGAATTGGGGGCTACTGCAAAAATCCCTTTACATTGGTGGCCAGTGTGAAAATGGCCTCCTTACAGTCGTTGTTAGAATGCCACCATTACAGAAAAAATCATTGGTGTCATGGCTCTTCCAAATGGTATTGGCCCCAGACCTATGTAGGCACCATTAAATGGGAGCTTAACCAGCCACAGTCTAAAGAACCCCTAGCAACCTCTGCAAGACCCCTAGGGTTCAATTGAACCCTGGTTGACATTGGCTGGTCCAAAGTATTAATTTGCAATAAAGCTCAAAGTGATTTGTATGCAAGTGTAACAGAGCTAGGCCACGGATACAGATTACACACATCCTTTCTGAAAGATTTTAGCTAGGTGTATCAGACACAATGGGATTACCTTTCCACATCAAAAAAGGCCAAAGTTTGCTTAGCTGTTGTATGCCGATATTAGCCTATGTGCCCGTAGAGATAATGTTTCTACAGGAAGCCACCCACTCAGTATGCTCCAAACCCAAAATCAGCAGACCAGTGCTGAAGAGACTCGAGCTCTTCCACAATTTGATCTAGAAGGCAATGTATGTGCCTTTTATACAGAATTTGCAGAATTACACCCAAAGACAGCTAAAAAAACAATGAGACAACACGTCTAATGCCACGTGGTCTCCTCCTGTGTAAAAATTCCTATTCTTTCTTTTTTAGACTATTCATCTGCAAGAATCCATAATAGACATGAGTTGGCAAATCGATAGCTTCTTCATCAATAGACTTTATTGTCGCACAACAGCATTTGCAGAAAACAAAAGATGCTAACACGTTTCAGAGCTGAAACGCGTTAGATTATTTTGTATTCTGCAACAATAAAGTCTATCAAGTTGCTGGCTCATGTCTATTAGGCATTCACAGAGAACGCTGCAGCCAGGCACCGACACTCTGCTCACGCACTCTTTAGATACAGCGATAGAGCTTAGGTGGGTTTTCTTTGTATTCATCTGCAAGAAATTCACAGTAGTATACATCACATTGCAGTATAGCTTTTATTTAGCACACTTTATCTAAAGAGCTTGCAATCCATGTGCATTACTGCTCAAATGAGCATGAAAACAAATCTACTAATTACTTACATGTATTATGTCACGTACTTGCTCCTATAAATATAATGCATGTTATTTGTATGCCAATACATAATTTAATGAATCAATACATCCAATTGATTAGGTACTTCCAGCTTATAAATAGTTGTAATATATTATGAGAGAATGACTCCTTTCTTAATTTAATGAAAATTGTAATTACACCAGAATACATTAAGGAATAACCATACTCTATAACACAAACAATGTAAACCAATTGCTGTTTTTGTATAGCATAGAGTCAGAATCAGATAGTGGCTGCCTAGTTGACATAAGAAAATATGCAGTTTCACAGGTTACAGGAGACTGAACAGACAGTGATGTTAAGGGTTGCTATTGACAGTCAAATTATCGGTTGTACGCTGACATGAGAGAGAAATAATTGTTATTGAGACAAGAAATGTTAAACTAGGTGCATGTTGTAAAAGGCACATGCATTTACTTATATTGTAGCTATTTTGGTGTAATGATACCTAAATATGTGTAGCTCTCTTTTGGGGGAAGTGGTTATGAAAAATGACTCTACTAAAATAGGATATTGTGCTAAACCTGTAAGTAAGTAAGAGAACCAGAACCTTCGCTAAGTGAATGAGTGGGTTTAATAATGAAGTTGTCAGTGCCTCCACCCAGGACAGGGCCTCTGTGAACAGAGGGGATTCCCTTCTTGGGAAATTACCAGTAATCTAATCAAAGTATTTAGAAGCAGAGGAACTGCTGCAACCAGAATATAACATTAACCATAAGTATATAGATTCTTGCCAGTATGGAAATAATAGAAGCTTTATATAATAAAATATTAATAATAGTACATACATCCAATGTACAAAGATGTATTATCAGCAATTTGAAAGAGTCCTGGTGGATTTGTGCAAATATAATTAGGTTTTTATAGTTATTACTAAAGATAGCTACAGATAAATGTTGCAGCAAAGTTCAATTGCAAGGGCCTTTGAGGAAGAACATGATGCAGCATCCATCTTCATGTCGGAGACCTAAAGACAAGATCAGCAGTGATAGGGAAATCCTCCAACTGTTGTCCAATCAGCCTGGAATGAAGCTTCTCACCGGAAGAAACCATGGTGTGGCACTGGAACTCAGAATCAACCTATCTTCTCTACTTCTTAGTCCCTAATATTTTTAAAGTAGCTATAGAATCCTAGCCCAGAAGGGACGGAGTTAACTAAAATACCAGGAGCTGCATATAAACTCTATTGCAAAAAAACAGGTTCACCCACTAATATAGAGCAAACTGATCACCACATACATACAGTAGCACAGACCTAGCTATCTGGCACCATGCATGTGAGATAATAACAAAAGGACTGCATTAGACAGGTTGGATCTTCCCATTGTATCAGCCTCTGCAATCTTCAATAGGGCCCCGCTGCTGTGCAATAAATAGGAAGTGTCTACATTACCCAGGTAGCAACAGGGACACCTGAAGAAAGACCCTGCTCTGCACCAGAGCATAATGTGACCAAGGAATACACAGAGCAGTTTTGGCTTAGAAAAGGGAAGGAAGTAGGAGCTGAATGGAAGGGGAGAGTGCCAGAATTTCAGCTTTAATATAATCTGATTTTGCAACCTGATAAAGTTTTACTGGACGATATAATGAGTTGTCATATGTTCTTACTGGACGCTTACAACTCCCAGATCCATTTTGTTTCGCTTTTGTTTTTTTGTATGTTCTAGGTTTTTCAATAAAGCATTACTTCTATTCTAATCCTTACATGTGTCAAGCAATTTGCTGGGTCTCTCACTTATTTAGGGATACATTCAATATTTTAACATATTGAGGTTGAGCTCTAGTCTGTTTTTTTCTATTTTTTCTTTTTTTCTAAACCTTTACATATACCCGGTGAAGTGACTGGTAAAACACAGAGATAAAACAAACATAAGTTGTTGTCCTACATAAGTTGTACCTGTGTATCTGCAGTCTTCAATTCTCTACACCCGTTCAAGATCCAGAATTTATCAAGCTTGTCTGAGCTGTCAGAAAAAAAGGACATAGAGATGAAATTTCACTCTGCAAAGCTTAGTGAGGAGAAGGTAACCCATGCCCCATTCACATAGCATATAGGAACAGAGCTGAGGCTGTCAGTCTTCTTGAGCTCCCTCCACTGTCAACTTTTTTCTCTTGGTGTCAGGAAAACTTGTCAGAAATGACTCAGGCTGATAGCAGAGGGACAAGGCAGCAGGCAGAAATTGACAAGTGCACACTATAGTAGAACATGTGTATTCATATTTCATGCCTGAGGTTTACAACCACTTTAAAGATTTCTAGACACTTTTTTTCAGAACAGCAGTGGTTTATTGTTGTCTATTTCAGCATAATGATTAATGATCACTAATCTTCTTTGAGAACTTTTCTGGCCTCTTGTAGCCACTTTCAACCTGTTGATAACCTCATGACCATACAGTCTCTTGCATTGTGTTGTTGTTTTCCTGTAATGAGCATGGTAAAAGTGCATGTCTGTCAGTATCACGTTATTTTACCATGTCTGTTATGCTTAAAGACTCGTACACACGCAACGAATTTCCGCTGACCGTTCATTTGTCTTTTGTCCAGAGTGGTGTCTGTTGGTTGGAATGTGCTTTAGACTGCACACGAATTTTGTTGTCCGACAGAATTATACTTCAGAAGTGATGTCATGTGTTGGATTGCTTTCTTTGTGTTCTTTCATCTCTGAGCATGCCCAGCCTTGCTCATAAGATTTTTCCCTGTCGAAATCTGTACTGACTGCACGGAAATCGGACGTGTTTTGACGGTGGACAAAAATTTTATAGCCTGCACACCAGAATTTTTTCGGCCGAAAAGTCGGAGTCAGTTGTCGAGAGCACCATAGAGCACCATACTAACAACCTGAAAATCGTCAGATCGGTCGTCGGACGAAAATTCCCGGCCGAATTTCGACTCATATGTATACGGGCCTTTAGGCTCATCTGCCATGTCTGTTTAGCCATGCTCACTTTAAAATGACACTTAACTCTGATTGCAAAAAAAAAAAAAAAAATCTATGCAAGTATGTATTTCTAACTCAAAAAAGTAATTAGTATTGCTCTCAGCTTACTCTAAATCTCCAAACTTTTTTTTTTTTTGATCCCTTGATATCCTTAGTCCTTGCACTTTGTATGTTACACACTCCTAACTGCTGTGCTCTGTGCATTATTCCCCCCTGCCCTCTGTTTTATTACACACTCCTGACATCTGCATGATGTCAGGAACACAAGGACATGATCTCAACCTAAACAGTGGATGTGGCCATAAGTGGAAGGGGCTTAAAGGGATATTATGGTTAAATAAAACAAAATCTCTCTTGTACTCATAAAATTGGCTTAGATTAATAAAACAAAGGTCACTGTAAAAATATGAACCTAGCCTACCTTAAAAGTGAACAGTGTCAGTTGGTAGAGCAGTGCATAGTGTCAGTAGGGCAGTGGACAGTATGTGGACAGTGTCAGTGAAGCAGTGAGCTGTGTGTGGGCAGTGTCAAAAGGGCAGTGGTTGGCATCAGTAGAGCAGGGGACATATCAGTAGAACTGAGATTGGTGTCGGTAGGGCAGTGGATGGTGTCAGTCAACAGAGCAGTGGAAGGTGTCAGTAGGGCAGTGGACTTTGTAAGTGGAAGGTGTCAGTATTTTTATAATTTTTTATTATGTATTTTTTAATTGATTTTTACAACTTTATGTTTTAAATGTTTTTTTACAAAATTATTTTTTATTATTTTTTTTTTACAATTTGTATGAGCCCCATTGGGGGGATTTGGTGATATATCAGAGGTCTAAACAGACCCCTGATGTCTCACTTTTAAAACAGAGAAAGGGACTGAGGACAGATTCCCCTTTCTCACATCACCTACTCACTGCCTGTCGAAAGTCTTTGAAAAGGGATCCGAGCAAGGATCACTTTTCAGAGGTGAGGCAGTCCTTGCCTTGTGAGTAAGCAAGAACATGTTGATAAAGCCGCGAATTTGACATTCAGCAAACATTCATTGTTGGAGAATCTTACTGGTACATGTGTTTTAAATGACAGTGATTGATCCTGCACCAGAAAATGTTTGGTGATGCCACATTCACTGCTTTATAGAGTTACAGATTGTTCGTAAGTTCACACAGTTGCAGGTGGTACGGCTCTCATTTGGGCGGGCACAGCAGCCCATTCATTCAAAAAAGTCCCTGATCCTTTTTTTAAAACGTGACCGCATGGAACTGCGAGTTTTGGCTGGGGGTGCCAACAGGTGTGGGAACGTGTGCGATTTGCATGCATTCCCGCACCTGCAATAGTGTGAGCCTAAGCTAATACATTCTTGTGTATAATACAGACTACTACATTGCTTTCCAGAGTAATCTGTTGCATTCTGTTGTGGAATACTGTACTGTGCACTTACATTTCACACACTTCAGGTCACTAGTAACTACATAAGTAGCATACTAAGGATAGAAAGTGTAACTATGGTGAAAATCTAAAATCATTATTCAATCATATTGACATTTCTACATTTAAATTATTTCTAGGCTACTTCTATGTATTATTCTGAATGATATTGAAGTTTGTAAACTTTCTTTGTAAAGACCCCTGCTCATTTACTTCCTTAAATCGTATTTCCACTTTTGTTGAGAAAAAACATTCCCCTCTGGGTGATCTCTGTACATTACAAGGGTTATAACAAACTTTTTTTCAGATTTCTACCTTTTGTTATTCTGAAGAAACTCCTGTTTGTTCCTCTGTGCTGAGTGGATCTAATGGGAGTGGTTTTATAATTATCAATCAGCTGTGCAGCTGCAGAGTGCTAATGAGGAAATTTGCTGGGTCTGCATCCCTTCAGACGTGTTCCTATTGGAAGTATTTCAGCAAAAATGACATTTTTGTTGCAGGGATGCCTGAAATCTGACTTGTATCTTAGGCAGACTTCTGGGAAAATGGGTGAGCCAATCACACAAGCAGGAAATTATGTTTCTGGGGTGTGGTCAGTATACATTCTGTGTACAGAACACCTCCAGGTAGCCAAATTGCATTGCATTTTCAGAAAATTACAGCGGCTGTAGTTTGAAAAGGAAAGGTCCTTTTTAAAAACATTCAATTATAATATGACACAATTGTATACGCTATATTATTTTTTCTTTATTTGCTTTTTTTTCCCCACAAAAGTGGAGTTACCCTTTAGGTTCTGTGACATGTATTCACTGTGAGTAGGCACTGCTGTGTCACAGAATTCAGGAGGCAGAGTTTCAGGAGGCAGAGTTAGTGAAGGAATCCTTTCTTGCAGGCAGCAAGGTGCCATGGGATACGTAGTCCTTAGAAATGGAAGTAAGCAGCAGGGAATCGAAGAAGTTGTGGAAAGAGATGGCCAGTGACAGGCAGCACTCACAACATAAAAGGAGATTTTTCAATTAGCTTATATTGGATTGTCAAAAAAGACTATTGATTGTATTATTATTGCAATGCTGATGTTAAAAAATGGTGTATGTTGTGACCATACCTTTTCTTTAACTGGATTGGTAGGGTATTGTCACAAGGCAGTTTGTCTAGGGGGCAGGACGTATAGCTCTGGTTTTGAGTATTTGCCATTGTTTCTTATATTATATAGATTCCCACCCTTCAAATATACAATGCATTCCCTCTAGTTAGGGTCTGTTGTTAGCACACCCATTTCACTTCTTCATTCTACAGAAGATAATGATTGCCTTGCATTACTCAGAAAATGGCATCTGAGGACAGGGAAGAACAGAGCCAGAACCAATGAGAGAGAATGTTTTAGTAATAGCAAAAGTTAGCAAAAGACATGCCCTGTGTTTTTATTTACTCCCATCATCTAGAATGCTTTTTCCAATTGCAATGTTCACAGCTACAAAACTCCCATAGTATTTAAAGTTTAAAATAAATTAAAAAAGCATAGATTTCAAAGCTGATAGAAAGATAGGTAGTATACAGTAGATAGGCAGATAGATAGAAATATATTGCATTATATATTAAAATCTCTTATAGTCCCATCTAAGAAAAGAACAACAAACTCTCTAGTGTCTCTTTGGCAGATGTGTTGCAGAGTCAAAATCACCAAGCATATGTTTGTAGGCAGTTATTTGTTAACTGGTGATAAACAGTGCGAGATTGTTCAAATTGTCTGTATTACACTTGGGAATATACAGCTTATTGGTTTAACTCTACAGCATTACTGATTAATATACCACTGCTGTTTGAGAGCCAATGCCCAAATTAAAAGTCTTATAAAAGGGTTAAAAACAAAGACAGTCATGTGTTTTAAGATGTTCTACGCAAGGTTGTCACCTAGAGCACCACAGTTCAGAATAGTTCATGATGACCAAAATATTGAGTACATTTCCCTTACACAAAGGGATTGGATGGCCATTTATGAAGGATAAAATTAATAAAAGCTTCCCAACTTACTACAATCTCATATCAAACATGTCAAATTTCAAGTTGTTTTCAGTATTTTAAAGCAGAATTCCAGGCTCTAAGGAACTAAGCCTAAAACGGCTCTCACCCTCCTTCAAACTGCTAATCTAACTACCCTGTAAAAGGAAGATGCTTATACTTACCTATTCTGAGGGTGCTCTGGTTCAGTCATGTGATCTCCCCAGCAGCCGGCTTCAGGAGAGAAGAGGGCACTGACAATAGATGGAATGTCTAAGCAGTAATCTCACCCGTAGGCTGACCATAGCCCTTGTGTTGTTGGTGCTCTCGCCTCTCCTCTGAAGTCACTGCTGGGATCACATGACTGGATTATAGTGCTTAGAGAATAGGTAAGTATAACCAACTTCCTTCTACACGGTAGTTGGAATAAGAGGTGGGGGGGGGGGAGCCATTTTAAGCTTAGTTATAGCCTGGAATTCCATTTTCAACTTTCATTATAATAATTTATGATCTTGCAATAAAGGTCCATATTGAGGCATGTCCTGTTATATGGTGACTACCATACCATTGCTAGGCCGGATACCTAGGATTTAGCAATACTCTTTGTTTAGCTAAAGCTCTGCAGTGATTGTGTCCTTACGGACTACAGTCTGAAGGCAGTGTTTCTCAACCTTTTTTCAGTCGAGGCATGCTTTGTCTATAATTTGAATCTCAAGGCACCCTTTAAAATTAAGGACAGTCTTGTGGCACCCCATTCTAAAATGTAAATAAATATTCTAATATTCTAATTACTTTTAGGTAAAAAAATTATTGAGCCTCTGGTCTTAAGACTCCAGTATCTTTCCCTCAGCAAGAGGAGAGGAGATAGTCTCTAGAGGTTGGAGGGGCCCACAGCCAGTTTACATCCAAATCCTCTTATTCATTGTCTTCTTTATCTGTGTTTAGAACGGTACCCTGAGACCAAGTTGGTGGAAAGGGGTCTACAGGAAGCAGTAGGCATGGAATTGGTATCAATTTGTTGGGGTATGAGAAATGCTATGGGCAAGGGATGATTTAAACACACACAGGTTGAACTGGATAGACTAATGTCTTTATCCAACCTTACCAACTATGTAACTATGATTTCAGTGTCAGATCTTTAATGGACCCGTCTTTCCCTCTGGGCAGATTTGATAGGCTGGCATTCCAGTCAGCTGTCTGCAGATGATATAAGTTTGAGACTTCCAGGGATCTTCTAGTTTGTGTTTCCTGGGGACACCCAGATAACTTAGAAATACTCTTTCCCTAGGTTGCAAGTCTTGTATTGTTACTCTAAATTCCGAATACATCTTGAAGTCTTTTAATGTGCTTACTCTCAAAGTCTCCTTCCTGTTTAGAATGGATATGCTGAGGCAGGCCAAAAAGGACAAAGTACTTCTCCACGAGAAGTTTAGCTACAGCCAAAGCTTGTTGGTATTTGGTTGGGATCAGCTGAGTGTACCAGGTAAAGTGGTCGGTTACTACCAGAACATTTCCTTGTCCACTCAGGATCAGGTTCCAGACACAAGAAGTCAATGCAAACCAATACTATTGATCTTTGACTTTGACGATGGCCCATGCTTGAGTCCCAGTGACCATATTGTTCCTCACACCACTGGATTTGAGCTGCGGGGTCTGTATTGGTTGTTTTCTGGCTCATTGTCTCGGTTGGTTGCACTCAGGGCAGAAATCCTCAGAAGAGCACCCAAATGTAGCACCATCCCCATAGAAGCTGCTGGCAAGGATGGGTCCTCTGTTCTTTTCCTCAATCTCTCTAAGATCTTCAGAATCTCTGACACACTAGGTGAAGTGTAAAGGATGCAATATCACCCAAAATCACTGCAAGTAATACCTAGTACCCAGTAGTAATACTGCATCAAAGAAAACAAGTGGTGGACCAGTTAGTAAAGGCAAATTTAATATATTGTCACCTGATGAGGTTGGTAATGAAGTAAACATAGAAATGAATTAACCATGATAATAACACTATTTAGCATATAGGGTGATTATCAATAAGGTCTAGACATAAGGTGACACTTGGCACTCAGATCAGCATAAACACTAGCAAGATCATCTAAAGTGCAGCAGTTGGCAGTAAAAAAAAGTTTGGCTTGCCAAACACAGGAACTATATTTCCAAAGTGCATTGATGGTGACTCTGCAAGGCCTAGACTGACTGGATGTGCACTGTTCATAGAAATGACAGACATGGGTGAAGGGAACAAAGGGGACTTGCAGAATGGTTTTATCAGAGAAGCAGTTCTTTGTTGTTCTTCTGCTAGCTATGGTTGGGGCCTGTTATGAAGTAGTACTAAAGTCAATTTTTTTTAAATTAAAATAACAATAAAAATAGCAAAATAACATATGTTATACTCACCTGCTCTGTGCAGTGGTATTGCACAGAGTGGCCCTGATCTTCCTCTTCTGGGGTCCCCTGTAGGGATGATCGAACGGTTCGGGTCGACCATCGGTTCGGCCCGAACATTGGGTGTTCGAGGTTCGGCCGAATTTAGAACTTTTTGCCCAAAAAGTTCGGAATTCGGCAACCAGAACCGACCAAAATGCAATGGAACAGGATATGGGCTTTAAAAGCCTGTGATTGGACCAGAACCATTAGCAAAAGCCAATTGAGGGGGCAGGAGAATGCTAGGAATGTGATTGGAGTGACTAGGGGGTCCATAGTCCAATCATTAGTGAATACGCCCCCCAGTATATAAGATAGCCCCCGCCAAATTCCTAGCATTCTTATACGGGACATGGAAGAGAGTGGAATGCTGTTCTGTTACTTCTGTTACAAAGTGTTACAAAGTGTCATTTAGCATTTATTAGTGTGAGGAAAGGGATATCTAGTGTAGTTAGAGTGCTCTTTTACACTTTAGTTAGCTTTAATTTATTCAGTTTCTGTAGGGAAAGTGTTAAGTGTAAGGGGACCGTAATGTAGTGTAGGGTTAACTGACAGTGACTGCTATGGCAGGGTGACAAAACCCTTCCATAGCAGGGTGACCGCTATAGAGAAAAGCTAGTTTCTCTCAAGTCACTTTCGCTTCTGTAATATGGCTTCGCCGCTGCCAGCATTCTTTTTGGCTGCAGGCGTTGCTAGTGATTTTTTGAGCACATGTTTGGAGTCAGATATGACATCTGAACATGTGTATAGGGGGTATATATACACAACCATATCTGTATATATACACCTAGACATATATAGGCGTGAAAGGAGCAGAAAAAACTACTTGCGCTAATGAAATAATTAACACCAATATAGTTACGCTCCTATCCCACCTATATATGGCTAGGTGTGTATATACATATAAGTATGTGTGTATATACACCACTATACACACGTTCAGATGTTTTGGCTGCCTCCAAAGAACCCAAAAAAATGCCCAAAAAAACGCTAGCGTCAAAAAAAAAACGCCCAGGTGTGTTGTTGCAGGCATTTTTTGGGGGTTTTTGGAGGCAGGCAAAACATCTGAACTTGTGTATACGGGTATATATACCACTATACACAAGTTCAAAATCAAAACATCTCTTTTTTTTCAATAATTGGCTTTTTTATCAAAAATGACAATTTTTAAGAACTTTTTTTGTGTGATTTTGTGTCTGGGGGGTCTAAAAGGTGTACCTGTGAAGTTTCAGCTCTGTAGCATGTCCAGAACCATAAAAAAAAAGGATTGTTTGTATTAGTGCAATTATAGAGCTGGAATATGGCTTCTCACTTTTCACACCTTGCCGGTTTAATAGCAGGCGTTTTTTTGGGTTCTTTTGAGGCAGGAAAAACATCTGAACTTGTGTGTAGTGCTATATACACCACTATACACAAGTTCAGATGTTTTGCCTGCCTCCAAAGAACCCAAAAAATTGCCCAAAAAAACGCTAGCTCCAAACAAAAAACGCCCAGGTGTGTTGTTGCAGGCATTTTTTGGGGGGTTCTGGAGGCAGGCAAAACATCTGAACTTGTGTACAGTACCACTATACACAAGTTCAGATGTTTTTCCTGACTCCAAAGAACCCAAAAAAAGGCCTGCTATTAAACCGGCAAGGTGTGAAAAGCGAGAAGCCATATTCCAGATCTATAATTGCACTAATACAAACTATCTTTTTTTATGGTTCTGGACATGCTACAGAGCTGAAACTTCACAGGTACACTTTTTAGACCCCCCAGATACTAAATCCAAAGTCAAAATAAAAAAATCTCTCTTTTTTTTAAATTTTTTCAATAATTGGCTTTTTTATCAAAAATGACAATTTTTAAGAACTTTTTTTGTGTGATTAATAGTCAATGGGGCATGACCCAGAACCCTAGGCACTTTCTAGGGGCATTTATTGGGTTTTAGGGCTTTAAAATGGTGTTTTTTGATTACCGAAGTTCGGGTCCCATTGATTTCAATGGGTTTCTGAAATCCGGGCCGAAATTTCGGGTAGTTCGGATGTTCTTGCCGAACTGAACTTTTCAAAAGTTCGATCATCCCTAGTCCCCTGACGGCAATCTTGGCTCCTCCTGTTCTTCCTATGTCCACCATAGCCAGCCACTTGCTATGGGGGGGAAGCGTGGTCTGCGCGCTCACAACCTGTGTGTCTATGGAGCCACCATAAATAGACTTACACAGTGGGACTTAGGAATGGATACACAGAGCTGCAGCTCGCCTCAGGTGCCTCCATAGCAAGCTGCTTGCTGTGGCGGCATTCAACACGAGGCAGGGGCCAGAAACTCGAGCCAGGGACCTGAAAAGAGGAGTTTTGGTGCTGCTCTGTGCAAAACCACTGTACAGAGCAAGTAAGTATAGCATGTTTGTTATTTTATTAGAAAAAAAAAATAGACGTTACAATCGCTTTAATGACCTTCCCAGTCAGTGTCTGTTAGCACCTGATTGCTCGCTACACTAACACAGTCACACTTTAAGTCGCTGATCACGGCTGTTACAGTATAGCTTCTATATCTACGTAAATTCTAGTATATATGACGGAGATTGTAGACGCTATAACTTTCATGCAAACCAATTAATATACACTTATACATTTTTTTTTTTTCTTACCAAAAACATAGCAGAAAACATTTTGGTCTAAATTTAGAAAGAATCAGATTATTGGATTATTTTTTTCTGGATATGTTTTATAACAGAAAGTAGAAAATATTGGGTTTTTTTTTATACTTTTTGGTATTTTTTAGTTTTTATAATAAAAAATAAAAAACCCAGTGGTGATCAAATATAACCAAAAGAAAGCTCTATTTATGTGAAAAAAATTATATAAATTTAATCTGCGTACAGTGTTGCATGACCGCACAATTGCCAGATAAAGTAGCACAGTGCTAAATAGAAAAAAATACCCTGGTCATGACAGGAGAAAAACTTTCTGGAGGTCGAGTTTTATTGTCCTATCTCTAGTAACTCAGTTCCTACTAGCAGTGTGAACAATGGTCAGTGGGCTCTCTCTCCAGTTCCTGAACTGTGGCTGCAAACTCTCGCAGTAGAAGAAGGCCCCCTCAGTTTCCACACAGAGTACCTCCGGTGATCAGCAGTGGGAGGTAGAGGGTGAGAGAATGCTCTTTTTCTCTCTAAGGCAAAAGGCACAGATGTGACTGTGCTGTGCTGTGCTGCCGCTGCCCCCAGGTCTCAGTCTCCGGCTCTTATCACTTGCCCCGTGGATGATCCATGTGCACCAGGGCCAATATACACATCCCAGCTCCCACACTGCAAAGAGGAAGAGATTTCCAGTGAAATATGGTAAAAGCTGACATTTCCCTCAATGTCCTATGGAAAGTGTTTTGTAAAGGTCCATAAGTCCCATTCTGTGAAAGATTTTTCAGACTACAATTCCCATAATCCTCAGTGTTCTTGCATAGAAGTCATTTGGCTTTCATGGCTATAGTGCTCCCACTGCTGACTGAAGGGCAACATAACTTTAGCATAACAGCAGAAATTGAAAATCAACTGATTGTAAAGAAGGACATGTCTCCTTCTCCAAATTCCTGTAGTCCTACACCTGGCTACACCCTTAATTAGCAACTGGATGCATTTTGTTTAAGATAGGAGTTTATGAAAAGCCATATTAGCCTCTGGATTTTTTTTTTTTAATTTCAGAATTGATAGGCTTAGTCCACCTGAAAGGGGAATTATCAAGTATGCCCTAAATTAGCGGTTAAATACAGTTTTGGTTTAAAATGAGAGTTTGCGAAAAATGGCATTTAGTCTAATTTTTGTTCTTATAATGAGGATTTTAGATTGGGCTTTATCCTAAAAAGATCATGGTTGCTTTATAAGTTTGTTCCAAGTTATAGAAGCCAGGAAAAACTATGGTAACTACCTAACTAAATAATGACCTAAGAGCCCATTCTTATAAAAATGTAATTCTGCTTTTCCAGAGTCCAGAGTCCTAGAGAAGCAAGCAATTGCTGAAGTCTCTGGAACATGGCAAGATGGTTATCTAGTTGGCAGTTTTTCTGTGCCATTCATCATCATAAATGTATTCTAAAAAAACTATCCAGGAGAAAATAGATAAAACAGAAGGTTAGGATTATGCCAGAGGGTTCTAGATCACCAGAGACCTACCAAGGCAACTTGCAATGTAAGTGTAGCCAGGTGCCGGCTATGTTACAGCAAAATCAATGTACACTGCTAAGTGGGACCATGGGTTAAGCCTTTTCTCTCTAGTGCACTAGCAGAGTGAAAACCAATCTCCTGGGATACAGCAGACGATCTGGGGACCTGTAGTCCCGCTGCCAATACATACTGTGTTCTTGAGTGCTGACATAACTACACATACTAGAGTGCTGGGGGAGCAAAAAAGTTTCTGGAAGAGCAGATAAATTAAACTGCAATGGCCAGTTTGCTCTCTTGATGGAGGATTCCTCTGAGGATGGTTGTAGGCTGATATCATTGCACAGATACAGTGGACACTTTGAGGACTAGCTGGTTGCTATGACAATTCAAATCAGCGGATCTGCAATGCTGTCATCCAACTGTTTAGAGATACTTCATTCAGGCAGCTTTGCACCTCAGTTGCAGAGAAACTTTTGCAGTAAGCACTCGTTTATCTGTTTAACCTCATTAGCCTACATTATCAACAGGCGGGGACCGCAGCTGCTGATTCTTGATCTGGGACTCCCACCATCTATCTCCATACCTCTGTCACTGTTTAACCACTTTGACAATCTGCTGGGTGGTGATTCTTCATCCCTCTCTCTGTAGATTCAAAAGGTTGCGCAATACACTCTGTTTCTTTGAAGGCTGTATTATCATCAGGATTGGTGAACGGGCCGATGCCCAACCTCTTTCTGTCATCCAACTGTTTAGAGATACTTCATTCAGGCAGCTTTGCACCTCAGTTGCAGAGAAACTTTTGCAGTAAGCACTCGTTTATCTGTTTAACCTCATTAGCCTACAAGTATTCAACATTGTCTATGGTCACCACTGTTGCTAGCATAAGACAACTTATACCATCGTACTGGAACTATCTATTACACATTATACTCAATCACTCTAGTCATCACCAGCCCATAAGCACAATGCTGTCTCCCAGAAGACCTGCTACATGTGGCAGTCTTTCCCCTTGTCAGTCCCTAAAAGTGCTGATGTACTCACACTGTCCTCTTTGCTTCCACGGCCTCTTAGGAAAAGATTATATTCAAACTGCAATACTGTCAGGTAGAGAGCCCCCCAACCCTGGCAGGGGTTCCCCTAAAGGGCCACCAGCAGTCTACTCAGTGCTCCATCTTCCACCTGACTCCCTTTGCCAGCATGACGCATCCAAATTCAAGGGCTGGTTTAGACACCATGCTAGACCCACTGCCTGGGGATTGGCTGAGCTCCACTAAGTATGCAGATTAACCTTCCTGGTCTTTACCCTCCAGTCTCCGGAAATTTCTCCAAACTTCCAGAACCAGGGGAAGGCACCAGAGACCTGCCTGTATGAGTCATCCAGCCCTGATCAGCAATAAACTTTTGACACAGATTCAAGGCTCACAAGTTAAACATGAGCCAAAATATAAATGTGCCTGCTCTCACACTAGTAGCACACCAGAGGGTGCTACATATATTATGATAATATATTGATTTGTGTATTGTTATTGTTAGATGAATGTGTATTAGGTTATTCATTTGGTTTAGTAAGACCCTTCTCAAGATTCAATATCTAAAGACTGGTTAAAGGATGATTCTGAATGTAAACTAATGAATGGTGGTGAGTAAACACCAAATCCTTGTAGTGGACCCTATCGTACTATCCCAAAGAAGTCACCAGTGACAATAAAACATGGAATGGTGACATGGAGGTTGTCTCTGAAGAATGTTTGTGCTGCCCCATTCAGGCACAAAGTTCAAATTCATTCAAATTTATTTTATTTTATTTTTTCCTGGATTGCTACTGTCTGGTTATCAATAAACCATCTGGTTACTGCTAAAGGCTATCCTAAAAACCAGTGGAACAAGCTTACACAGCAGGGTGTTTAAAACAGGTAACTAAACAGGTAACTAAGGATTCATCACCTGGGTAAAGTGGAAGAGGGTTCACGCATACTCCCTGGGGTGGGTTATTGAGATAAGAGAGCAAACCCATGGCCTCCTTTTGAGATGCAGATGAGATTACCTGATCCCTTTCTCCCAACTGGGAGATAAAAGGGCAAGCCGTGGCCGAAATGTTGACCTGGGTCAAGGAATTTGCCCTCAGTGTGACAATGCCACCTGCTGAAGCAGATTGAGGAAAATGGCATTAATCCTGAGATTTACTGATATTTTACTGATTGGACAGAGGATTATACAGGGGGTGATTGGAGTCAGGCTATTTTTGTCTTGCTCTCTTTCTTAAAGTGGTTGTAAACCCACTTTGTTGAAATGTACCTATAGGTAAGCCTATATTAAGGCACTGCGTGGGCTTCATTTTAAGGTAAGTATTTCATAATGAGCTAATAAGCGATGCATACTAGCTCTTTATGCCTTTGTCTTTACAGGTTTTTTTTTTGCCGAGGGTTTACTTCCTCTATAAAGACCAACCATGATACTGAACTTGAGAATGAACTTACGTAAAGTATAATTTTTGTTTCTGTGCTTATGTAGTCTTAAATATTCTTTTAGATTTAAAGGTATTAGTATTTTACTTTTTTGGAAATTATTATTTTAACTGGGGAAAAACACTCCTACTTTTTTCAGTCCCTGACAGAAATTTTTCACACTCCAGTGACCAGGCCCGGGTGCAGGCAGCATTCACAAGCAGCTCCCGAACCATAGAGATACTAATGGGACAAAGATATGTGGAATGGAGTATTTATAAGTACATACACAAATGTGGTAACTCAACCAACATATGTAGCATAGGGAGATCCAAAAATAAATGGAACTATAATTATACCACTGATAACAGCTAAAGACCATACCTAACAAATATTGTATAATATATAAAAATTCCCAGTTAATTGAATATAATTAAAAAATATAACATTCATCAACATCATAAAAAATGACATCCAAATGGTACATCACATTTCGGCGATGTGTATTCTTAAGACAAAGTCTACACATTTTGTGGATGTCCCGCTTCTTCAGTACCCAAAGGAATCAATGAGAGGCCACCAATAGTATTACATTCACCCGTCATTGACAACCTTCCATCCAATCACCATTAGTATGCCATGTGTGACCTTGCCGCACCAGCCAACAGCCAATGGCAGCCTCTCATTGGTATCCCCATCATCTTTTTTCACTTGAGACTATTGATATCATCTGTACCCCACTATTGAGGCACTCAGCATATAGATCATCTTATGTTATGAGTTGATAAATCTAGGCACACCTGATGTATATTGAGTACCCTGGGATGATCTTCCAATGGGCCGGCAGGCATAGTGAACTGACAACTTGTTACATACACCACCTTACTATAATCTTGCCCTTGTTTCTGTAAGAAAGTGTTTTTATAATTGCGACTAAACTTCTTGAACGTGTAAATCATTATGGGTCCTAAAGAAGCGGGACATCTGCGAAATGCGTAGATCTTGTCTTAAAGATACACATCGTTGAAATATGATGTACCATTTGGATGCGTCATTTTTTAGATATAGATAAATGTTATATTTTTTAAATATACTCACTAAAACTGGAAATTTATATACACCCCTCACAATTTTGTAAATATTTTATTATATCAGTGTTGTTTATTATAACAGTGTTGTCATGTGACAACACTGAAGAAATTACATTTTGCTACAATGTAAAGTAGTGAGTGTACAGCTTGTATAACAGTGTAAATTTGCTGTCCCCTCAAAATAACACAATACACAGCCATTAATGTCTAAACCGCTGGCAACAAAAGTGAGTACACCCCTAAGTGCAAATGTCCAAATTGGGCCAAAAGTGTCAATACTTTGTGTGGCCACCATTATTTTACAGAACTGCCTTAACCCTCTTGGGCATGGATTTCACCAGAGCTTCACAGGCTGCCACTGGAGTCCTATTCCACTCCTCCATGACGACATCACGGAGCAGGTTGATGTTGAAGATCTTGCACTGCTCTGTCTTCTGTTTGGGGATGCCCCACAGATGCTCAATAGGGTTTAGGTCTGGAGACATGTTTGGTCAGTCCATCACCTTTACCCTCAGCTTCTTTAGCAAGACAGTGGTCATCTTGGAGGTGTGTTTGGAGTCGTTATCATGCTGGAATTTTGCCCGACTGTAGGCAAGGCACATTTGTCTTTGTACTCCTCACCTGGTCACAGGCTTGACACCATCTGAACCAAATAAGTTTATCTTGGTCTCATCAGACCACAGGACAGGGTTTCAGTAATCTATGTCCTTAGTTTTCTTGTCTTCAGAAAACTGTTTGCAGGCTTTTTTGTGCATATACTTTGGAAGTATAGTACTTTTGGGACAGACTGACTCCCCACCCCTTTAAACTCTGCGGCAATGCTGACAGCACTCATATGTCTATTTCCCAAAGACAACCTCTGGATATGACGCTGAGCACGTGCACCCAACTTCTTTGGTCGACCATGGCGAGGCCTGTTCTGAGTGGAAGCTGTCCTGTTAAGCCACTGTATGGTCTTGACCACTGTGCTCAGTTTCAGGGTCTTGGCAATCTTCCTATAGCAAGGCCATCTTTATGTAAAGCAACAATTCTTTTTTTCAGATCCTCAGAGAGTTCTTTGCCATGAGGTGCCATGTTGAACTTCTGGTAACCAGTATGAGAGAGTGAGAGCAATAACACCAAATTTAACAAACCTGCTCCCCATTCACTCCTGAGACCTTGTAACACTAAGTCACATGACACTGGGGAGGGAAAATGGCTAATCGGGCCCAATTTGGACATTTTCACTTAGGGGTGTACTCACATTTGTTGCCAGCGGTTTAGGCATTAATGCCTGTGTGTTGAGTTTTTTTGAGGAGACAGCAAATTTACACTGTTATACAAGCTGTACACTCACTACTTTACATTGTAGCAAAGTGTCATTTCTTCAGTGTTGTCACATGAAAAGGTATATTTACAAAAATGTGTGGGGTGTACTCACTTTTGTGAGATACTGTGTGTATATATATATATATATATATATATATACATATATTTCTATATAGTGGTTATCAGTGGTATAATTAAAGTGCCAAAGTTGCTGACTATTTTGGAATAGGAGGAGGAATGTTGGGGTGCTTGCAGTAAGAAGGAGAAGGAAATTAGAGGTTGATTCAAGAAGGGCATTTTACCCCTCCCCTATCCAAGAGAATAATTGAGGATTTACTGCCACCATCCCGCTTTGAGGAGGTGGTGTGAAGAACCTCTTTGCTACATATCATAATGGTGGCAGGATGCCCAGCACTGGACACATACCTGCTATTTGGCTATAGGCTGCCCACCCTTCCACAATGCAGGGGGAAGGGCAAGCAGCAGCTTATGGATGAGGGGAAATCCTATAGCCAGGAGGAAGAGCAGGAAGCAGCAAAAATTATGTGTACAATCTTGTGGTCAAAGGCTGCCTGTCCTTCCCCAAATCAGGGTTATGTGTATTGTATAGGTATATATAATTTACCCTTCATAGGCCAATTTTAGGACCATGGCATACACTTGTTCCTGACACAGGGAAAGCTTCCCATTGTCTGCAGCACGTGACTGCATACTTGTTTAGTAAAGTACTGTGCAACAAATCACCACATATGTATCCTCCCTATTGCCATAGCATAAATTTAAGCTGTCCAATCACATTTTTTATTTTATATATGAGTGGTTTATATGTGTGGGAGTGGTTCCCTATTACAGTGAGCACTATTATATTTCTTCTTTTCCCAGAGTCATTCTGTATATAGGGACGAGTTTGTGATTCTAATTCTTCCATGCCTATAAGCTATGCACGAGGAAGAGTGAGGAAGCATAACCTTTTCTTTTCATAAAGTGTTTGTAGACCTTCTGCAGTTTAAGAGGTCTAAATCCAAAGATTAGCGGATTTGGAGCCAAGGGTGAACTGTGTACACTGTGAAGATCACTTCACATCACTTTCCACTGTTTCTCAAATTTGATCACTTTTGGAGGTCTAGGAGTCTGATGGTCACATAATTTTGCTACCTACAGGACAGGTATAGGTTAACATCTACTTTAAAGACCAGTGCTTACATGGCCGTCACAAATCTGTCCCTATGCACATTGTGAATATGGTTACTGGGAACCCAACCTTTTATAGTGAGGGGGCAGGCTTATCTGAATGCCCCCTTATTGGTCTCTCTAAGCCTTCTGACCTACACTCAAAGACCAGGTTGTACAGCATTGGCAGCTGGTTGCTATGGCTGCGAAATCAAGCATTTGCTTACCAGGTTAACAAACTGGCTTGATTCAGTTCAAACCAATGTTGATCTCAATCTCAAATCTGATCCCTAAACAAAATGCTTTTAAAATAGAAGTATGTGCAAAACCTTTTTGGCCATACTTCTCTTGTGAGTCACAGGAGTGCACTTACTTTTGCCTTCCTGTGACCCAGAATTAATTAATTCGCTGTCACCTGACATCACTGTGCCACTCCAGGCTCTGGAAGAATCCCAACCATATTACTGGGATCCATCCAGTTGCCTGATTGACAGCTAGCTCTGGCTCCTAGTGCTGGGCTGAGAGAGGAAGCTAGCTGCACCTGTCTCCTCTTCAGTCCGGCACTCCAGTTAGTGCTGGAGGGGCAGAGCAGTCATGTGATCACTCCGTTTTTGGTCTTAGGGCCGATGTGGGACAGATGCAGTATAACACTGATGCTAAAGCATTGAGGTATATGTTTTTTTTTTCATCAACCCCATACATCTCCTATAACTGTATATTTAACAGATCAAAAGGAAACACATAATTTAGGTAACTTTTTTGGATTTACATACACTTTAAGTATTTTTAGTTCCTAAAAGCAAACTACAGACTGCACACAAGGGAGCATCACATATTCCAGAAAAATATACCAAGCTGAATTCTTGATATAGGGAGTGCTAAAACTTTTAAGATGTGTTGAAGAAGTATTGCTTATATTAAAACCAATGTTGTAATAATGAAAAGTAAGAAAAGATCCTACATTTACATATCACTTACAGCATCTCTGTGTAATGTCATCTATATAAACGAAAGTTATTATTACATGAGACACTTCATTATTGTAATACTCGTTTCACAAAATGTCCTTTATATATTTTAAACAAAAGTAAATCAATAGGCTACACTAACACATCAGGTGTACATCATAGTGGTTTTATTACATTTGCTGAAGAAAAAGTTCTTTGCTTTAATCATGCCAGGCATTCTTTTATTTTGCTGTCTTACTTTTTAAGTCAAATAGTGACAAGTTCATTTCTGCACGCTTTGAAAATCAATATGCCTCCTATTGCCATCACTGAACAGTTTGGGGCTTTGCGGCTAGCTACCATGACAATAGATGCACTGCCTGGAACAAGTTTTAGTTAATTAGAGTCAATCAATCCAAACTTTGCTAAATTATTCATGTGAAACAATAGTATAATGAACTAAAGTCAGTAAGATCATTGGGAAATACAAATTATCGCACCCTGATAAATTAAATGTGGCTTTCAGAGAGTAAACTCATCCTCCTAAACGAGTACCTAGAGAGTAAGTGGGGAAAAGGTGAATAAGCATTACATAGTAAAAATAACAAACAAATCCTGCTGTCAAAAGAGAGTTTATTTCATACTTAGTTTCTCACCAGAGATGGACTATACCTGCTACACAGAACTTACTGTGGTTAGTGATCTACAACTCTGGCCCAGAGCAAAACACTTTTCCATTTCTTATGTAGCACTAACCCCTGGCCACAGGGCTTTCTTGTGACCCTAAAGTCCCCTGAGAATTTTTCTGTACCCTTCCCCAGATCTGGACCTTATATAGACAGGTATGTGCCTTTCCAAATCATGTCCAATAAACTAAATTTACCACAGGTGGACTCCAATCAAGTTGTAGAAACATCTAAAGGATGATCAATGGAAACAGGATGCACCTGAGCTCAATTTTGAGTGTCATGGCAAAGGCTGTGAATACTTACAATATGTACATGTGATTTTTTTTTTTATATAAATTTGCAAAGATTTCAAACAAACTGCTTTCACTTTGTCATTATGGGGTATTGTTTGTAGAATTTTGAGGAAAATAATGAATTTAATCCAATTTGGAATAAGACTGTAGCATAACAAAATGTGGAAAAAGTGAAGCGCTGTGAATACTTTCCGGATGCACTGTATGTAGTATAGATGTATTTTGGCCTAGCCAGATAGTCAAGTATTCTGCCTGATTTTTTTCTGAATTAAAATATTTTTGAGTGGTTTATAAAAAATTTTTCTTAGATTGACCAGGCAGAGCTCATGCTCTACTTGGATTTCAAGCCAGTCTTTGTGCTTGTTCTGTGTAGGAGAATTAGTGTAATATTTTACTAATTTATCATGGTAAGGAAAAAAATGCTTTTATTTTTCTCTATGAAAATATCAATTACATATGAATACGTTGTATTCTTGTTTAGAGCTAGAGATGTCGCGAACCTAAAATTTGCCGTTCGCGAACGGCGAACGCGAACCTCCGCAAATGTTCGCGAACGGGCGAACCGGGCGAACCGCCATAGACTTCAATAGGCAGGCGAATTTTAAAACCCACAGGGACTCGTTCTGGCCACAATAGTGATGGAAAAGTTGTTTCAAGGGGACTAACACCTGGACTGTGGCATGCCGGAGGGGGATCCATGGCAAAACTCCCATGGAAAATTACGTAGTTGACGCAGCGTCGGGTTTTAATCCATAAAGGGCATAAATCACCTAACATTCCTAAATTGTTTGGAATAACGTGCTTTAAAACATCCAGTGTGTGTATTCGATCAGGTATGATGTTGTATTAATCAGGTAGTGTAAGGGTTACGCCCGCTTCACAGTGACAGACCAAACTCTGACAGACCAAACTCCTCGTTTAACGCACCGCAAACAACCGAAAACAGTCCATTTGCAGTGGGCACAGTACAGTCTGTGGACCTGACAATCACTGGCAGGCAACTATAAAAAATATATATTTTTTTAATTTGCAAGGTGCTGTGCCACCGTATATATATGAGTGGTGGGCACTGCAGTGGGCACAGTACACTCTGTGGACCTGACTCTCACTGGCAGGCCAGGCAACTGCAATCATAAAAAATATATATTTTTTAATTTGCAAGGTGCTGTGCCACCGTATAAATCAGTGGTGGGCACTGCAGTGGGCACAGTACACTCTGTGGACCTGACACTCACTGGCAGCCGGCAGGCAACTGCAATTATGACAGAGGAAAAAAAAAATTTTTAAACTGTAAGGTACTGTGCCACCCGATATGAGTGTGGTGTGCACACAGTACAGTCTGTGGTGGGTCTGTGGCCTCTCAAACACGGCGGGCAGGCAACTGCACAATAGATATATATATATATATATATATATATATATAAAAATTGACTGAAATATCAGCCCTAAAAAGGGCTTTTTGGGGTGCTGGCAGGATGCTGTCCTTACAGCAGGAGTGGACCGAGAACACTATCTAACAACTGTCCCTATTAACAGCAGCAGCACTCTCCCTGCTCTCACTAACACACTGCTTCAGAATGATCTAAGATGGATGCTGCTCTTGCTTTTTTATAGGAGGTGGGAGGGTATGCTGATTGGCTGGAATGTGTCTGCTGACTGTGAGGTATAGGGTCAAAGTTTGCCTCAATGATGAAGTATAGAGGGTGGACCAAACATTGCATATGTTCGCCCGCAGCGACGGATGCGAACAAGCGATGTTCGCCGGGAACTGTTCGCCGGCAAATAGTTTGGGATATCTCTATTTAGAGCCAGAAGATGGATAGAGAGTAAAATAAAATATTTATTGACAATTTTAAAACATTTCATCTTTGAAAAAAAAAAAAAAAGTTTCCTTTTAAAGAATGATATTTACATAAAGTCTAATTATGAAGCGCTGAATATTTTGCCCAGCTGTCAAATGACCACTATAATGAGGGTCAGCCATAACAGTAGCATGCAAAACATTATGCATGCAAAACATTATGCATGCAAAACAGTAGAGATGAGCAACTGACGTGCAGAGGGAAATACAGTATATGATACAAATCCATTATACTTCCTGGCCAAAGGGGCATCTGGATGAGAAAATGACTGCAATCATCAACATTCAACCAGTAAACAAACACTCTAAAATAAAAAGATATAGATACCAAAGCCACATAAAAGGCGGGTACAGTATACAGTACGGATACAGTATACTTGGAAACACTATTATAGATAGATAGGTACACCCAGGAACAGTCCAAGCAATCGTGTCCTGCACTTTTGAGTAAGGTGGCAAAAAAACAAAGTTCAGTACAGGAAGGCTTTGTAAAACAAGGCAATAGCAAAAACAAGCAAAAAATGTGCTTGCCAAATCCATTAAATGTAACTGTTTAGCGTTCAGTCAACAGCCAGCTTTTTCACCGAGCAGCAGACTAACTGCAGAGAGAATGAGAGAGAGAGAGTCTCTAGCATTAGTCAGGTTAGATAAACAAGGCCTGTGGACATCTGACTAATGGTGTCTGGCTAATAAATAAAACAATGACCTAAAGCAGAAGGCTTTATCCAACCCAAAGTTCTACAAAGCCTTCAGGCTCCAGGATCATAATTTTTTAGGATTTGAAAAAAAAAATAACAAAGTTTGTTTCCTCTATAGAAGATACAAAACCCTGGAGCCTCTTTTCATGTGTAGGTGAGAAACCTAGGTGACACATACTACACCATCCACAATTCAGCCTCACAATGGATAGGATAGATAGATAGATAGATAGATAGATAGATAGATAGATAGATAGATAGATAGATAGATAGATAGATAGATAGATAGATAGATAGATAGATAGATAGATAGATAGATAGATAGATAGATAGATAGATAGATAGATAGATAGATAGATAGATAGATAGATAGATAGATAGATAGATAGATTGATTTAGTCTTAGTCTTAAGACAAAAATGGCATTTTAGTTTTAGTCCCATTTTAGTCTTCTGCAAATGTTTTTAGTTTTAGTCGTATTTAGTAGACTAAAACTCCAGTACATTTTAGTCGACTAAAACGTCCTACATTTTAGTAGACTAAAACTCATTTTAGTCATCTATAATCGAATGGGTGTAGTTCAATTGTAATTTGTAATGCATTATTTTAGCATTTCTCTACAATTTCCAAACTCATTATATACTACCGCTGGTCCTGGAGTGAAAAATCTAATATGTTATTATTTATGGTGGTAATAAGCTTTCAGCATGCACCAGTGTTAATTTTGGCAGAAAATTTCAATTTAGTTTTAGTTATAGTCTTTTGACTAAAATGCCATTTTAGTTTTAGTCGTATTTTAGTGTTAAGACTAAAATGCCATTTTAGTTTTAGTTGTATTTTAGTCATCTGAATTGTTTTAGTTTTAGTCGTATTTTAGTAGACTAAAATTGTGTTAATTTAGTCGACGAAAACGTTTTAGTCGGTTTTAGTCGACGAAATTAACACTGATAGATAGATAGATAGATAGATAGATAGATAGATAGATAGATAGATAGATAGATAGACAGATAGATAGATTTAGACATAACAGTCTGATATCTATTGACATTGCACTCACAGATTATCAAGGAAATTCAAAGATACAAAAAGACAAAACAGTATCATTTGTATTTATAAAAAAGAAAGAAAGAAAAAAAAAAAAGCAACAGAGTATAAAAATGCTAAGATAAAAATAGTAGAAAAGATAGGTTTACTTTTACACAATGTGAATTTAAAACATCACAGGCCCTAATGGGCTCCAATATTCTGTAAAAAGGATTTTATAATTATCTAAAATGACTTCTGGTAAATGCAACAAAACTTTTTTTTTTTTTTTTTTTACTGCAGTAAGATTGTTTAGAGGGGGAAAAAAAGGCAAATAAAACTAAAAAAGGTAGAATACTACAATAATACAAACAAAAAGACCAACCAACAAAAAAACGACTTTTTCTATGTTGGAGATAGGTAAAACGAGTACGAGGGAATAATATGCCATATGTATTTTAAATAGGAACAAGAAGCTGCCCCAAGACACAGCAAGAAGATGATGACAGATGGAAGAAAATGTGTCATGATCACACCTGCAGGCTTCTGTGAGTCTCATTTCATTCCAGCTCTGCACTGTCATATGGGTGCTTGTGAAGCGATTTCAATGATTTGGTAAACAGATGTGGAGCCAAACTGCCAATGTCATATCATTCTGCATTCATAGCTAGAAATCAAGAGACCGTAATACGTAGATCGTCTCAGACATTTCAGTAAAAGACAAGTAAATGTCAGCTTTGAATAAGCACAGTCTTCAAATGTGATATGAAAACCATTAAAGGACAACTCTATCCATAAACTCATTTTTGCATTCTAGTGGATCCTAGTAAGCTGAATTACAGAATGGATTCCATATTCCTCAAGAACTTTAGAGGCAAGCTGTTCCCAAACGTATGTCTAGTTCCAAATAATGCCATGGACACAAAGCAAAATGGTATTGTCCAAATTCCACAATGGATTACACATAGACTAGACGTTGACAGGATCTTTATAAATACAGAATTAAGATAAAACTAAAGTTCACTGGGTGGGGATGGGCTCTTGCTTTAATGTGCAAGTATGACTTCCTGATGACGCCTTCTGGTGAAATGCTTTGAGGTTCGCAGCGGTGATACGTCAGGTTTCGTCACTTCCAGTTTTTGGTGAAACACAGCTGACACGCACGCCGGTCCTTGGCGCGGACGGCGCTCGTTTCCGCATACCAAAACGTCTACCAGTGGGTGCAGCTATAGGTACAATTAAATATTTGTGAATTTTCAAATGTTTTAAATGGGATTATATTTTAATAAACGTATTGCATGATCATCTGCCTTATGCTTTTTTGGGAGGGAATTCTTATGGTTTGGAGCCTGATTCAACATTTAAAGATAAAAACATATATATCTAAGACATGGTTATTTTGGATTGAGGGAATTGGTTTGGAAGATGGGAGGCTTAAACTGTGACCAATAATATATGCAAAGCTGTGGGGTCCTGGTGGCCCGGATCCATCTGGTGAGTGGCCCCCTTACACTAAGGTGGAAGAGCATCACTAATGAGCACGTGCGTGACAGGAGTATAGAGCACATTCAAGCATGGGGTGTAGAGAACACCCGACTATTCATATAGAAAATAAACTGTATATATATGTTTTTTCAAATATACATGTGTACATATTTTTTATTTTTTATGTATTGCTTTTCATATTAACCATGTGGATTCACTACAACAATATTTTATTAGATTTGTTAAACACAAATTAAATAGTTTTGTATATAATTTTGTATATGCACTATAACAAAGCAGCGCCTTAAATTTAAACTTATAAACAGAATTGCAGAAAACACACACACAGGTGACCAGTGCTCCCATGAATAGCTGCGAACGAGCTGTCATTGGACAGCTCAGATCACAGGCAAAAGGTACAAATTCAGAGCAGCTCTGTACCTTGTGATCACTATAAACCAATCACAGCTATCACAAGTGTAAACACTGTGCAAAAAGGGAAAGGGAGTGCTGAACGTTTGTAAACACAAACAGGAAAAAGGATTGCAGAGGATTGAAGGTGAAGGTAGGGGGTTTAAAATGCCACTGAGCATCACTGATTGTGAGATTATTTGCAGAGGGTAAAGTGCCATGGAGAACAATAATTGTGGGTTTTTTTGTTTTTTAAGTGGCGGTGGTGGGGGGTTTAAAATGCCATTGACCAACAATGATTATGAGACTGTTTTTTTTTTTTTAAAGCTGGGTGGGGAAGTTAAGGTACCACTGACCACCAATGATCATGGAATAGTTTTCCTAAAGCTAAAGAAATGAAAGGTAAATATAGGAAATCCCAAATTTTTGGTAATTTTTTTCTGTATATAGTAAACAATATAAAATCCAGTGGTTACTAAATACCACCAAATAAAAGCTCTATTGGTCTAAAAAAAAACAAAAAAAAACCCATACAAAATTCAATTGGGTACAGTGCTGCATGACTGAGTAATTGGCAGTCAAACTATCACTATCATTGAAAACTAAGTACCGGGCTAGACGTGTAACTTCACGTTATTCTATACAGGGTGACGTCCTGTCTATGTGTGAAAGATGGAAAGAGGGATGCCTGTATATTTACATTGCTGAGTAGCTGGTGTTTGTAGAATAACAGGTTAGCAGTACAAGAGGTTATAGGCAGTGGACTGGCTTGGTGCAGTACAGCTATATTAGGATAAAAGATTCTTTAGGCAGGTAGATTGTATGCGTTTATATCAGTTCTGCCTTGCTGGTTCCTTTAAGCAAGACATCAGACTTACCTCAGAAGTGGATGTTACCAGTGTAAAAAAGGTCTCAAAGGGCTTATATGTACAAGCACTCTGAAGAAAACTTATCAAGAAAATAAGCACAAAATTAGGCACACTTCTATTGCAATTAGGGCTGCTTCTCATTTAGCAAAGGATTTAAAACAGTTTTTCATGTATTTACAACTCATGAGCCTGGGTAGTCAGCTGAGACAAGTTTGGAGGTCTGAGACAGATTTAGCAATGAAGATAAGACAGATTTTCACTCTAAATAAATGCAGAATAAAAAGTGATGAGGGGCAGGTCTTATATTTTTGCATTGCTAAAACAGAAGAACTTTATAAATCAAGCTGCAATCTTATAATATATTGATCTCAATTCTGCCTCAATGCTCCTGGTATGCATTCCCTTGTTGTACAACAATAAGGTCTGGGGTGTGGTGGTAGATCGTGGACCAAAAATCCTGAGGAACTGGCCAGGGGTTTCTGGTAAAGTTTAGAGTTTCCACCAAAAAAAGAAAAGAGGGAGAGGCAGGAGAGCCCTTATAGTGTAGTAGATTAGTTCAGAAACAAGGATACAGTGCTTCCACGATAATAGGAAAAAGGGTCAAAATGGACTTACAACTGTTGAGGCTGTGGTCACTCAGCTAGGGGGAACACTTGACTTTCCCACTGCGTGGGTGGAGAAATCCTTTCTCCAAGCAGCATCACCGTGTTTGCTTTCTATGCCTTGAGCATTCCCAACCGGGCTGCTCTGTGGGGGTTCTTAGGTGGGTGAACAAAGTAGTAGAAAGAGTCAGTGCAAAAAGGGTTAGTTCAATTGGCAGAGGAGCCTAATGTGGTAGTTCAAAGGAACTTTGGAGCTTTGGTAAAACATCCAATTACTTTATTTCACCAAATAAAATGCGTTTTGTGACTTTAAATTGTCACTTAAAAAAAGAAGGATTTTCCCCTGTTGGTGGGATTTTTTAGGCACTCATGTCTACACAAGTTTTGTTCAAAAGTGTTTAATATTTTATTGAAATAACAAAATTAACAAAGTAATAAAAGGCAAGTAAAGTAGAAATACATCACATATGCACTTGAATAAGGCACCAATTGCAGGGTGAGGACTCCAGACCCGACTAGTTTCGGAGTTATACAACTACTCCTTCTTCAAGGGGACAAAATAGGAGACCCTGAATGGTGGTCTGTAGGTAATTGATCAAACAAAAGTCAATCAAATGCGAATAATGATACAGATATTCATACAGTACATAAGTTTGTATAAAAAGATTTGAAGTATAATCACAACTTACATTCTGTGCGGTGATGGATAAAACTATATACCTGCCGGTATATGTTAAAAACAGGTGCTCTTTGCGCTCTGCCAAAAACACGGGTTGATTGTGTGGTTGATGAAATCCAACAAATGAAGCCCTCATAGGCTTGTGTTGTAGGGAAAGATTATGCCCATATATGTGGAAAATCCCAGGAAGACATCAAGTCAGAGCAACTGGATCCCAATAATTGGCCGATCAGCTACAGAGGAGAAATATAGGATCATAAAAGTATGTTGGTCCCATAATATAAGCTGGCCATATTGTTTGAAAAGGGGACAATAAGAAAGGCTCGGAGATGGAATGATAAGTTCCATCTCAGTGCCAGAGTGACAACATATATTTTGGAAAGAAAGCTAACAATCCCATTCCTATATAGGTGGGGAGGAGAGAAAGCCAATAAGGGATTGGTGACTGTCACTTCCACAGTTCAAGGTGATACAATTGGTGTCTAGTGTCAGCTGGTAGTGAGCTCAACTTGGGAAATATTTTTTATCGGCCACTGGGTGGAATATAGAGTTTGTGGCAGTGGTGTCATCTAGGTGGATCACATGCAGCCTGTACAACAGAACTCATAAAGCCTTCCTCATTGTTGGTGCCGATGAATAATCCTAATGCCTGGTGCAGGGTGTTTTATACCACACAGTGCAATTTTCAGAATGTCTTGGCAAAGCATTGGCTTCACATTAAACTGCTTTTTCTTTTTTAACCAAACTCTCTAGGAAAAAAGTGATGGAAGTGCTTCTTGTATATACATGGTCATAAGAGAAATGAACATTTCAAAGAACTTCATTTTTGGGGTATCCCCATTTAAAATAAAGTCTTAGAATATTTACCTTTACAATAGAGATCCTCAATGTTGTGTCGTTTGAGGTTGTATAAAAAACTACTGTACAGTGTTAGCTGGTGGCTGCCATTCACTTCTCCTTGGGATTTCAAGACACCCCCTCCATCACAACTACAAATTATGAAATAATAAAGGCCTTTCCTGAGTTTATCCCATTTAGCTGGAAAATCAAAAAAGCGACCACAAAATTTCAGGATTATTAACTTCTGCTTCTTTTGATAGCTGCAGCTGCACTGCACAACTCAGACCACTATTATCCACAACTAATACCTCTAGACTAAAGACCTAGTTACACTTGTCTGTTAAAAGGCATAAACATGCACTGCGTCCCATGGGAATGGCAGGCAGGATGTAGTATCTTATAACCAGTTTTGAACTCATTTTACCCTTAGACTAAAGACTTAGCCCAGTTTCACACTTGTGCGTGTGCGGGGTTCGCATGTAATGTCGGAGCGCACTGCTCCGACATTACATGCGATCGGCTGTGCGGTGCCAGTTTAGCCATACAGTTTGTATGGCTAAATTCGCACCGCAGCCGCAGCAAACACGCACAGGGACCCTTTTTGGCAGCCGCATCAGGATCGGATCGCACAGCGGTTCACACTTGTGCGATCCGATCCTGTGCGAACTGCACGATCGCACTGCGATATGCGATCAAACTGGGGGTGTCGTTAACATTACATTGACACCCCCAGCGTATCGCATATGGCAGTGTGAACTGCCGGGGGTGCGTGTGCGATGCGGGAACAGGCTGCGGATTCGCAGCCTTCCCGCATCGCATAAATGTGAACCGAGGCTTAATTAAATAAATAAATAGACCACAGACATAGCTTGGACATAAAAGGTCGCGGCTGCTTTAATTATTGGCTTCAAACATACAGAATAAATACTTTCAACTTTATTTACACATAAAACTTCAGATCACATAAACACAACCTAGCCACTACGGCTCAGGTTGACAAATATAAAATTAAATTTCCAAAACATTACCCAACTACACTTTATTATAAAAAATAAACTTAAAATGCGTCCACCGAAGCACCATGCTAAGGCGACAGTATTAGCCAATAACTAATAACTGGCCGCGACGACCAAAACAAAAGGGTGGGAGGGTGGGGGAACGAAGTGCACAAGCTCTTGAGGTGAAAGTGACCCGGAGCCCCGCGGCCACTTGTTTAAATAAGCCCCTCTAGAGCCAGCCAGAACCAGATTTTGTCAAAAACGGCGGGCAATTTGAGCGGGAGCAAAGCTCCACGTGCAGAAACTGCCCAGTTACAGCTGATAAAGAGCGGGAACAGACACCAGACCCTCAAATCTGCCTAGCTACCACCCCATTATTAGGCGGGAAAATCAAACTAAGCTGACCAGGGTCAAAAGTTCAGCTGCCCAGGCTGAAATACCTGACAGGCCAGCTGCCTAGGCCCATATTGCCTGACTGAATAACCCATAAAGTTCTATATAAAACTCCCCCTTGCCGCCATCCCATAAAGAAATGGGGGCTATAAGCACCCCTTTCTTTTCATTCTTTTCTAGGGGGCTGGTTCACATCAATGTGCTGCAATTTAGTGTGGAAGGAAAAGGAAAATTATTCAGACCCATTTACACCTATGTGTGTTCGTTACTTCAGCTCCACCTTCTATAATCAACTACTAAAACCTCTAGGTAGAAGCCAGATGTTTGGCCTGACATTGAAAACAGGGAAGATTTGCATGATTGGTACATAAAATGGTCTCCCCACAATACAGTATCTCACAAAAGTGAGTACGCCCCTCACATTTTTGTAAATACTTTTCATGTGACAACACTGAAGAAATTACACTTTGCTTCAATGTAAAGTAGTGAGTGTACAGCTTGTATAACAGTGTAAATTTGCTGTCCCCTCAAAACAACTCAACACACAGCCATTATTGTCTAAAGTGCTGACAACAAAAGTGAGAAAATGTCCAAATTGGGCCCAAAGTGTCAATATTTTGTGTGACCACCATTATTTTTCAAAACTGCCTTAACCCTCTTGGGCATGGAGTTCACCAGAGCTTCACAGGTTGCCACTGGAATTCTCTTCCATTCCTCTATGATGACATCTTGCGCTCCCCACATTCCATTTGAGGATGCCCCACAGATGCTCAATAGGATTTAAGTCTGGTGACATGCTTGGCCAGTCCTTCACCTTTACCTTTAGCTTCTTTAGCAAGGCAGTGGTTGCCTTGGAGGTGTGTTTGGGGTCATTATCATGTTGGAATGCCCTGTGGCCCTGTCTCTGAAGGGAGGGGATCATGCTCTGCCTCAGTATATCACAGTACATGGTGGCATTCATGGTTCCCTCAATGAACTGTAGCTCCCCAGTGCCGGCAGCACTCATGCTGCACTCATGCAGCCCCAGACCATGACAGTCCCACCACCATGGTTGACTGTAGGCAAGGCACACTTGTCTTTGTACTCCTCACCTGATCGCTGGCACATACGCTTGACACCATCTGAACCAAATAAGTTTATCTTGGTCTCATCAGACCACAGGACATGGTTTCAGTAATCTATTTCCTTAGTTTGCTTGTCTTCAGAAAACAGTTTGCGGGCTTTCTTGTTCATCATCTTTAAAAGAGGCTTCCTTCTGGGACAACAGCCATGCAGACCAATTTGATGTAGTGTGCGGTGTATGGTCTGAGCACTGACAGCAATGCTGGCAGCTCTCATACATCTATTTCCCAAAGACAACCTCTGGATATGATGCTGAGCACCTGCACTCAACACCTTTGGTTGACCATGGCGAGGACTGTTCTGAGTGGAACCTGTCCTGTTAAACCGCAGTAGGGTCTTGGCAATCTTCTAGCCTAGGCCATCTTTATGTAGAGAAACAATTTTTTTTTTCAGATCCTCTGAGAGTTCTTTGTCATGAGGTGCCATGTTGAACTTCAAGTGACCAGTATGAGAGAATGAGAGTGATAATACCAAATTTAACACATCTGCTCCCATTCATACCTGAGAGCTTGTAACGCTAACGAGTCACATGACACCGGGAAAGGAAAATGGCTAAAAGGGCCCAGTTTGGACATTTTCACTTAGAGATGTACTCACTTTTGTTGCCAGTGGTTTAGACAATAACGGTTGTGTTTTGAGTTATTTTGAAGGGTCAGCAAATTTACAGTGTTGTACAAGCTGTATACTCATAACTTAAAATAAAGTTTCTGTTGTTGGTGTCACCCCTTGGCCCAATATGCACCAGAACAATTTGTCCTCTTATGTTATCTTGTACCAAGATACTGCTTTTCAAAATATACCATACCTTTCTTAAATAATGTTATAGTCCTAAGTTTAGTAGTAGAAGACACAAAACCAATAGTTATGTTGGGCTAACAAATATATGCTTCTAGGCATAGTTCCATAGTCATAGTTACATACCAAAGTTGATAAGGTGGAATAAGGACACCAGTCTTTTCAGTTCAACCAGTGTTGTATGTATGTGTGTGTGGGTGTGTGTGTGTGTGTGCATGTGTTTATGTCACTAGTAAATCATTTATTCATAAATGATCTAGAGGAGGGGATATCCAGTACAATCTCAATATTTGCGGATGATACTAAACTAAGCATGCCAATATCTTCTATGCAGGATGTGGATACCTTACAAGCGGACCTGAACAAAATAATGGGGTGGGCAACTACATGGCAGATGAGGTTTAATGTTGAAAAATGTAGAGTAATGCACTTGGGTGCCAGAAACCAGAAAGCAAGCTACTCATTAGGGGGAGAACCTCTGGGTGAGTCTAGGATGGAAAAGGACCTGGGGGTACTAGTGGACAACAGGCTTGGCAGTGGCATGCAATGCCAAGCCGCTGCAAGCAAAGCCAACAGAATACTGGGATGTATAAAAAAGGGGATTCACTCCAGAAATAAAGAGATTATTCTACCTCTCTACAAGACTCTGGTCCGGCCAAATCTGGAGTATGCTGTCCAGTTCTGGGCACCGGTCCACTGGAAGGATGTGCTGGAACTGGAGAGAGTCCAGAGAAGGGCAACAAAAATAATTAGGGGAATGGAGGACATCAGCTATGAGGAAAGACTACAAGAACTGAACTTATTCTCTTTGGAGAAGAGACGATTGAGGGGGGATATGATATCAATGTACAAATACTGTACTGGCGACCCTAGCATAAGAAACAAACTA
>NC_138772.1:412986756-413224256 GCF_965119305.1 Pelophylax lessonae
TAGGGTGGAGCCCAATCCCTAAGAGCAAGAGCTTAACCGTGATTTTGTGTGATCCTCAAGAAACAGTGGAACAAGAAGCTGAGGGATCATTAAGGATGACAAAAAGATGGAAAAACAATGTACTTATTGAGATGAAAGGCCGAAACCACATTAGGAAGGAACAAGGCTCTGGGCCCTTACATCACCTATTCTTTATGTAAGACCAGAAAGGATTCTTTAAAAGGGAAAACTGACATCTATAGCACATTCATTTATAGAGGTGATGGTGAAACCTAAAGCAACAGTCTGAGATAGAGTGGAATAAGAAATATCCCTGATAGGTTCAAAAGACTTTCTTAAGTGCTAACAGAATGAAATGTAAATTCTACAAAGTAGCACAGGAAGAGCTCCAGTAGAGACCCCTATACAAAAGTCATAACCAAAGAATGGGATGCTATTGGTCTTTGGAATAAGATTGCAAGGGCCAAGATTAGCCCTTGATGATATGCAGGTTGAATTTGAATGTTGATGAAGGCCTGAATGCAAGGTCAAGGTCAGGATTCTTCCCAAAAAGTATTCCTAGAGCAAACGCTCTTTTCCTTGCACCAGCTGAAATATGCCTTACATATATGATGGTAGACTTTGTAGGAGGTATACTTCCTAGCTTTTAATGGCATAGGAAATAATAGTACAGAGAGTCCCCGTCTCTTAAGACTTGAGCTTCAACAGCCATGTGGCCGTGAACCAGGGTGGTAAATTGGTCCTTGTGATAAAAAATCCATTTATTCCAGCTTTTTGATCAGGTTGGAGTACCACTTCTGCCTTGGCCAGTGCAGAGATATGACTCTGGAATGCCATCCATTTGGATTCTGCAGAGAAGAAATAGAAGGGGTTTTATTTCACACTTGGAACGTGAACAGTGGATAAGGTTGGAACATGATGTTCTACCTAGGATTACATCAATGTATTGATATCAGGTAATCCTCTAATCGGGAGGTCCTGCATTTTAGGGACAACCAAATAGCTCAGAGTTCCAAAATGTTGATTGGGAGATGGGATTCCTTGGGCATCCAAGTCTCCTGCAACCAACAAGGCATGTAAAACTTCAACCTAGCTCCAATTCTAGAGCTGGATCCCTGAGCCACCAGGCCAGGGATAGCCTAGTCTTCAGTGTCAGGCAGTCTGTCTAGACACTGAACAATTTGTCCCACAATGACAAAATGTTGAGTTGAAGTGGTATGGTTGAAACTGAGCAAATGGAATTGCCTTGAGTGAAGCTACTATCAAGGCCAGAATTCTGATGTAGAATTGCAGTGCTAGATGGCTCCTTTACTTAAGAGTCGAGTTTAGGCGTGCAGAAAAAGAAGCTTGAGTCATATCAAGGATGAAACCTGCATACTCCATGGGATGTATTGGTTCTACAGCTGACTCAAACCAAACCTTTTTAGATCTGGACTGTCCACCTTATGATGTCGATCAGAAGCTGCACCAACTGTTCACTCAATAGTAGATTGTCTAGATATCCAACAATGGGAGAACCCTGGAAACATAGTACTACTAGCACAGGAGCCAATATGTTAGTAAACACTCAGGGTGCAGAAAACACAAAAATATAGGGTTATAAACTGGTAGTGTTGTGCACCCAGAGCAAAACTGAAGTAGTGTTAATGTGTTGAAATGATGGGGACATACACATATGTATTTTTGATGTCCAAAGTGGCTCTGAGCAAAAACAAAGGTTGGATAACATGATGTGGGGAGGGATCAGAGAGCAGCTTGTGGCCCCTGAAAACTTTATTTTTTACCCAGGCATCAAAAATGCTTTTGACAAGTATCTGCAAAAGGCAAACAGAAGTCCCCCCACTCTGGAAAGTAGGGGTGCCCCTTCATGCTGAGAATAATTTGTCTGCAGGTTGAAAGATTTAGGGGCCCAGGGTTTATGGTTGGGCGCTTGGCTTGTGTATGTTTTTGGAGTATGAAACCTGGAAGTAATGAAAGCAGCTCTCTTAGCCCTCCCAACTTGAGTCAGCGTTATCATGTTCAGTTTGGAATGCACTCCACTCCCAGAACATCTGGGAGATAGAAGGGCTTGGTATAGTATCTGATGCTGGCATTGCACAATTAAATGCAAGACAAATTTTGTTTTTATTACTTTAAATAATAAAGGCATGTTACACAATTGCCACCTTATTTCCTATATGGTCTAACATTCAGAGTGGAGTACAGAAGGAGTGGAAGCTGTCTATGATAAATACATTTTACCCTGCAGAGTGGGAAAAGTGCATACTAACCTTTTGTGAATACATTTCAGCTCTACAAATGAAGAATCAGTATGAATTAAAACTGCATCATTTTCCATGAGTAAAATAAATTCCTCTTAGGTTTGAGAGACTAACATCATGGCTATGGCAGGTTGAAATGCACGACCTGCTAGAGAAAACAAGATTTGGAAAGAGTTTCCAAACATTTGTCAATGGGATACCAAAACACTTGTGCATCCTCAACAGAAATGGTCAGTGCTTTATTATGGCAGAACACAGCTGGATCAACAGGAAATGCATTTATTGATAAAGGCCCCCTTAATTGAAATTGTGAGAAGAGATGGTGGTGCTGGTGATGTCACCACTGTGCTGCTTGCTAGAGAGAAATTTGTACTGTATGCATTTTCCTGGTTCTGCCTCATTCATTCAGTGGATCTGTGCATCGTCAACCATTTTTGCTGTTTTTTTTTTATTTTTTCTCACCAGTTTCTAGATCAACAATAATCAGGGGACAACTCTGACGTGAGAAAGCAAAGTCTTTTTACTCTTCTACCTAGATGGCTGCCTCCACACAGAAACGTTCGGAACAAGGACTGCTTGGAAATGAAGTATAGATCAGCTGTATGAAGCCAAAACTGGTGGCTTGTTCTTCGCCCTCTGCCTTTTTGGGGGCAACAGTTTCTAGAGTCCAGGTCCTCTTTACCTGGCATTTTAGCTGTGTTGCACTGACTAGGAGAAATAATGATGACCCCCTCCTCCAGAGACTTCTACATGGCTGGCCAAGTGGGTGAAGTGGACCACTGGTTAATTTATTACCAGTGGATCACATAATTAATTTATAAAAACGTTGATAAAAAGTTAACCTCAATTCTTTTCAAAATGTCTTTCTTTCTCAGGGGAGTTCTCCTTTCCCCTGAGGAAAACATTTCTAAACAGGTTGGGATTAAAGCGAGTTGTACTCAAAATCTTTGATCATATAGCTTTAATAACAGCCTTTTTATTGTTTTAATCTACATGTTACCAGTTCCTTTCTTTCTCTATATGGCTCTTTCAGCACAGATTTGCTTTAGATTTATTTACATACTTTCGAACAACTAATCCAATCATTTCTATACTTTTTGAAGCAGCTGACCTTAGAACCCGAATAGATATGGTAGTTATTGCCATTCTGGATTGACAATTTAGGGTAAAATCTAATTGACATTTACAGTCAGCAAAGATGTTTTTCTCATTTGTGGCAAAAACTGAAAAGTAATTTAATGAGGTTTCATTGGCTTCTGTCTTAATAGTCCAGAGAACTGGGATTAAGCAGTAAGTGAACACTTGATTTAATGGACATGATATCTGTCTCTAACGTAATGAATACAATTATAATTATCAGTTAAAATGTATTAAAAGAAGAACTTCTCTGTGTTCTCCATTTCAAGTTATTATTATTGGTCAAACATTTAGTATAATTTATACTATATCAGATGGCTGTTACATGGCTATACTTCATGGTTAAAGTGGACCTACAGTCAAATGTTGAATTCAGACAGGCTTAGTCTCAACTTTATCTGATATAATGTTACCAAAGGCTTAGGCTATGCTCTTGGTTATGTAACCAGCAGTGGGGGGAATTTAGAGCAACATTTTCTCCAGGACAATGAAGTATTGTTATCATAGCTCTAAATTAACACTTGAGAATAGGTCCAGAAAAACACAGCCATGACATTTGTTTTAGTTTAGGAGTATGGGAGATAAAAACTGTCATCTAACCCACTCTACTGAATAGTAAAAAAAAGAAAGTTTGGGTTAGAGGAAACCTAGGATATAAATAGTATTAACTTTTACAAAAATTATAATTTACATATTATAAAAGTGCCTGGATGTTTACAAAATTTGCACTAAAGGCAGATATTTACACAACTGATAAAGTCACATATACTGTATGGTAAAACAACAAATCTTTAAAATTCATAGAGTTCAGAGGTGCTGGATATCAGAGTGTTTCTAAATTAGAAGTGCCAGACAGTTCCAACAAAGAAATGGAGAATGGTGAAGTTGGCGTCAAAGAAATCAAACATGCAGGTCTCTCACTTCAAAAGTTCACCCAAAGTGCTCCACAGAACCCCTTTGTGTGATTGACTCACCAGACAACTTTGCCTCACATAAAATGTTCAGCAAACACCGGATTCCTTGGACGAAACTCTAGTCCCGATATTTCATCTGCTTCATGGACGTTCCTCGTGCTTCAAATACCTCCCAATACCTTCAAATATCAGAAAAGCTCCCATAGGTGCATTACCATATTAAATTATTGAAAGTTATTGATCATAAAAAGCTACTCACAAACAAATTAAAAACATGTTCATGACACATCTTAAGATCACCCAACACACCTTATTAATCAATCGTCCCCACAACAAGTTTTGCATGATCTTAAGATGTGTCATGCTCATATTTTTAATATGTTTTAATTCGATTTCTCGTTTTACTAAAATTAAATTGATAAGGAGGCTGTGAAGAGACTAACACTATTATTTATAACTGTTTTGCATATAGATTTGTAGTTTGTGCACAGCACAGTGAGATAATTGATACATATACTGTATGGTTACTGTTATAGATTTCTCATATAGGCTTAATTACCATAATCCTACATCCCCTGCAGATTTATGCTAATCTTGTATGAAAATAGTGAGGTCTGACCAACACCAACCTATGGAGAGAGAACGGAAAAGTAGTACTGAACAGTCAGTAGCAAAAAATTGTCAAATTTAAATCTCATGTCTGTACGAGGCATTCATGGAAGATGACATATTTGATGAAACACAGTTCAGTTTAAGACACATTTGATAAAAAGCAGAGGTGTCATAAACTTCCATTACCTAGGGTCTGCAAAGGACTTCTGATAAGGCTCTGTCATAAACAGTCTGCAGAAAAGTTTAGAAATACATATCTGTGATGCTAGGGTTTTTTTCTATACTGATCTAGAGCTAAACTACACAGATTTAAGTTTCATACAATCTCTATAACTGTCACTTTAATGAGGTTACTTAAAAAAAAAATTAAAAAGTAAAAAAAGTGGTTACACCAATGTACAGTATAGGAAGATACCAATCAGATTCAAACCAACAATCCTAGTGCTGCTAGGCATAAGTGCTAACCACTTAGCCACTATGCTGTGACAAATAGTAAATTAATTCTGCTAAATATTATGCTAGCCTTCGGAAAGTATCATCATATGAAAATATAGTTGTGCCCAGGACCAGGGCTGCTGTTAGAAATCACAGGGCCCTACACAGCCTGCCTCACAGGCCCCCTTTCCCCCTCCGAAAGTGATCAAGGACATAAATGTATCAGTCTATTTCTTTGTAGCCTCAGCTGCACAGATGAATGAACAAGAAACGTTCCGAGACTTCCTGCTCATTTACAAGCTGAAGCTTAGTAAACACTGTTTACTATACTTCAGTGATGAATAGACACTATACTTTCAGTGAGGAAATATGTAATAAATTACATATTTACCGGCCCCTTCCCCTGGGCTCTATCTTGAAACATCCCCTGTGTGCCTGCAGCAGCTGCCAATGGGAGAGGAGAAGAGAAAAGCCAGAAGTGCAAGGAGCACTCAGGGGGGCCCGAACAGCAGATAGAAGAGCGCATTTGCTAGAACCAATCCCCCTGCAGTGCAGCCAGAGGAGGAAAGAAGAGGAGATGCTAGCAGTGCTGCAGGGGGAGGCAGAAGAGGATTGGTGTCAGCAATAAGACAGTACAGCCGGACCTTCTGCTCAACAGGTGCCCATGCTCCCCTTTTGAACTGATGGGGCCCAGGTCCAGTACAGGAGGGATGGCTGTACAGCCTTATCAGTGGCCCTGCCCAGGACAATTAGCAGTAGGGGTGTGTCTTCATTATAAAATACCCCAGCACACCTACACCACTACATCCATTAGGCCATTTGATTTGGTGGAATAGGCTCTACCACACCCACTCCAGGGACAAGCAAACATACTGAGAATTACTTTTTCTGAGGGCCAGTGACTCTTACAATCATCCAAATTGACACACTCTGCAAGTGATCTGAACTCTGCACTGAGACAAATACCAGACATGCTTTACTTTTTTCACTTTTAAAACATTTATTTTACTGTTATTTTACTGTTGCTTATGTCTGTCTTGTAAGACATTTTCTGTAAATATTTTCTGCATTATGTGTCTTTTCATTGAAATAATAATTAAAAATATTTAAGCTGAATCTCTAAATGCTCAAGCCTGAAATTAAATATCTTTGCCTCTGGGAAGAGCTGCCATTTTGTAAACTCTGTTACATTCCTGTCTGGCAACTAGTGATAAAGAGAGTTTTAAAGACCAGAACTGCAACAACATAAACTGCTGGTTGAACAAATAAAAAACTGACAGCGTATACGCAGCTTTAACCACTTGCTGACCACCGCACGACTATTTACTGCGGCAGTCTGGCTCTCCTGGGCAAACCGATGTAGAGCTACGTTGCTCGCCCAGGAGCCTCTAGGGGGCAAGCGCGCGCCGCCGGAGTCGCGCTCCCGCCCCACTCGTTCCCTGACATCCCCGCGTGAGTGACCAGTGGCTCCGATGTCCGTCGGTCACTCGCGACTCGCGATAGGATCTTATGTCTCTGTGGTAACATCACAAGCCACGCCCCCCCACAGTTAGAATCACGCCCCTAGGGATACATTTAACCCACTGATCACTAATAAAGTTAACCCCTTCCCTGCCAGTGTCATTTTTACAGTAACAATGCATATGTATAGCACTGATTACTGTAGTAATGTCACTGGTACTCCCAAAAGTGTCAAAAATGTCAGTTAAGGGTCCGATCTGTTCTCCGCAATGTCGCAGTCCCGCAAAAAAAATCGCAGATCACCGCCATTACTAGTTAAAAAAAAAAAACAATAAAAATGACATAAATCTTTCAATAACTTTTGCATAAACAATAAAAATAACTTTTGCGCAAACCAATCAAAATACGCTTATTGTGATTTTTTCCCCCAAAAATACGTAGCAGAAAACAAATTGGCCTAAAATGTTACAAAATTTAGATTTTTACATTTTGTGTAAAATATTACAAATATTGTTATTTTTTCAAAATTGTCGCTCTTTTTTGTTTATAGCACAAAAAATAAAAATGGCACAGGTGATCAAATACCACCAAAAGAAAGCTCTGTTTGTGGGAAAAAAAGGACGTCAATTTCATTTGGGTACAGTGTCGCACGACCATGCAATTGTCCGTTAAAGTCACGCAGTGCCGAATCGCAAAATAGGCCCTGGTCTTTGAGCAGCCAAATCCTCCGGGGTTTAAGTGGTTAAGTGAGTCAAACCAATATTTGTTTTAAATCCCAGGGACAAGAAAATTCGAAGGAGCAGGAGGAAAAATGTTTTTTCAAACAAATAAACTTCTGTGTATGTGGTTTTCGTTTGGTAAAGTCGATTCATTCCAAAATCAGATGTTAAAAGAAAAAAAAAAAAATCTTTCAAACGACATTTAAATGTTCTGAGAATGTTCTCAGAATTTTCATACAAATTTTAAGACTTTTCCTAAAAAAATGTATTTTTAAATTCTATCCATCTATGGGCAGCTTTGGACCTCCTGTATTATTTACAATGCAAGGCTGTTATCTCACCACTGCAGTACATAAAAAAATACCTAATGCACA
The DNA here is from genome assembly GCF_965119305.1 of Pelophylax lessonae. Lineage (NCBI taxonomy): Eukaryota > Metazoa > Chordata > Amphibia > Anura > Ranidae > Pelophylax > Pelophylax lessonae. The sequence continues at coordinate 412,994,670 of NC_138772.1, forward strand.
ATATGTGTAATGTGCCATGGAACATATACAGAGTTTTAAAGTACTGCCCTATTTCATAAGTACAAATTGTACAACAATAGTGTTAGCTATAGCTATGTTATTTCTTCTGTTTATAAGTTGCTGTGATCACCACTGTGTTTTCTGTATAATAATCCTGAACAGTTCAGTGTTTTGTCCTCATCTATTCTTGTGTCATATCTTTGTGTTAGTGACATTATCCCTGAGAGACTGCTATTATATTTGTGTTGCAGGGGTGAGCAAGGCCTGTCACATCTTGGGAATGTAGTGGTTTAGGCATTTCTCAGCTGTGTGGTTTTTAAAAACCTGCAAAGCTGTGCAGGAAATGTTCAGTGCAGCCTCATTTTCATTGAATACATTGTTATGTTCCTAAGAATTTGCAGTTGACTAGCCACATGTGTTTGCTTCCATAACTCAGGAATAAAAGCTGTAGTACCCACTTGACTCATATTTCAAATACAGTATTATAATAATAGGCTGGCTAGCTAAATTGGACACAGATGACTTCACATTTTCTATCATCTGAAGGAGCCAAAGCACTTCTCACACACAAATACACACCAAAAAAAACTCAAACCGCCATACATATATTGTGTGTGTGTATATACAGTATATATATATTCAGTATATACAGTATATGTGTGTGTGTGCGTGTGGGTTTTGTGTGCGTGTGTATATATATATATATATATATATATATATATACAGTATATATATATATTTCATGGATGCAATTGTGTATCTAAGCCCAAGAACACAAAATATTTTACAGCTTGTTGGCCATAATGTGGTGGTTGCATTCGTTTTCTTTTTGTGTCAGTAACTCACTTCCTTTTCTAGGGTGAAGACGATTTGCTGAAGCTCAAACCAAGCATCAGAATGGGGAGGAAACTGGCTTTAAGTGACCTTGAACGTGGCATGGTTGTTGGTGCCAGATGGACTAGTCTGAGTATTTAAAAAACCGCTGATCTACTGGAATTTTCACGTTCAGCCATCCCTGGGGTTTACAAAGAATGGTCTGATAAAGAGAAAATATCCAGTGAGTGGGAGTTGTGTGGACGAAAATGCCCTGCTGATGTCAGAGGAGAATGTGCAGACTGGTTTGAGATGAAAGAAAGGAGTACCTCAAATAAGCACTTGTTACAACCAAGGTATGCAGAATACCATCACTGAATGCACAACACATCAAACCTTGAAGCAGATGAGCTACAGAAGACCACACTGATGCCACTCCTGTCAGCTAAGAACAGAAAACAGGCTTCAATTCGCACAGGCTAACCAAAATTGCACAATAGAAGATTGGAAAAACTTTGCCTATTCTGAAGAGTCTCGATTCCACCTGTGACATTCAGATGGTAGGGGCAGAATTTGGCGTAAACAAAATGAAAGCATGGATCCATCCTGCCTTGTATCAATGGTTCAGGCTCGTGGTGGTAGTTTGATGGTTTTGAAGGATATTTTCTTGGCACACATTGGGCCCCCTAGTACCAATTGAGCATCATTTAAATGCTACGGCCTACCTGAGTATTGTTGCTGACCATGTCCATCCCTTAATGACTACAGTGTACATCTTCTGATGGCTCCTTCCAGCAGGATAATGCCCCATGTCACAAAGCTCAAATCATCTCAAACTGGTCTCTTGAACATGACAATGAGTATGAGTTCACTGTACTCCAATGACTTCCACAGTCACCAGATCTCAATCCAAAAGATTACCTTTGGGATGAGATTTGCATCATAGATGTGCAGCCGACAAATCTGCAGCAACTGCATGATGCTATCATGTCAACATGGAACAAAATCTCTAAGGAATGTTTCCAACACCTTGTCGAATCTATGCCATGAAGAAATAGGGCAGTTCTGAAGGCAAAAGGGGGTCCAACCCGGTACTAGCAAGGTTTCCCTAATAAAGGGCCCGTTGAGCATATATGCAAAAGAGATTAGAATAAATAATTTATTTTTTCCTTTATCTCCATTTATGGTCACCATTCATAATTATTCTAGTCTCTTTTACATATATATTGTTTCTGCATATTTTTATGCATTTTTTTATATATATCTTTGTTGTTTTTTTTTTTTTTTTTTTTTTTAGTCCAATGTGCATTTCCATATATACATAAACCTTTAGTCATTTTTTTTAATATATTTTCCTTATATTTATGTCTTTTTATTTATTTTCTTGATTTAGCTGTTTCTTTTCATTTTTTTTTCTCTTTTGTTTTTATTAATCTCAACTGTTTTCACTGACTTAATCGTGCAGTCTCTTGTATCCAATGTCTGCTGTCCATTTGTTCCTGTTAAAGGGTAAGCCGAGAATGCAGCGGCTTGGCTCTTTCCCCTCTCTCCTCTCATTTTCCTCCCCTCCTTGCCTGCTGGCTTTTTAAGCCTATCTTCCCTTCCTTATAACCCATGCATTTGACACAGAGGGCCTAGTATCTGGAAACGCTCCATGCATGCCCCTTTTCTTGACATCATCCAGGCCATCTGACAGCTGTCTTCCCTCATGTACAGCCGAGAAAACGGTGATACCAGCCAAACAGAAATAGAAAAAAAAATGAAGCAGCACTGAAGTGATATATGTAGAAAAATAAATGTGTGACACATGAGTGACTATATGCAGCAAAACAAGCAATCTATACATAACAATCAGTAAAGTCCGTGTAGATTAAAAACTAATAGAAGTTTTTCAGTTTGGGCATCTCATGTTACCCTAATTAGAAAGTAATTAGAAAGTAGATGGCTACAAATACCGTATAAAGGTCATAAGCAAACAAATATGGCAAAAGATCCAGCAAGCTGTCGGCATCCAAACAACCTTTGTGTATGATGACGTCACCTCAAAGCCACTCGTTTCGTCACCATTGACGTCTACGGGGGACAGGCCAAGTGACGGTCAACACACACAGAAAAGATTAAGTAGCATCTGAGCATGCTGGGATCAAATTGATAACAATGAACCAGTGTATGAACCCGACACAAGTATACCCAAAAAGAAGGCAAAATAGTGGGCCTAAATAGAAAAAGCACCATCTAAAAACATCCTGAATAAACTATATAAAACATATGCAATAAAATAACATCCTAAAATGAATTAATAGTAAATAGACAATATAAAACATATATCATATAAAAATATAAAATATTTTGATCAATCTAAAACTGGTAAGGAAGGAAAAGGTTTTAAGTCAGAGAAGGAGGTCATGCAAACATAATAGTAACATGGGACTTCCAAAAAAAATTACCATATTAACCATTATTAATAAAACACTTATTGTCCCATTCAACATTAAGTCCGAAGGGGACATAAGATTTAAGGGAATAAATCCACTGAGTTTTGTGGCGCAAGATCTCTCTTTTAGAAGAACTACCCCTTCAATGGGTGTAAAATGATCAATGGCTATGAAGGCGGTACCATTAGGATCTCTATTATGAAATCTATCATGGTGTTTAGAAACACTATGGCTAGGAAATCCAGACCTAATATTAGTGATATGTTCTTTTATTCTAGTTTGAAGCTTACGAATCATCCTCCCTATGTATTGCTTCCCACATGGACAGACAATCATGTAAACTACATTCTTTGTATTGCAGGTCATACATTTATTTATAATATATTCCCTATTTGTTTGATTGGACTTAAATTAGGTAATTTTTCTACCTTTAAATTTATTTGCTCTGCATACCTCAAATTTACTACATGGGTAATAACCCTTGAAGTCCAGAAAAAAACTTGGTCTTGATACTTGGTCTACAATATTGGGAGCCACAATATTAGGTAAAGACGGGGCTCCTCTGAACACCACATCTGGCTGGTGTGGTAATAATGGGCTCAAAATAGGATAGTTTTTTATAACAGGCCAATGTTTCTTTATAATTTTCTTCATGGCCCAATGTTGATTAGAAAAATATGTAAAAAAAGCTCACTAAAAATAATTATGGTCAGAGTTGTTAGGGGGTCTCTCTTGAAGGAGAGAATTTCTATCCCTGCCTGCTATTTCCTAAATGATAGTGTCAAGGTTGACGCTATCATAACCTTTCACAATAAATCTGTCTTTAAGCAATATGGTTTGTTGATAATAATCCTCAATATTCCTACAGTTCTGTCGGAGCCTCAAAAACTGTCTCTTTGGTACAGACTTTGTCAATGTAGGATGGTGACAACTGTTCTCCCCTAGGTACGAATTGTGATCAGTGGTTTTGAAAAATGTAATTGAGAGCCATTTCTAATCATAATATTCAAGTCCAGAAAATCGATTGATTCAGTACTGGACTCACACTGAAGCAATATGCCTTGATCTTTATTGTTAAATCCAGCAAAAAACCCACTCAAGGAATCAGGATCACCCCGCCATAGGAGGAGGATGTCATCTATGTAGCGACCTCCCTCAAAACACCAATTTGGGGCGCCGATCAGCATAGATGAAATCCTCCTCCCATTTAGCTATAAATTGGTCATACTGGGTGCAGATTTTGCACCCATCGCAACACCTTGATTTTGTATGAAGTTGTCATCCCCAAACCAGAAATAGTTATGAGACATAGCAAACTTCAATAGATCCATCACAAAGTCAACCTGTCTAGAGGGTAGAAGACTTTGGCTGGATAAATAATGTCCAACCGCTTCTAATCCATGGGTGTGCGATATGATAGTATACAAGGAAGAGACATCTGCAGTAGCCAGAATGTTTCCTTGCTTCCACTTCACCTGTCGTAACAGGTTGATAACATGAGTGGTGTCCTTTAAAACGGGATGAACCGGTCCTTCCGGTTGCGGACCAAAACGAACGTCACTTCCGGTCAGGAACTTCCTGTGTGTGGAACGCACGCCGAGAGCGGCGCCGCACGAGTTCCTTGTATATGCTTAATTCCTATTCATGCTTGTGAGTACCCATCTGTATATTTTTTTGGGGGAATAAAATTGCTCATACTTACTTCACCATGTATGGCCATTCTTTTGTTTAACGGTGGAAGCGGAAGCTGACCCAAAAAATTTCAAAGGCTACATAGGAGAAGTTCTGGTCCTTTAAAGATCCCGGGCAATGTGCAATAATCCTGAAGGTCTTAAGTTATCTGCAATCTGGTGAGTGGGGAACCTTGAGGGGCACCATATCACTCTGCGAGCACCTTAATTATTTGGCACCTTGGCACCTTAATTGGATCACTTTAAGGACCTTTTTCAAGCACTGAATATTTATTTGGACTATTTCTAATCACATATTTGTATATTATGCACTATGTTATTTATTGATTATTGCATAGATATTTTTAGCACATAGCACTTTTTATATCTGATTATTCAGTGTGCACTTTATAAAATTTTGAATATTGCATTTATATCACAGCACTTAACACTTTATTGGAGCTAGCGCTGCATAAATTAGTTTCCATCATATTTCCCTAAGATTTTCTTAGTGTCTGCAGCAGCTGCGCATTATTGCATTTTATTACATTTAATTTTCACGTTGTGTAGCGCGGGTTTAATTTTTGTTTTTTACACATATCTACTGTAAATATAGTGAGCTATGTTACAAAATAAAGAAAACCAGTGCTAAAACAGGTATGGTGAAAGTGTTTACCCGGGACAACCACAGAAGGATAACCAATAATTTGTTTGCCAGTTAAAAGTTATTTGACATATTCAATTTAAGGGGAGAAGTACTATTCTACACTGTTGAGTTCCTATGGTGGTAAGCCCTTGTAGAATGCCAACTCAAGGCTCCCCAGAGCATGGAGTTCAAGCCCCAGCCTATTTCTTCAACAGGGCCCCTGATGGTGGGGATGCACTTGCAGCAGACTAGAACCAGGTTGCAGCCCTTGGTATGCCCAGGTGAAGATGCAGAAACCACTCACGTGTGCAGAGTACAGATGGCAGGAGACAGAAAAGCATAAAGTAAACAACCTGAGGCCAGGGCATGCAGCAGGCTGGTAAACATGGTAGATGAAGCCAGGGTTGGTACATGGGAAGTCAGACACAGGATATAAGTAATACACGGAAAAACAAAACGACAGAGAAACAAGAAAGTTGCTCAGGCAAAACGAGCTGCACTGAGCATGTCTTTATATAGAGAAGCAGACTGAGAGGCAGACCAGGATGCTATAGAAGGAAAAGGGAGAAAAATCCACAGTAGAGCAGAACACAGAATCCAGAAGCACATGTGAATAAAACCACAGGTCCAGCAGAACCACTGCAGCAAGGAGGTAAGGATTTCACAAACAGGAAACTGCAGACTAAACCATAACGTACACCCTAAACACATGTGCTGGCATATTAGAAAGCAAGAGTAAGAACTGCCACTGCTGGAGAATTCATTATTTCAGATAAAAAGGAACTGAAAGAATTCATCTTCCTACACTTAACAAGTGCACAAAAATACCAAATTGGCAGGAAATCCCTACACCGTAACACACAGGTTACAAGTTTAATTCCATCATTGGAAGATAATGCCCAAATCGGGCTTCTACTAGAAAGATACAAGAGTTCATATGGTACAAGAACAGTAACAGGTGATCTTTGTAATGATTCTTATGGTGAAAACACAAAACTAGATTTGGTCTTTATCTGCACTTCTCACTTCAATTGATGATTTTTTTTGGACCTATGTATATACAGTAAGTTTTGTATGTTCTCCTTCTCTTGTTTTAAAGGTCCAAGGACAAGTCATTCTTTATAGGCAGATATAAAAAAGGGGTTATATACCAGCGCTATGGAGTTACATGTATGGGCACTTCTTTCATAGTCTAGCACCAATTGCATAGACACATGGGCCCACGATTTTATATATTATATTTTATGTATTAAGTATAGTTAAGGCACGTATCACTTTGTCACATAATAATAAAAATATTTTAATCAATATCTATTTATTTTCACAATCACGGCACACACTGGTTATCAGTTCACCCCGATTAAACCAGACACATCACTATTTGCACAAATGCATTTTTAACATAGTAATTGTTTTTAGTCGTACTCTGTGGTTAATAAAGTATATTGTTGTTTCTTATGTACGGCAAACACAACATGAAGGAAGTTCACATGATGAATAAACATTCTTTAGGATATGGGATGGGTGCACCAAGATGGCCACCGTGTCCGGCCTCAAATTAGGTACACCAAGATGGCGCCATCCCAGCCTATAAAAAGACCGGGAGTAGTGAGAGATGGCACGCTCCAGATGACGTCGTATGACGAAACGCGTAGGGCGTGGCTTGTGTACGTCAATACGTCACTTCCGGTATTGGTGGTTTGAGCCAGTGGAACGCGGAAGCGACCCGGCGAACACCATTCAAACTGACAGTGAACTCCCCAAACTGTGAGTGGATGCTAAATATTTTCGCTTTACACAACAAATGCTACGCAATGGAGGTTTATTCTTTGTTGTAGTGACCAAGAAGTGTCGAGTCAAAGGCTTAAGAGTGCGGTAAGCAGCGGTGCTTTTTTGGTGGAACATCCCCCGGCGCCATATATTGTTTTAGCACCGGTCACAACACGTGGCACTTGGTATTATCAGCACTTGGCACTTTGTATAAATATATGATATATGACATTTTAATGTGGCACACTGAGCACAGCCCAGGTCAATACCTATTGATGGTTTTAAACGGCACATAGCACTTTTCACTTTGTTTATTGCAACACATGCACTTTTATAGCACATATTTGCACAATACTATTTTAAAGTGGTAGCGCCGGGTCCAACATTTCTTGCATTTTTTCTAATTCTTTATAGGCGTATACTGGATTATAGTGAAATCTAAAGATTTTAGGCATTAAAATTGTATTATATTCAACTTCTGAGTCCTATTGAAGAAAGAAAATATCCAGGCAGACTGGAGGTATGCCAATGCATAAAGCAGCATTGATAGCACTTGAAAGACTTAAAAGAGGAGGAAACACCCCTGAAAAACATTTAAACCATGGCAACCCACTACGTCATTCCAGAAAGTGCTCTGTAAACTATTCAGGCCGCTAATGGCTCCTTTACCAGCCCTGTGTATCACTCTGAAAATATGTTGTAAATGAAAACGGCCCCTCCTTTCCATTTTACTGGCACAAGCAGTCTGGGAGAATCCAGCAGCATAAGTCTTACCAGCTACAGCTTTAACTGAGTTGAGGCATTGCAAGAACCTGGAAAGCAGTATCGTGAGTACAGAGGATCCTGCCTAAGGGCCTGCCCAGGAAGGGGGCCACTCCTGAGTAGTGTAGTCAGTGGACGGGTGTCAGCTGGAGGAAAGGAAAGAGGGTGCTAGGTGTGTGCCCTGAAGAGAAATACCTAAATGAACATTTACCTCAGATTAATCTAGTGGCAGGATGAAGTAGTGGCATTGCTGCATTCTCAATCAGACGTCCTCAGCATTGTGAATAGTTAGATTGTTGGAGTATCCCACTCATCCCTTCTCCCATCCCAATATAAAATAAAACCACAAAAACAACAACCCCTAGAATGTTTATTGACTGCAAGAAAGTAAAGTGCTAAGATTTCTGCAAGCAGAAACCCAGGGGAATCAAAAAGTGTGTAAAACCAGCAACCCTCAAGGGGGCAGTGTTACATCAGGTTTTCTGACCTGTCTTTAAAGCAGAACTCCACCCTGTAATGATATTCCATACTAGACAGACAAAAAGATGTAGTAAGCGGCCATGTTGTTCAGTCATTATAGGTCAGTCTTGCAGAACAGTTTTACACGCAGCGATAGTCTTCCCTTCCCCGCCTCCTTTAATTCAGGGAATTCATAGGTTTTACACTTCAAAAGAGCCGCTATCTCAACTCAGCGATATCAAACCAGCACTTAAGCCTGTGCAGAGCTCTAAACTGCTAATTGAGTCCTGGCAGGATGTCTGTTTCTTCCATCCAGGCCTAAAACTTTGACCAAATCCATTAAGGGTAAACAGAACTAATGGGGATCGTAAAAGGCAATCAGAGAGCTCTGCCCAATTCAAAACATAACAAATACACACACAATTCATAAATGCAGACAGGAACATGACACATTAATAATAAGTATATATTTGGATGAGAAATGTCATACTGAATGAATTAAGGTCATACGTGACAAAATTCGCACAAATAGGAGGGAAGATAGCTGTCCGATATTCCCTTGGTGACAAGTTTATCTGAGATATCCCCTGTCTAGTATCCCTGGATGTGAAATTACAAGCTGAACGGTAATCAGTTTAAAAAATGTAATCACAACTGGCTCATCGACTGAACTCTGATAATACCCACATTAATTGCAAGTATTCTTCCTTCTCAATTCTACCTTATTTTTCTATTGCTGAATTATGTCTATTTCTTTGAAACATCTTTTTTCTGTAAATACTTTATTTGCACCAACTTTGACCTTTTCATTATTAAAACCTAATTTTGAAAAGTGTTAACCCTGTCCCTAAGCTCTTAATGCAAGCTAACAAACAACCTGTCATTTGAGGAGTGCTACTGACTGTATAGGATAAATCCTATGAACATACCTGTCTGTGGTGACAGTGTGTGTTACAGATGATTATTATCATAATTGGTATTTCTAAAATTACGAGCTTCATCCCGCTCAGACCAAACAGAGGTGGTGGCAGTTAAAGGGTTAATTGCTTAATTAGCCCAGTGACAATCGCTTTCAGCCTGCTGGCACCTAGATTGTGGTCCCGCAAGCTGGAAAATCTTTGTGCAGGGTGCAGCTGAGAGTGGCATTGTTACATAAGTGACAGCGCGGGGTGAGATTGGTTGGTCCTAGTGAGAAGGACAAGGTTTTGATACCTGCATCCGTCACACACCCAAAAGAGGAATTTCCACTATAGGGACTTGTCCTCCTCTCCTCTTGCACAATTGGCACTTTTGAGGAGCGGGGGGGAGTGGTCTTCAAGCTCCAGTAACGAAGGAGAAGTGTCTTGTGCAGGTGTTGTTGCCATCTTGGAAATGGAGCATGTGGTGCCTGAAATCTCCCCCATCTGCTGCTCAGGTGTTGTAAAGTGAGCAGGGTGTCCAGAGAAGGCCTAATTGGAGATGGTCCTGTTCAGCTGACTGCCAATTTACCCAGATGGTAAAAGAGCCATAATAGTGTACAGCCATCTTCTTTGGCTGCTCGCGAGCACCCCTTCATTGACAACCTTTTTCCCATAAATTCTCTTTGCAAACTGTAATACTAAATCACAATAAGGCCTTATTTACACAGGCGTACTTGATTGTACAACCTTGTGAAGACCATGCTTTGCCTGCACGGGATGTACAGGTGTTCTGTGCATTCACATGCAGGCAGTCCCATTCAAGTCAACTGGGACAGCAGTTGCACACACAGCCACTTCTCCCGATTGTGTGCAAGTCTCCGAACACAGACAGTGTGGGTTCAGGGATACACACCTGCACCCACTTGGATGTTAAATTTGGAGCGGTATTTGTGTCCATGCAGCAGCTGCATCCCAATTAACGTGAATGAGACTGCCTGCACATGAATGCACATAACACCTGTGCATCCCATGCAGGCAAAACATGGCCTTCACAGGTGTATGCTTAGGTAAACCTGTGTAAACAAAGCATTATTATGAAGCAATTTTGTGAAAAACACACACACTAAAAGCTAAATATTTCCATTTGTAATAAATAAGCCCAATACGTCTGAATTAGTATTATAACACCATTAGCATAGTGATATTTGGAAGTCTCTTTTTAGCATGTAATGGAATAATTCTTATCAAGTACTAACTACTTGCTGTGTTGTACTCTTTCTATTATGTGTAGGTAAGCAGACTTTTCTTGCTTTTTTTATGTCATTAAAATGTTACCCACAATCATTTACACAGCTTTATTAAATGCCATTTTTCATACATGATATGACTCAAAGTTAATTGTTAAAAATCTTAAGGTGGCTCATACCAAGGCATAATGAAATGGCTGGCTTTCTTCACAGTAAATGGTCTTAGGAACTGCAACCACAGTCCTCATTGTGACCCATGATTGCTTTTTAAGGTCCCACTTCACTGCTTTCCCTTCAATTTAGTGCTAGTTGAAAGGAATGTGGCTCAAGCAGAGCACCAAGAAGGCATATCCAACCATTAAAGAATAACTTCTGTACAATATTAGAAATATTAGATATTTTACAAAATATTTTTTTAGGTGAAAACGGTTTCCTCTTTGAAGAATGAAAAAAGTATTAAAGTGGAAAAAATCCCATGTATTTTTCTTTATAGTGCATGCTGGCAACTGGTTGCATTTGTCATTGAATCATACCTAAATGACATTCGGTTTTCCTAAGCACTTTGTACCACAAACTACAATTTTTTCACCTTATATTTAACCTTTATTGGATCTCAGTATTGATCTTCTGCGTCTCTTTGCAGCCAGTCAAGTGTCCATACATTCCAGGGATGGCTACATTGCATTTCTCATCGGGAAAACTTGAGAGGTTTCCTGATAGCAACAGAGAACTATGACTTCATAATGTGTGTTGAAATGGCCCCTCGTGATCTCCTCCCATTGCAGTCTTTTGCAGCCAGTTTTAAGCCACTTTATGTTTCCATGCACTCCAGACATGGCATTTCTAAGTGAATACAACAGTAGACCATGACTGCATAATGTGTATTGAAATTGGCTCCTTTCAGTATCCCTCATAGCCATGTGACAGGGTGGCAACACAGAAGCAAACATTTGAGACAGGGACAGAACGTTGTCACCTTACAACAGAATGTTTGAAATGAAAAAAGGTGCACAAATACGTGAACAAATAAACAATGGCATAATATCCAATGTGATGAAATAATGATCCAAATTAAGCAACAAATTATAGTGAAAAAGTCTCTTTCATCTGGAAAAGGGTGATCCAAGTTGCCCAAAGTGGTGCGTGAAGAAAAATCAACTGCTGGAATGGTACTGGTATGTGTAAAATAGCTACTGCTACACGTCTCGGATCGCACTGCAGGCGACCGAGATTTTTACCTGAGCACTTGCTGTCTAACACCTGATGTTTGTAAGTGTTTTACCTTTATATATTCAATAAAAATTGTGGGTAATGCACTATCAGTCCCTTCCTTCTTTCCATGGTGGTTTTCTCGCTGACATTCCCACTCCTGGAAGTCTCCGGACTTACATAATTAGGAAGCTTTGTTGATCCATCCATCCCACTGGATATCCCATCATCTTTGGCTGATCTCATATTGGATTCCTCGGTACCACAGTATATGCTCCATTCTCCCTCATTTGTGGTAAGAGTCCATTCACATCACTGGGTGTCACCAAATAGATTGCACTTTTGTTTCAATATCACCCTTATGGATTGTCATTTGGTAAGAGGTTAATTCACCTATTTAACACATACCAGTACCATTCCAGCAGTTGATTTTTCTTCACGCACCACTTTGGGCAACTTGGATCACCCTTTTCCAGATAAAAGAGACTTTTTTACTATAATTTGTTGCTTAATTTGGATCATTATTCCATCACATTGGATATTATGCCATTGTTTATTTGTTCACGTATTAGCGCACTTTTATAACCTATTCTATATATGTTATATTCCTTTTACAACAGAATGTGCCTAAACAAGGACCTTCATTTCAAGACTGCAGATTTAAAATATCAAAGATGACTTTTAAAGTTACACTAACATTGTAAAGCTTATATAACAGTTTAATAATTGGGTTTACATTTGCTTTAATAATAATGCTGCCTAATAACTCCTGTTTTATTTAGAAAGCAATTACAAATTAATGAACTGTTCAACATAAACTATAAATTACCTTCTGACAGCTGAGGTAAAGTGCTAGTCTTAAAGAGAAATAAGGTTACTTTTAAGCTTCTGACATCCAGTTAGTAGTCCCATTGAAAGGCCCTGTAAGCCACATCTGAAAAGTCTACAGACCACTTTAGATCAAATCTTTCATTCTGGTAAATGGTCTACCTATCCTTTGTTGACTTCTTATCCAACAAATGGATATGGATCAAATTTAGTAAAAGGTTTGTCCCCCTTCTCTGAAAAAAAAGGAACAACTGGTGTTTCTTTGTTTCTTTGCTGACATAACGCAACATACAGAAATATTTTTCAGGCAACAAACAGTATTTCTTGCAAGTGCTCTTAATCTGTTAACCACCTTTACCCCCTCTTTATCGTCAGACTTTCTGCCAACATTTATTACATCACTTGTATTTATTGTGAGTAGCCAGTCTTAAATGTCTGCAAACATTAAATAACAGGCTTTACTTTTCTTCATACCATATAGAAATGCAATATATAAGGCTTTGCAATTATCATGAAAATCTTTCATCATAGGCAGGGGCATTGTCATATAATTGTACATTTGAACCCACGACAGTCTTAAAGAAAAATTCAACTTTAATCTAAAATGAAGGGACTTGGGGTCAGGGAGAAGCGAATATTTTAAAAAGTAGTCCTTATTTTGCCCAGATGCCCAGTTAGTAGACTGGAAGATGCAGTGCAGTTCAGTTTCCTAGAACTGCTTTTAAATTCCATGTATCTACGGGATTAGGTGCTGGCAACCTAGAATTAATAATACACTTTCAAAAAGTTAAATGAACACTTTTTAATCAGAGTATAGCATTAGGTCAATAAACTGATCTGGTCAGTTAAGTAGCAGTGGGGGTTGTTAATCAGTTTCAGCTGCTTTGGTGTTAATGAATTTAACAACAGGTGCACTAGATGGGCAACAATGAGATGACCTTCAAAACAGGAATGGTTTTACAGGTGGAGGCCACTGACATTTTTTTCCCCTACTCATCTTTTCTGACTGTTTTTTACTAGTTTTGCATTTGGCTAGAGTCAGTGTCACTACTGGTAGCATGAGGCGATACCTGAACCCTATAGAGGTTGATAAGGCAGTCCAACTCCTCCAGGAAGGCACACTAACACGTGCTATTGCCAGAAGGTTTGCTGTAACTCCCTGCAAAAGTCTCAAGAGCATGGAGGAGATTCCAAGAGACAGGCAGTTACTCTAGGAGAGCTGACCAGGGCCGTAGAAGGTCCTTAACTGATTAGCAGGATGAATATCTGCTCCTTTGTGCAAGGAGGAACAGAGTGAGTACTGCCAGAGCCCTACAAAATGACCTCCTGCAGGCCACTGGTGTGAAAGTTTCTGACCAAATTCATTAGGATGGCTTGAGGCAGACGTCCTCTAATGGGCCCTATGCTCACAGCCCAGCACCGTGGAGCTCAACTGGCATTTGCCATTGAACACCAGATTTGGCAGGTCTGCCACTGACACCCTTTGCTTTTCACAGATGAGAGCAGGTTCATCCTGAGCACATGTGAAAGACATGAAAGGGTCTGGGAAAGCCGTGGAGAACGTTACGCTGCCTGTAACATTGTTCAGCATGACCGGTTTGGTGGTGGGTCAGTGATGGTCTGGGAAGGCATATGCATGGAGGGACACAGACATCAACAGGCTAGACAATGGCACCCTGACTACCATTAGGCTTAGGGATGAAATCCCCGGACCCATTGTCAGACCCTACGATGATGCAGTGGGTCATGGGTTCCTCCTGGTGCATGACTATGCCCATCCTCATGTGGCAGGAGTATGCAGCCAGTTCCTGGAGGATAAAGGAGTTGATACCATTGAATGGCCCCCATGCTTGCCTGACCTAAATCCAATAGAACACCTCTGGGACATTTTGTTTCGGTCCATCCAACACTGACAGGTTGTACTTCGGTCTGTTCAGGAGCTCAGTGATGCCCTGGTCCAGATCTGTGAGGAAATACCCCAGAACACTATCCCTCGTCTCATTAGGAGCATGCCCCGATGTTGTCAGGCATGCATACAAGCATGTGGGGGCCATACAAACTACTGAGTACCATTTTGAGTTGCTGCAATGACATTTCAGCAAAATGGACTAGCCTGCTACATAATTTTTTCACTTTGATTTTTGGGGTGTCTTTGAATTCAGCCCTCTGTAGGTTGATAATTTTAATTTCCATGAAACAATGTGGCATGCTTTTATTCCTAACACATTACCCAGTCCATATATAGATATGCAGAATGATATTTTTCCCCATTGAGATCTAATGTGTTTTAAAATTGTTCCTTTAATTTTTTTTTTTGAGCAGTGTATTAAGTCTTTGTGGAATTCCTGCCAAACTAGCTCATTCATTTAAGATCAGCTAGTAGATCAGGACCCTAAAGGTGAGTAATAATAATACTATCTACTCAAATCCTTATTACCCTCTTGTTTAGATAACATATAGGAGAATATTTAACCAAACTAAGCTGATATTGAGATTTAGTTTTTATTTGCAGAAATGTTTCATTGTGTTGGAATATATCCATGAGTAATATGTGCTTCCAATTCTTTTGCAAGTCATTTACATAAACATAATGTATCAGGACATGTCCTTAAAAGTATAAAGCAAAAAAGGTGTATGTGGCTTTAAATAGAGTATGTGCAATGAAGATAGTGGTTGCTTGGAAACTTGGCTTTAACATTTTATGTGTGCACATTTACCAATTAACTTGATAACAGTCTTAAACATCACTCCACCAAGTGCTTCAAAATCATCTCAGCTCTAAATCTGTCCAAAAATCTTATCAGGTGCAGACAGTGCAGTTTGGGGCAAAAAAATGAAGATTGAATATACTGGCACCGATAGACATAAAAATCACATCCTTATATGTAGCCAGGCAAGCCAGCTGGATCATCAATTTAAACATGTAAATGAATGAACTTGCCATGTAAAGATTACATTTTAATGCTACTATGACTTTACCTGAGTGGTGCCAACATATTCCACAGCTTTGCACAAAGCTGCTGGCTTATGACAATACAAATATGAATATGAAAATAAATTCTACCGTAATCTGATAACCAAAAGGTTACTTTTCAGCATAAAATGAACACAAATAAGCAGTTTTTGAAAAAGGTTTAATTAATAATAGCCACAGTATAGCATAGTTTTGCCCTATTACCAAAATATCCCCTATCACCCCCAGGAAATGTATTCTTTCACCTCCTGTTTTGTGTTAGATCCACAGAAGTTATTAGTTACCTTTTGTAGTACTGATGTGTTCACACTAGTACATTTCAATACCCAGCTGACATGTGGCAAAGTACAATAAAAATCCTATTAGCCAATGGCACCATCATTGTCAGCCCACAATGTTTTTTTTGTATTGTAAAGTCTGATTGGGAAATCCTCTAAATAAGGATTCATTGACTGAGGAAGGATCATTTGATTATTCAAGGCATCTGTTTATCTTGTGCATCACCTATTTATACAAACATATACACATACCCTAAATGTATGCTCCAATTTTACACCCATGAAACCTCTAACTGCCAACCCCCTAGTAGGTTAACTAAAGGAAAAAGTGTTTGAAGGCTTAGAAGCAGATTTTCCAGATGACGAGAAATGAAAGACATTAAACCATATGCCTAAATAATTACCTTTAAATGGTCAAAAAAGTTGATGTCTATTTGTAGCTAAACTTGGGCTCTATACTAATATTGAATTACAGCAAAAGAAGACCCTAAAAACTGAGTGGAACCAATAATTTTGGTTACCACAAATATGCACCTAAAGTGTATGTAAAGGTTTAAACCTCAAATTGTCCTGGAGACTGTTTTTACCAAAACAGAAAATGAGGGGGCTTACTACCATAGAAAGTGTGATAGTAAATACGTGGGGTAAATGTTAAAGTGACAGCTGTCTAAGATGCAAATTAAAATCTCCTCAATGATAGACAGCGAAAAAAAAAAAAAAAAAAACCAATATGGGTGTTAACCCTTCTTTGCACTATCCAAATCTAAAAAAATGTCTTTACATACACTTTAACTGTCAACATTGGTTCATAACTCATATACATTTTTGGATCCTCCTTAACATTCTGACACCAATTTGGAGTTCGGAATGGTCATGAAACAATGTCATTGTGGAAAAGCTAATTCCCTTTTGGTTCCAAGTCCAAATCTTGGACCTGATGCAAACTTCTGTTGCATAAAGCTCAACATTTAAAACATTGATAAATGAAGTCTCTCTATAGTTAATAAATGAAGTATCTCTTTCATTGTCCTTTGTCAGCAACATTCATTTTAATGGAAAGTAAGTTTACAGGGTTACATGATTGAACTACTCAGCCAAGTCAGTGTTGGCAAATGAGGGGCTAAATTATTGATGTTACACACTAATGAATTCTGATGAGAAATAAAACACAGACATTACGTTTCAAGTGGTCCATAATTATTTTTGTACTTTAAAAGCAATTCTGTTCTTTTATTTTAAAATCAGTTTGGTTGAGGAAAAAGAAAAAAAAAAGTTATTGATTATTGCTGAAGTCATTAGATAGTGAGAAAATGCTCTGCATTTGATGTGTAGTTAAAAGGTGCCATTTACTCCAACTGTCATTGCAGCAATATAAACAATGAAAATGTTGAATCTATTTAACAGTGTTTTAATGGAACTTTTAATGTTTCTCCTAGAGATGGCACAATCTAAGTTCTGCATAAATTTATAAGGTTCGTTTTTGGTAGTGTAGACATATTTCATGGATAACTGAAACTCAAATGTATGGTTCAAATGTAATTAAATTAAAGCTCTTTTGACCATACATTTTGAAACATTATGTTCATGAGGCATATGGACTGGCATCCTCTTAAAGCTTAGAGAGAGGGTCAGAGCTTAGAGAGGGGGTCAGAGCTTAGAGAGAGGGTCAGAGCTCAGAAAGAGAGTCATAAGTGAAAATATGGAGAAAACAAAATGTTCCCGACTCCTCAAAAACACTACCATCGTCTAGCAGACAAACAAAGCAAAACTGCAGAACTTATTATGTTGTAAATTCCCAAATTACCCTGTCATATAAAGAGTTTATAAGTTTTTGTCATATACTCTAAAACAGTCTTTCTCAACCTTTTCAACCTTCTGGTCTCAAGGAACCCCTGCTAAAAATTACTATATTTATAACTCATGATACATTAGTGTGATGGTCAGTGGGAAGAATGCTCCTTACACTTGTGGTCACTGGGAAGAATTACCCCCTTACAGACAGCTAAAAGATCAATGGTGTCACTGGGAACTGATCTGTGAGGCAGTATTTGCTCGTTGCTCAAGGAACCACTAGTAACCTCTGGAGGGACCCTGGTTGAGAAACCCTGCTCTAAAGAGTAAATGTATTCAACCATTAGAGCAGAATTTAAAAAAAGGATGCCACTTTCTGATAGGGTAAGCTGCAAGTCTCAAAAGTCTCAAGCCAAGATTTCAACTCTGTATTGGTGTGTGACAGGAGTCACTTCGGGTGGGGGGCTCGTGGAACCCAGATTACTTTAGAGAGGTCAGGAAACTCCTTGTCCAGCTTCCCCGGCCCCTCGTATGTGTAAGTCACCCTGTGTCTATTAGGGGCACAGGGTGACCAAGAACCCCAGTCAGGCCTGCACTAATCAGACTCGCTGTACAACCACATTACATTTCGTGTTACCCTGGTTATCCTGGGTTCTATATGTGTGGTTTGTATTGAAAGAATGAAGGGCCTCTTTCACTTGGGACAATAATATTTCTGAACAATATCATTCAAGAAATATATAAAGATAAACAATTTGACTTTTCAGATTGCTTGAATGTTGTTGGAGTCTCTCATAGACCCTTTCTAGATAGTGAGGTGGGTGAGGTTTGTTATTGGTAAGTGTCTGTATCCCATTGTTCTATTGTCTGCCTTAAGATCAACCCTATTATGGGATGTATATGTGTATGTAGATTGGCTGCTAAGGTGGGGGGGGGGGGGGGGGACGGTTGTCCCACAGTGTTTGTGCCTGTGTTTGAATAAAAAGTTTTTATCCTAGAAGGTTCCAAAACTTATACAAGCTAAGTTGTCGGCCAGCTTTGTATAAGGGGGGCTGGGAAAATCTGATATCTATGTTCACGACTGGGAGGAAGCCGTATACTGACGGAAG
The DNA here is from genome assembly GCF_965119305.1 of Pelophylax lessonae. Lineage (NCBI taxonomy): Eukaryota > Metazoa > Chordata > Amphibia > Anura > Ranidae > Pelophylax > Pelophylax lessonae. The sequence continues at coordinate 413,013,560 of NC_138772.1, forward strand.
TCCACAAGTACAGTGTGGGTTGTGGTTCTGTTACATGGTGTTTTGTTAAAGTTGTATATCCAAAGCCTAATCTTTTCCTTTTAGTTTTGGATAGTGTATGAAATGATGAAAACCTCTATCATTTTTTCAGTGTCCATTTAGGGAGATTTTCTTTTTACCTCCTGTCCCTGACACACAACAGGAAGAAAATCCTCCTTGGAGAGTTATGACCTAAACAGGAATCCTCAATGTTAAAGGACTTGTTCCCCGCTCCTCTTTTGAGGAACGGGAGGGGGGGTGTGTTGACAGGTACCAACTTCCCACTTCCGTTCCCGCTCGTCAAGGAAAGTTCTCCCTCCTCCTGCAATTTTCTGGGACACTGACAGGTTCAAGAAGACTGCATCCACCGCTGGATCCTGGGACAGGTGAGTGGTTGTTTTTTACAAGTCAGTAGCTACAGTTTTTGTAGCTGCTGACTTTTATTTTTAGCACAGGTGACTGGAACTCCTCTCTAAATGTACTTCAGCTGTTACTTTTGATCAAAGTAAACAGATAAAAGGGCTTTTACTAGTTCTCCCTGCTAGAGAATAGGCACTTGCCCTCATCTCTGTTTGAAACCATCAGTCTGAGTTTGATAGATATGCATGATGATAACGGTTGCAGGGAGTGGTGGGAAAGAGAGAGACACATTTTTTTTCTTAAAGCAAGGTTCCAGTCCCCCAATTCATTTTTTTTAAATACTCCGCTGTAAATGTGTCCACTTAAACTGCATTATTTTGATAATGTCAATAATGTGGTTCTTTTAGTTTATGTTTAAATCTTGCAAAACTAACCAGATCTCAGAAGCAGGCAGGATCCATCTCTGCTGTGGGCTTCTGAAGCCCTCTTGTCTTAACTTCCGTGATTCGGTGCAGCTGGCTACCCAGCATGCACCTTCCGATCTTGCGCCTGCACAGTAATGCCACTGCATGGTGCTCTTTCTTTTTGACAGGTTGCCATAGTAATGGCAGCAGTGGTGGAAGTTCCCACCCCGTTGTTATGGCAACCTGTCAATTCGAGGACATCCCGGAAGAAAATCACATGAGATTACAGTATTGGGCAATTTCCATTGACTCCTGAGATAGATAACGCTGATATCCCAGGAGTCCACGCCAAATTCCTAGTGACTAAATTGCCTAGGCGGCTGCTGCAGGAAGTGCTGCAGAAAATAATTGAAAGGTATTTATAAATATAAACAAAAAAAAAATGCCTTCTATAATAGCATTTCAGATGGGCATGCAAATGATTGGACATAGGTGGAACTCCGCTTTAAATGAACAAAAAATATAAAAATAGGGCTGACCAGATCCATATTTTGCATTGTCCAATTTGTCTATCCACTAACCATATTTGTTTCTATGCATTTGGCACAGTCAATATTTTTACCTTTGTTTAAAATGTGTCACACTTTGCATGGTACATCTCCATTTAGCATGTCCCAATCGTGGAAGGGTTAGATGGTGTTTGTACGCCAGGCCATAGGCTCCCAGGCCTCCCCTGCGTTATGCCATGGACTTCAGATTTCTTATGCCTAAAGCTGCCTTAGAGTCTGTGCATGTATTTTCCAGAAAAGTCATGGGTAAATTATTGACTGATTTACCTGCAGGAATACAGTCACTGTAATCCTGTAAAACCATATCTAGTTACCTCCTCTTTCCTCTGTATGATTACTTTCTGTTAATTGCCAAAAGGAGTCCTGCCCACCTGTCAGGACCTGAACCCAGGACCTTTACTGTGTCTAACAGTAGCTCTTCTTGCTGAGCCACCAGAGATGCTGGACAGCTTCCTGCCTGATCATTTGGACACAGTTACTTTCTATCTTGTTTCTGGTGAACCTTGAACTCTTTGCTCCTCCCATAAACTTCCTATTCAAGCCATGCTTTTGCACTTCAGGTTTGCTGGATTAATGTGCTCTTCTCCAGCCAATATCTTACTCTTTGTGCTCCTGCTGCCCTCTGAATCTTCATTACCATTCGTTACTGTCCTTTGGCTTGTTTCACTATGCCTGCAGCCGTTTGTTACAGACCTTTGGCTTATTTGTCGACTATATTTCTGCTTGATTCCAACCTGCAACCACTTGTTATCGACTTTTCTGTTTGTTTACAGACTACGTCTATGCTTGATACCTACCTGCTACATCTGCCACTGCATCCCGGCTTGCTTGTCTTCTAATGCGGGGATCCTGAGGACTGCGACCTAGCACTGGCATGCAGCAAAACCCATCTCTACCGTCTGTAGCTCTGGTGAAGATCGGTTAGTGCTTAGCCTGTGTCACCACCACAGGAATAAGCTTATGTATTTTTCCAGCTGGTTTCTATGTGAGCCTTTCCACTGCTACAGTCACTGGCCTCCACGCCTGAACCCTGGCCATGGCACCACCCAATGCCTTTATTTCTATATTTGATTTGTAAGGCCAAAATTGTTAGGATTGCTAAGTAGTACATCCAAAGGTGTTTTCAACTTGATTCTACTATACCATTAAAAGAGTCTTGCTATATCTGTTAAAATAAGCACAAAAATACCTGTTGAACCTGCCAGAATTCCAGTGTTGTCCTGTTATCCTCAAGTGAATTACAGAACACCTCCCATCACTGTTATGGAGAAGTGTAGGGTAGGTGTTCTTGAATCCTAAAGCACTTTCTTGCTCAGTACAAAATAGACGAAAACTCCTGAAAAAAATAGAAGCCACCACATCTAAGTTGCAATATACAGTAAAACCTTTGATTGAGAGTAACTTGGTCTGAGAGCGTTTTGCAAGACAAGCAAAACATTTTAATACATTTTGACTTGATAAACAAGCAATGTCTTACATATACATGTAGCATCAAGTCACAACTGAGAATAAAAGAGAAGAGAGGCGCCTCTAATTGTATCAATATGGTTACATTTAATGAAGGTTCAACATTTAGCAACTCACATTGTTGATGATCAAAACAGGCACATCTAAGTATGCAGGCATCCGGGGTAAAGCTGTCCACATAGACCATCCTCCGCACCGCCATCGACATCATCCCTTCCACGCTGCGCTCCACGAGCGGTTAAAGCCTCGCTTTCAGATCCCTCTACTGCATGGTAGTCTTCCCGGTCGGGATTGCAGACTGACAGCGGTGAGAGCTGGTGGTGCGGAGGATGGTCATTTTATGGTTACACATCCTATCACATTGCTATAATCTTTTTATATGGACTATAAACTGAAGGACTTATGAATGAATAGTTGTGGAATGGGGAAATTCGCTTTGATATAAGAGTGCTCTGGATTACAAGCATGTTTCAGGAACCAATTACGCTCGCAATCCAAGGTTTTACTGTATTGCATTTTGGTTCTTGGGTATAGATACATTTTAATCTTTGCAGTAGTTTTATTTCCTAGTTTGGAGAGGAATTCTAATTGAAGACATCTTTCTTGATAAAGCACTTAATGCCATCTGGAAGTAACATTAAACAGTGGTCTCTGCTGCATTCTATTCTTTCATGCATCATTCTCGTGTTCAGGTACATATCTCTGTATAATACTGATCTATATCAAATGAATACTAAAGCACATAGCTTGCTTAACATTCAGTTCACATTAAAACATTATAATGGAAAAAGAAATGTAAAGTTATATGTCTTGCTAAAGGACCCACTATATTTTAAATAAACAGTCCTGGAATCGGACAACAGGTAATTACAATAATACATATTTCTATCTGAAGGACTGCATGGATTTCATAACCTATACGACTGAGTGGTTTATTTCTGTTCTCGAATTCTGAGCTGGAAATTTATTTTGGTAATTTGCTGATGTCGGTTTTATAGTTTATGTACAGGGCCCACCTTGATTCCTGTCCTTTCTGTCAATCACTGAACTACGCTAAAACACAAGCTCCTTCCAAGCTATTAGAAGGAAATGGCACATGGCATCTGAAATGGCATATCAGTATTAGGTACACTATGAAATGCTGTCTATTATTAATAATAATCTGTAACATGTGTATATCACATATCAAAGACGCTACAGTAGAAAGCACTAAACGGCAAACCTGATATTGTTTATGTGAATTATAACTTTACAGTCATGTTCATTTGTCTTGAAATTTAAAGTAAAAGTTAATGGAAACTTTTTTGGTTCATTCAGATTGTATTATTGCAATGAGTGTCAATGTTTGTATTTGAGGTGTGGTGCGTAGCTCTGCCACCCACTGAAATTGGCACCCCAATGCACTATACTGTAATGGCTAACGCACCCACATGGCAGCACATGGCATGAGTTGTGGTGCGCTGCATTGACAAAAAAGGGTCATGTGCATTTTTTGTGGCGCTATGGTACTTTGCCTTAAAGCAGAAATAAACTCTGCCATGCCTACCTCTGCTTCAATAGCCCAACCCGCAAGGTCCCTTGCTGGCGCTGGCATCATCTCTCTGTGATTGACTGGTGTGGGATGATGTCCCTCCCACACATGTGCAGATGTGTGATCTTCCCAGCACACAGGCAGTGTGCCACAACATAAACTGAGCTGTGCATGCAAAGTTCAATGTCCATTCAACCGAGGACTTGAGCATGCAGGTAGGTTTATTTTTTCATTGCATGTCTCTTCTGCAAGAAAGAGCCGACTTGCTAACAGTTTTGACATTATACTTTAGTTCTGCTTAAATGCAGCACAATAGATTGTAAAGGGGTAAATTCATTAAAGCGGAGTTACACCCAAAAGTGGAAGCTCCGCTTCCACAAAAACAGGTAACCGCTCCCACTTCCATGTAAAGGCGCTGCGGCGACCTACATCATTTGCGGCCCCTCCTCCTTTCCCCCACTGCCTTCTGGGAGACACACACAGATTCCAGAAGACAGTGAGACCATTCAGAAAGTGCATTGTTACTCGTGCATGTGCAGAAGGAAACAGGCTGTGAAGCCGCAAAGCTTCATTTCCATTTTCCTTTAGTATGGATTCCGGTGCCTGCACCCTGAGCCGATGGACTCAGGTGCCGACATTGCGGGCTCCCTGAACAGGTAAGTGTCCTTATATTACAAGTCAGCAGCTACAGTATTTGCAGCTGCTGACTTTTATTATTTTTTTTTTATACAGGCTGGAGCTCCACTTTAATGTGTGAATTTAGCAGAGTACCCTCTCCATGTGCCTCTCTGATTTAGTTTTGCCATATTTCTTAGGACTTGACGGTTTTTATTTACTGCGTTAAAACTCCAAGCACAAAATAATTTAAATATATTCCTCAACAGCCACAAAGGATATAAATCCACATTATGTTTACCAAATGCCTTTGCATACCAAGTTATTACCTTGTAATAGTGGCAGTGATATCTTCACTTTACGCCACATTGCCTGTGTGGAGGGCAGAACTCACCCACTACAGGCTGCTGCAAAAAAACTACAGAAGGGGGTGGGTACAAGACCAGTCACCTTACACAGGGAGAGAGCTGCAGTGACTGGTCTTTAATACAGGAAGCTCCTGCACAAAGGAAACGTCATGCTGTATAATGACATAGATCTGAAAGTAAAGCACAAGCCACATCAAGATTCAAGTAAGAATACAAATGATTCTTGTATTTAGGCAATATTTACTTATCTTGAAGTTCAGCTTTGAATAATCTTTTTAGTAAGACTATAACAGAGATACACATGAAAGAGGGTTTTCCAGCTAACAAAGGTAATAGCAGGCATCTTGTAATACAAGTTGTTATGCTTAGTTATAAAAGTTTAAAATTACAAGTTTGCTTTAAAGTATAACTAAAGATAAACATTATTTCCTGGTGCCTCCATGGCAGCATACCAATGATAGAGCTCCGCCTCGACTCCTCCCTCAGGACTAGTGCATAGCATAAAAGACAAGAAGGTCCCTTCCCCCAGCATTCTCCTTTTTTTCCTCATACCTCTGGAACTTGTGAAGAGTTAGCAGTATGTCCCTACCTCTGCCTTACTTAGTTTGGCAGCTTCCGCTGGGTTCAGCCTCTCCCAGATGCAGTCCCTGCTCTTGGGTCGCTCATAGCACTAATAAGGCAGGGAACCCCTTCTGTGGATCTTTTGGGGTCAAAAGCAGAGTTTCCTCATAGGAACGCAGTCTGCAGTTTCTGGAAAATTATGGATGAGTCTTGACTGCAACAGCCGGGTCAGGTGTTCCCTTTATTCTATCGTTTCATTATATATTTCACTGTTTTCCTTAGGATGGTGTATGTATTAACAGTGTCTTGTTTTGTTTGTTCCCTTTTTTAACATTGGTATGAGTTAGACAGGAGTTTTCAAATATCTCATTTGCCAGGGATTTAATGTAATCTTCTTTGTTTTTTTCCCCAAAAGGTTACCTGTTTCCTCTGTACAGGGGACGCTCGGTCCTCCTTCCTCGGCAGCAGTGTTCCCTTCGGCAGGCGGGGACGAATGCATGCTCCTCCGCATCCTCGTGGAGCGGCATCGGGTGCGCGGGTGCATACGCGGTAGAGCGGAGCGTCACCGAGTGTGGGCGGATCCAGGTGTCCGCTGCGTGATGCTGCGGGAGGCACGGCGCATGCGTGGGCGCATGCGCAGTGCCATGTTCCAGCACCAGGCGGCCATAGTGGGTAAGGGAAAGCGATACTCGCTTTCCCTTACAATTAAAATAAATTAAACACAGCAGTTTTCCCTTGAAGCCCTCCCTTTTTCCTAAATAAAGTCTTATATAAGGAGGCAGTTTGATTAAAGGTGTGGGAGCTGCCTCTATCAAGAAGCCCTGAAAGTGCTCCTTCCCGGCCCTTAGGTACAGCAATTTTCCTTTTAAATGTATGCGTGTTTATCTGGGATTATGTAATGTATATACATATGTATATATGTGCGTACTAAGGGGAGGGTTTGTATGTATATATGTGTATATATATATATATATATGTGTATGTATATATATATGTATTTCTGTCTCGTCTAGATCTAACAGTATTTTCTCTCTCTCTCTTTTCTTTTTCTTTCTCCCTGTTATCTTTAAAAAAAAAAAAAATGGGGATTTTCCTCTCTCTCTTTCCCCTTTAGCTGACCCTGCTGCTTGTAAGCCATCATGAGTCGCTCATCTCATGCAAAAGATCCTCACACTTCTGATAGGTATGGGACCAACTTTACGTGAGTATTTAAAAAAAAAAAAAAGAGAGCATGTGTCTTTGAGTGATGGGAATTTTCCCTCTCTCACCAGCCCTGCCCATTCCAAGAGATCAGAGAAATCTTCAAGATATCGAGATGACGAGAGTCCATATAGATCCCGATCCTCACATCATAGATCTGGAAGATCAAGATCAAGGAGGCGGGACTATTCACCATCTCCCCCTCCTCATACTTCCAGGAAGAAGTGTTGGGCTTTTGGCGCAAACCTCCTCCCGGATAAATTAGTCTGCAAGGACTGCATGAGAGATTATGCGGCCAATCGGGAGCAGGAAAGCAAACAAGTAGTAGACTTGATCAAACAGACAGTTAAGGATTCAATTTCAGAACTAGCATTGGCTCCGGCCCAATCTGTTTCCGAATCTTCTGCTCATGTTCCATATACCGAAAGGCCCGGTCCCTCCGCAACTATTACTCCTGTGCATCCGGCAGAGCATCCAGCCAGGGAGTCAGACTCGGACGGATCTTCAGATGAAGGGGATCCATCTGGGTTCCAATATTCCTTGGTTCAGCCCTTCATTCAGGCGGTCAAAGAAGCTACTGCCTGGGAGGAAGTGGAAGATCCCGCCCCTCAAAAATCCAAATCCTACTTTCCATTCCTTAAAAGGAAACAGATCTATTTCCCTTTAATGGGAGAAATTAAGGAGGTCATTGATAATGAATGGCGGAAAACGGATAACATTTTTTCAGTGGGACGTATTAACAAGCTATACCCTTTGGCTGAACAGGATATGCATTGCTTGCCTCTATGCCAGCTGTAGATGCAGCAGTGGTCCGCCTGGCAAAGAATGTTACATTACCTATGGAGGACTCTACTTCCTTCAAAGATCCTTTAGACAGAAGGATTGGCTCGGATCTGCGGAAAAGTTATCTGGCGGCAGGTGCAGCTTGCAGACCAGCAATTGCCCTCACCTCGGTTTCCACCGCTATTAGGTCTTGGACAGGAAACATCGAGACCGCTTTACGTCAGGACGTCCTGAAGGAGGACATAATCAAAGCCCTGGAGGAGCTCAAGGTTTTGGCAGATTTTGTGGGAGAAGCGGCAATTGATACCATCCGCTGCTCAGCCAGAGCCATGCTCCACTCCGTGATGGCAAAAAGAGCTTTATGGCTTAAACCATGGATAGCCGATCTTGCATCCAAACAAAACTGGTGCAAGATCCCATTTGATGGGAAAAATTTGTTTGGGGAACAACTGAATACAGCCATCTGTCGGGCGGAAAATCTGGCATGCTTCCACAAGACAGAAGGGCTCGGAAGTCAAGGCCATTTACAGCAAGATTCCGTCCATCTAATGTACGGGATTACAGACAGCCCAAACAGGCCAGAAAGAGCAGGAGGCCCTGGAGAGGAACTCAAGCTTCCTTCCTAAACTCCAGAAAGAATAAAGTCCTTACCGCTCCCCAAGAGGCGTCAAAACCTTTTTGACGCTAACTTAGCCTTGTCCCCCCCAGTAGGGGCCAGGCTAAAACATTTTTTTCCAATCTGGACAAGCCGCTGCCAGGATCCTTGGGTTCTATCGACTATTCGATGGGGCCATTCTGAGTTTTTTGGGTCATCCTCCTCAAGATTCGTTGCAACAGACAAGGTGGCCGACCTCCCATCAGAAGGCACAAGCACTGTCTCATTTCCTGACATCTGTCCAGCTTCAGAAAGCGGCCGTTCCTGTTCCCTCGGAAGAGCGCTTCAAGGGATTCTATTCTACCCTTTTTCTGGTCCCAAAGAAAACAGGTGGTTGGAGACCGGTTATAGACCTATAGAATCTAAATCAACACATTCTTCTCAAAAAGTTCAAAATGGAGTCCCTGCAAACGATTATCCACGCCATTCAGCCAGGGGATTGGATGATCTCTATCGATCTGCATCGATCTGCAGGACGCGTATCTGCATGTCCCAATTCTCCCCTCTTTCCAAAAATACCTGAGAGTCACAGTGGGACAATTGCACCTCCAATTCCAAGCCCAATTCCAAGCCCTTCCCTTCGGCTTGTCCACCTCTCCACGAGTTTTCACGAAGATACTGATCTCATCCTTGGCTCCACTTTGAGAAAGAGGTCTAAGAGTCTACCACTATTTAGATGACATCTTGCTTCTGGCCTCAAACCCAAACCAGCTCATAGTCCACAAGGAAATGTTAATGCAGGCATTAACGGAAATGGGATGGTTGATAAACCTACAGAAGAGCCAGTTAATACCTACTCAAGAGATGATATATCTGGGCGCCTTATTCAACACGAAGCAAAGTTCAGTTTCATTGCCTCCTCAGAAGAGGGAAGCCATTATTCAGAAAATGATCCGAGTTCGGCGGTGTTCCTTCCTGACAGCATCTCAATGCATGAGTCTTTCCCAAAAGATCATTCTGTCAGCATCAACAATCAGAAGCCTACACTGGTGGACAGACACAACAAATCTTTCCAAATCACATCACCTCAGCTTTCCCTCATGGATCACAATTACATCCAATGCCAGCGGACAGGGCTGGGGAGCCCATTGCGGGGTGATAAGGGTACAGGAAAGGTGGCCTTTCCCTACCAACGGGATTGTGTCGAATATCCTGGAAATCAGAGCGGCTTTTCAAGCATTGTTAGCCTTGACTTCCATCATCAAAGGTCAGAGGGTGTTACTGCGTCTGGACAACAGAGTAGCAGTGTCTTATCTTCAGAGACAAGGGGGCACACACAGCAGATCCCTTCTCAGGGAAGTGGAGCCAATACTCTTATGGGCAGAGAAGAATCTCCTCGGGATGAAAGCTGTGTATCTTCCAGGCACTTTGAATATGGAAGCGGATATGCTGTCCAGGAACTTCACGGACAGCAACGAGTGGTCTCTACACCCCCACATCTTCCAGCAGATATTCAATCTCTGGGACTATATTCAAGTGGATTTGTTTGCCTCTCCGAGCAACAACAAGTTGACCCGTTTCTTCTCCTGCTTTCCTCACCCAATGGGGCGAAGCAGTGGACGCTCTGGTATGCCCATGGGTCTTCAAGACGGCTTATGCCTTTCCACCTCGCCCACTAATTGCGAGTTTTCTCTCAAGGCTTCTGAGGGAAGAAGTCCAAGTCTTAGCAATACTGCCCTATTGGCCGAAGAGACCATGGTTCCCTATAGCCATGTATCTCAGCCTGGAACCGCCAACGAGGATCCCCTCCTTTCCTCACCTGTTATCCCAAGGCAGGATGTTTCACCCGAATCCCCACAAGCTGGACCTTCGGGATTGGAAGCTGAAAGGCAGAGGTTTGAAACCTTAGGCTGCTCCGCATAGGTCATCTCTACCCTTCTAAAAGCGAGAAAGCCTTCCACAAACGCAGTTTACAACAAAATCTGGAACAAGTTTCAAACCTTTGCTTCTGGGAAAGGATTCAACCTGATCTCTCTTTCTACGATTGACGTCCTCGGTTTTTAACAAACGGGTCTAGATTTGGGTCTTGGTCTGAGCTCCCTAAAGGTTCGGGTAGCAGCAATATCGGCCGCATCCAATAGAAGATGGGCAGAAGACCCCTTAGTAGTGACCTTTCTGAGAGGAGTATTAAAGATCCGCCCTCCGGCCAGGCGCTCCTTTCCAAAATGGGATCTTTCATTTGTTTTGGAGGTCCTCTCAGATCAGCCGTTTGCCCCAGTAGAGCAAATTTCACTTTGGAATCTTACATTAAAAACGGTTTCCTCTTAGCCATAACATCTGGAAAGAGAATTTCGGAACTCCACTCACTAGGAATTGGTGAGGAACACATTTCCTTTTTCCCGGATAGGGTGGAACTCCGTCCGATTCATGGCTTTGTCCCCAAAGTGGCGTCATCAGCTTTCCTAAGAGAACCCTGGGCATTGCCAGTTTTTACTGACATGGATTCTGATACTTGCCACGAATTAGACATCGCCAGAGTGCTGAAAGCCTACTTGGCTGCCACCGAATCTTTTAGGAAATCGGAAAGACTATTCATCATCCCTCACGGGAAAAATAGAGGGAAAGATGCCACTAGCAGAACTCTAGCCTCCTGGGTAGTGAAGCTAATCAAAAAAACTTACATATCCAAGAAGCTGGTGCCTCCAACACAGGTGAAAGCTCATTCCACGAGGGCTGTAGCAGCATCTTGGGCAGCTAGGGCCAACGTCTCCTTGGAGACGGTATGCAGGGCAGCATCCTGGTCTTCTCGCCATACTTTCATCCGGCATTACAGAATTGATCCAGGATCCCTTACAACTGTAAACTTTGGAAGAAGGGCACTAAACTCGGCCATGTCTTCTGCCTGAATAAAATTTATTTTTTGTGTGCATTATCCCACCCGTGTCAGCTATTTATTTATCATTGGTATGCTGCCATGGAGGCACCAGGAAAATGGAAAATTGTATCATACTTACCGTAATTTTCCTTTCCTGGTGCCTATCCATGGCAGCATACGCTCCCACCCTCGGTATTCTAAATTACGCTATGCACTAGTCCTGAGGGAGGAGTCGAGGCGGAGCTCTATCATTGGTATGCTGCCATGGATAGGCACCAGGAAAGGAAAATTACGGTAAGTATGATACAATCTTCCATTTTTTTAGCTTTTGATAGAGTGGAGATGGATTAGAACACCTGTTTAATTGCTATCTCTGCCCCGTTAGAGGGATTCATCCTCTGTATTTGTCTTGTTTACTATTATCATTGCAAGTGAAAGTAAAAGAAAATCACAAAAAATCTTCTAATGGGGACACTAGTTCTGGTGACCTGAGGGCCCCAAAGAATTCCCTTAATTTGCAGGGATTTCCTCTTAATTTCTGTTTTGGCTATGGAACAGGAAGTGAAGGCAAATCTCCCTAATGGGACACAGATGGCAAAGAAAACCTTGACAGGGGTTATAATCCTCCCTAACTCTATCCAAAATTAAAAAACAATAATATTGCCTATAGTTCTACTTTAACCACTTCTGGACCGGAAGGGAATCCCCTTAATGACCAAGTCATAGTTACATAGTTACATAGTTACATAGTTGGTGAGGTTGAAAAAAGACATCAGTCCATCCAGTTCAACCTATGATGTGTGTGTGTTTGCTTTTAACCGTACATTGTATAACCCTGTATGTTGTGGTCTCTAAGGTGCCCATCTAACAGTTTTTTGAAACTATCAATGCTCCCTGCTGATACGACTGCTTGTGGAAGAGAATTCCACATCTTTACCGCTCTTACAGTGAAGAACCCCTTACGCATTTTAAGGTTAAACCGCCTTTCCTCTAGTTTTAGTGAGTGGCCACGTGTCTTATTGTATCTCCTTTCTCCGAATAGTTTGTTCCTTATGCTAGGGTCGCCAGTACAGTATTTGTACATTGATATCATATCCCCCCTCAGTCGTCTCTTCTCCAGAGAGAATAGGTTCAGTGCTTGCAGTCTTTCCTCATAGCTGATGTCCTCCATTCCCCTAATTATTTTTGTTGCCCTTCTCTGGACTCTCTCCAGTTCCAGCACATCCTTCCTGAAGACCGGTGCCCAGAACTGGACAGCATACTCCAGATGTGGCCGGACCAGAGTCTTGTAGAGTGGGAGAATAATCTCTTTATTTCTGGAGTGAATCCCCTTTTTTATACATCCCAATATTCTGTTGGCTTTACTTGCAGCGGCTTGGCATTGCATGCCACTGCCAAGCCTGTTGTCTACCAGTACCCCCAAGTCTTTTTCCATCCTAGACTCACCCAGAGGCTCCCCCCCTAGTGAGTAGCTTGCTTTCTGGTTTTTGGCCCCAAAGTGCATTACTTTACATTTTTCAACATTAAACCTCATCTGCCATGTAGTTGCCCACCCCGTTATTTTGTTCAGGTCCGCTTGCAAGGTTTCCACATCCTGCATAGAAGATATTGGCATGCTTAGTTTAGTATCATCTGCAAATACTGAGATTGTACTAGATATCCCCTCCTCTAAATCATTTATGAATAAATTAAACAGGATTGGTCCCAAGTCCAAGTCATTTTTTGCGATACGGCACTGCCTTAATTTAACTGACAATTGGGCAGTCGTGCAACGCTGTACCATAATAAAATTTATGTTATTTTTTTCCCCACAAATAGAGCTTTTCCTTTGGTGGTATTTGATCACCTGTGAGATTTTTATTTTTTTGTGCTATAAACAAAAAAATAGCTATAATTCTGAAAAGAAAAAAACAAAAACAATATTTTTTACTATCTGCTATTTAACATTCCCAATATTTTTTTTTTATAAAAATACAATTTTTTCATCATTTTAGGCCAATTTGTATTCTGCTACATATTTTTGGTAAGAAAAAATCCCAATAAGTGTATACTGATTAGTTTGCGCAAAAGTTATCATGTCTACAAACTAGGGGAAAGATTTCTGTCATTTTTATTTATTTTGGTTTACTAGTAATGGTGGCGATCAGCAATTTTTAGCGGTGGACAGATCGGACACCTTACTAACATTTTTGACACTTTTGGGGGGACCAGTGACATTACTACAGTAATCAGTGCTAAAAATATGCACGGTTACTGTACTAATGACATTGGCAGGGAAGGGGTTAACACCAGGGGCGATCAAGGGGTTAAATGTGTCCCTAGGGGGGTGCTTTCTAACTGTGGGGGGGGGGTGGGCTTGCTGCATGAAAACAGAGACCTGTGTTCCTAAATAAGAGGAACACAGGATCCCTGTGTTCATAACTGACAAAACAGCGGTCTGCCGTGTTTACAATGGCAGACTGCCATTCTGTCTCCACGAGGAGCGATTGCGGGTGCCCAGCGGCAATCGTGGCTGCCGGGCCCGCAAATTTGCAGCCCCTGTGGCGAATGGGCGTGCGCGCACCTGCCAATGGTTCTGCAAAGTAACGTACAGGTATGTCGTTTCGCGGGATAGAGCCGGCCTGCCGCAGTATATGTACTGTGGCTGGTTGGCAAGTGGTTAAGTTAATGTAATATCCACCGGGATTTGATGCCTGCCTGAAAGAAGCCACATAAGATGCCTGAGGGACAGGGTAAAACTGCATTTTTTCATTTTGGACTGAGAAAGAGAGGAATATAATCCGTCAGATTTTTTTTCTCTGTCTGTGTCAAATTGCGAAAATTTTCCTTCTCTTCCTGTCCCATAGCCAAACAGGAAGTGAGAGGAAATCCCTGCAAATTAGGGGAATTCTTTGGGGACCCCCAGGTCTCCAGAACTAGTGTCTCCATTGGAAAATCTTTTCTTTGGACAACCCAAAATTTGGGATTTTCTTTGACTTTCACTTTTAATGAAAATGGCCATCAGGACAAACAGAGAGAGCAAATCTCCCTAACGGGGGCACAGACAGCAATAAAACCTGACAAGTGTTTTAATCCTTCTCCACTCTATCCAAAACTAAAAAAAAGTTTTGCTTTTAGTTATACTTTAAATACCTGATAAATACTGAACCACCTTGTGCTGCCTCTTTACATTTTTTGCAGGACTGACCCACACACTCTGCATTTTTAGTGTACTTTTTAATGCTCAGTTTGCTATGTAAGGTATCAACTTTGTGTACTCTTCCTGTTACAGTAGTTGTAACCTTAACTGGGTGATATTCAGTATGCTAATCCATTGTGTATCATAAATATAGAAAACAATGCTTTCAACTTTTTATTTTTATAATTCCAGATCGAGGGTTATGTCTCTGCCCCCTTCCCTCTACTGTGCCATTCACAGAACACAGCACAGTGATGACATTTCTGCCATGCTTTGTGAATGGCATAGTAGAATGAGGGGGTGGTGGCACAATACCGGACAAGTATCATTCACAGACACCGTTTGGATGCAGCGGTAATACAGACACCTGCTGTATGTATCAGGAGCTCTCATTGAGGCTTCATAAAAAAACTCCTAAAGAAGTAAAAACTTGAGAATGTTAATGTGTGAATTAGGGCCATGTTCACACATAAACATGCAATAAAATACATAAAAAAGAAAAAAAAATGGATGTGCATTCCCTTCAATTGATGTGAGTTGACATGATTTATGCATGTGGACCACTAGTGGAGCCCCCCCCCCCCCACTGCCTTTTTACGCTGGCAGGGCTGCCCGCTGCTCTGGATCATGTATATGTAAGTGATTCAGCATTTCAGGGTGAGGGCGCAAGCGTGTGCCCGCTGCCCCGTCTGTGCAGTTATTCCCTACAGCACAAGGTGGTTAGCAGGTGCCAGCCAATGATTTATGGCCAGGACCTGCTGATCTGCTTAGAGAATCACAGTACAGAGCTCTGTGTTTACGAACACACAGGGCTCTGTACATGGAAATTCGAGAAGTGGTGGGGCTGTGCTTTCTCCCTGAAAAGCAGGGAGAAAACACAGCCACATCTATTAGTAAAAATACATCTATTAGTAAAAACAGCACACGTTACACATTGTTAGGCACGCGGTTAACCCTTTTATTGCCCCTAAATGTTATCCCCTTTCCAGCCAGTTTCATTGTACAGTAACAGTGTATAGGATTAGCACTGATCACTGTATAAGTGTTACCGGTGATGTCAGTGTCAGTTACTCAGTTCTAACCCACTGTCAGTTAGTGTCAGATTTGCTGCCGCACCAGCACAGTTCCACTATAAGTCGTGGATCAATGCAATTAGCAGTTTAAAAAAAATTCAGTATATACCATACTTTGTGGACGCTATAATTTTCACACAAACCAATCAATATACACCTATTGGGAATTTTTTTTTTTTTTTTTAACCAAAGACATGAAGCAAAATAAATTTAGGCCTACATTTATTTTTTATTGGATATGTTTTTAGCAGAGAGTAAAAAATATTGTGTTTTTTTTCAAAATGTTTGTTTTTCATTAAAAACATAAAATAAAAAACCCAGTGGTGTTCAAATACACCAAAAGAAAACTCTATTTATGTGAAATTATATAAAATTAATCTAGGTACAGTGTTGCATGACCGAGCAATTGCCAGTTAAAATAGCACAGTGCTGAATGGCAAAAAATGCTCTAGCTGTAAAGGGAGTAAAACCTCCTGGAGCTTAAAGCATTTGTTACCCCAACACTTCATATTCCTGATATGTGCCTGCTGTACCATTTACTTGTATAAGAAAGTATCCTGTTCTCTTTGTTTTGCTACTTTTATGTGAAATCCCTGGTGTTCCTGCCCGTCCCTCTGCTTCCCTATTAAAAACTGACCACACCAAGCAGGGGAGCACAATGTGGTCAGTTCTCTTGCTATGCTGGGTGTTCTATTCCAATGATCAGACATGTCCTGACACACTCCCATTGCACAGCCATTCATTGGCAAGTTCACTGTGCTGCTGTTTCCCCTCCATCCAGCTCTTTTGTAGCCGAGAACAGAGGGAATGTGATCATTTACGTATTTATGTTTTTTTTTATATCTATAGAAAAATGTTTTGCCTTTTATTTCAATTTTAAACTGAATTGGTTGTTTTACACAGTGATCATTTACAATCACTTTAGGAGGTTAAATTGCTTACAGGTTATTTCCTCTGACATCACATCCTTTGGTGTGTTCAGAGAAGGATTAAGAGAAAGAGGGGGGGAGGGGGGGAGAGAGAGGAGGAGGAGAGAGAGAGAGATCATTTTGGACAGGCATTAGTAAATGGGATGTCCAGCATATAAGCCGGCACATGGCTTACAAACTCATGTATTCTTATAAACCCCCTGATATTTAGACACCTCACTAGCCAGCTTTCTACTGCACACTCTCCACTTCACCTCTAAGATGGTTGCCGTATGGGTCCTTGTAAGAGACAAAATAATAAAAAGCATTTTTCCCCCCAAACAAACTTGACATACTTTTACATGCATTGACGTACATTCCATTAAATGCAAGCATGTAGCATTTTATAGCAACGCACCACACATGATTCCAGCATTGTTTTCTACATGTCCATGCAGTGACCTGCATTCTTCCAGTGTAGTATAATGCAGATCAACGCAGTATGTGTGAAAAGACACTCAAAGATAAAAAAAAAACCTTCTGGCTTCCCACTGTATCTGAATGGTGTCTATGGATGACACCAGTTCCAGGATTTTGTCAATGCCCCCCTCCCTTTGCTGTGCCAGTCAAAAAGTCACATGAGGGTGTTAACCCCTTCATTCCAACATACAGCAAACATGCAGCCCCACTAGACTGGGCTTTTTTCACCGGGGGTGCATATTTGTGTATCTCCCATTGTGCTAGGAGCACGCCGCATGGTGCACTCCCGGCACTGAGACTGGGGTCTCACCACGAGCCCCGGGACCCGTACTAACGATCGAGACCCAGAACTCACGATTTCGGGTCACCTGATCACTGTGATATCCTCCGATTGCCTATCACAATGATCAGGATTCTCAGCCTTTTGGCTAAGATCGAGTGTAGTATCTGTTCTTATCAGTGATCCAGTGGGGGTGCTGTGCTATCACCTGACCTGACTAAGGTTGGGTGGTGGCTATGCAAATCTGCTGGATTGATGGGGACCTGGAAGGTTAGTACTGGCAGGAATTGAAACCGGAGTGCCCATAGGTCATTGGGGGCTGGAAATAAATTCTCCCAGAGAAAGCTGGAAGGCTCCATTACCTCCTGGTTCGAACGGTCTACCTTGTCTAGCCATGGTCTGGGAAGGCAGAGAGTCCATGGTGTCCAGAGGTGCTTTTAGTAACACTTGGGTGTGAGACCCTAATGTGTGACCGACACTTTTTCTGCACTGCACCTTTTAGGGCTGGGCCTTTTGGCTAATGTCTGGGGCAATTTTTGTAACTAGGCCTCAGGGCCCAGCCAGTGCACCGATATGCACGACCACCTATTTATTTAGTTATTTTTCTCCCACGCTTGTCACCTTTCACTTCTTTTTTTGTTTTCTTCTCACTAGGATGGAGGGTGTGAGTCCCCAGGCTTGCCCTGAAGTCTAGGGGGAGGATGTGTGGCCCTCGCCTTCTTTCTCCTCTGTCCCTGGGGGGTCTCTCTTTGGGAGAGCCCCTTGACCAAGTATTTCAAGGTCAGCTTAGGCTGGCTCAGAAGAATGGGGTCCAGCAGGCCTTCTGGCTAGGTGGACCATTGGAGCTCTTTGTCTCTGTCAGGAGCCTTGTGCCCCGGGGGATCAGGGTAGAGTTTCTACCCCTTGGGGGGTGGACAAAGTCCACTCCAAGTGCACTTTTTTATGTGTGTTCACATGCACCTTTTTTGTGTTCACTTACCAGGTTTTTTCGTTTACGTTTTTTGCACCACCGCGCAAAAGAAAAGAAAAAGTGATCAGTCACTGTGAACCCAGCCACTGTGTTTTCATTCTTCATGAATGATACATCATATCTCTCTCCCTTCTTGCAGAGAAAAAAAAGAGTGTGTAAAAAAAATAATAAATAATAAAAATAAAAAAATATGATAAAAAATACCTAGATCAAGGTTTAATCTTGGTCAGTGCCAGGGTTAGTGTTTGGGTAAGGGTCAGGGCCAGTATTTTTTGGACCAAATTTTAAGTTAGTGTCAGTGTCTGTGTGTTTTAGGTAGGATAAAAGAAAAAAGGAAATTTCGCACTATTGTTTTTGGGCTGTACTATGGGTACATACAACAACTAACATACACATATGTGGTATTGCTGCAATCGCCAGGAGAAGGAGAATTAAATGTGGGTTGTTTTTGGTGGAGGGTTAGGTAGTACTAAGAAATATACAGCTAAATTTTAAAAAAATATTTTTTTTTTACAATTTTAGGCCAGTTAAACTTCTTAAGAAAATAAATAAAAAAAAAAAAAAAAAAAACAGGAGATATCCATTACCATTCCCCACCAAATGAAATCCCAATTCGTTCAGGAAAAAAATAAGGTATAATCTTTCTGGATTCACAAAGTAGTTGTGATGATATGCATGGTTTTACTAACACATGCCAAAGTTGCAAAATTGTGCTTATTTTTACCCTTAGGCGCAAAGGGATTATTGTGTAAATTACAGATAAAAGGAACATTATAAAGTCTTTCATTTGTTCCTTCCCTGTTGATTCCAATGCATTTCACAAGATTTTTCAGTGAAATGAAAACTCTCAATTTTGCTCATATCTAAAAATAACAAAAGTCTTGTAGCCAAAATGTCTACTCACAAGTACTGTAAATAAAATATCCTGATGATTATGAAGAAGTTAATGTCCAGCTCTAACAACCTCCCTTTGTGTTAACCTAATAGTTACAGAGACAGGCTAATACAGGTAAAGTAGCATCCACCTGCATAGCTATGCATCATTTTAAGTCATCCTTCATCCATTTTCAGTTTATGAAGGCGGTTAAAAACTGATGAAACCCTGCCGGCATATGGTTTAGAAGCCTCATCACCCTTCCCATCATTTTCTTTTCAATCTAGATCACGATGATCTTCGGTACTTCCTTACAATCACCTACCTGCACGGCTAATATTTTCTGAGAATTCTCCTGAGAGGCAGCCTGGAAGTGAGCCAGCCCGGCCTGGTTATAGAGGCCTCGTTGTTTGAAAAACTCCACCAGAGCCCGGTGCATCCTGCTCTGCAGTACCGAGATCTGAAATAAATAAATAAAATAAAAAGTAAAAAAATAAGGAGAGGAGTAAGAGAAGGAGGGGGGCGAAAAAAAAAAAACACAAGTCAGAGCAGGAGAGGAAATTAATGGCAGTGTTCAAGAAGAATGATGGAGGGAAATATAGAAAGCAGTCAATAGCCCATTCTGCACTGTACAGACCTGACAGGAATTTCACAGTCTCTTGATTTTTCAGCCCACTCATGTGCATTCATCAGAAACCAGTCACATCTGGCTGCCAGGATGGGGGGTTAATTTTCTCTAAATGCCTCAGCAGTTTTGTTCTAGCTGAAGCAAACTCTGTGACTGCAAAGCTGATGAGTAAAATATTTCTACTTCACCCAGTTTAACTCAAAACCGATAGCTTTAGGACATATTGAACCCTTTTGTTTTTTTGTTGTTTTTTTTTTTTTTCATAGAAAAAGGAATCCTTTGCGGCTTTTGGAAAAGCACATCAGGTCAGCAGTACATTTAAGATGCAAGGTTAGGACTTTGATGGACATCGTGTTTTTACTTCTTCTTCTTGTAAAGCTCATCATAGGCAGGCAATGTGTGCTGCAGAGCATGACAAAACTAAAGAGAATTAACTCAGCCATCAAATGCGGAGGGAGAACAATAACAGGATATAAATTCCACACACTACTCCCTATTAATCTAGCTTGTGGTGAACATGTGACACGTGAACATGTACCTGAACGCAGTTCAGCTACAGAAAATGCTGATTTTGAAAAGTGACACTGGATGTCATATACAAAATATATCACAGCCCAAAAACCACATAGCACTTTTGTGTTTATTAAACGGAAAAAATAAATAAAATAAATTAAGAGCAACAGAAAAGAGAATATAGTATTTTTTATCCCCCTAAAAATTGTCATGAGGAAACATAACATGCTTGTCAACTGTAAAGTACTGGTTATGCTCCTATGCTAGCATGGTTACCATGCAGTTAGTGCACAGTGATCACGGTGATCACGCCGTTAACAGGTGTTACTTTGAAGATCACTTGCCCTCAAGATGACCAAAAGGGCCTTTTTATCATTATGTTTACACAGTTGAGGCCCTTTCACTGTGCTTGTGGGCAGCATGGTGCAGGATGGTGCAGCGGCTGTAAACACACAGAGCCCAGTTTGCAGAAAACAGAACTGTATTGAAATTGAATTTCAGTAATCCACAACAAGCCCAGTGAGAAGGAAGCCCACCTAGGCGCTCTCACAGGGTGTACAGCAATGAGGAGTAGCAGTAGGTCTCAGGTGTGCCGTCAGTGCCTGTCTCGAGTAGCGGAATGTGGCCTGGCTGGTCTGGACCCAAGTAAGGAGGCTTCCAGGAAGGATGGTGTGTCCCAGCACTTTCCCTACTGGTCTGGAACCTCTTCCTGACACAAAGTACTGTCCCTGACAGACAGGTGACCTTTCCCTACTCCAAACCTGGGAACCAGGGTCTTAAATAGACTTTGCCTGACCCGAGATGGCCACCAAAGTTACATGCGATGCCAACATCCAGTCGGTCAATCATAGAGGAAGAAAGCTCCTCTGAATTTTCTCCTCCACCTGCATTGTAGTTAGGGATAGGTGCCACCTGCAGTGGAGAAAATAGACTGCACTTGCCTACAAATTGCTTTGATCTACATATATTAATGCAGGCTCAATGCAAGGGCACCTAGGAAACAATTATTTTTTTATGTGCCCTACTCACACCATTCATGTGCTGTGGTGTGCGCTGCAAGGCAAGAACTTTTTTTCTACAATGCATATTGACATAGTGCTACATGTGAACTAGACCCTGTACATGTGTCGATATGCATTAACCAGTTCCCGACCACCTGCTGCCTATTTCGGCCCTCCTGCTCGAACCAACGTAGATCGTCGGTCACGCACCTGCAGCTAGGGAGTGAGCGGCGCGCTCCCACCCCCACTCGGCAGCGGGGACTCCGATGCATAGGGCAGGTGGCTCTGATTGCCGCCTGACACCCAAGATCGTTCCCAGCTGACCGTTCTTCTCTCTGGAATGATCACAGAGCCCCTGTGATCCTGCTATATAGGATCACAGGTCTCTGTGATCATTTCACAAGCCACCGAATCACTCCCCTAGGCTCACATTTAACCCCTTGATCACCCACAGTGTTAACCCCATCCCTGCCAGTGTCATTATTACAGTAACAGTGCATATTTTAAGCACTGATTACTGTAGTAATGTCACTGGTCCCCCCCATGTCAGTTAGGGGTACGATCTGTCCGCAGCAATGTCGCAGTCCAGCAAAAAATCGCAAATTACTGCCATTACTAATAAAAAAAACAATAAAAATGACATAAATCTTTCCCGTAGTTGGTATACGCGATAACTTTTGCATAAACCAATCAAAATACGCTTATTGCGATTTTTATTTCTACCAAAAATATGCAGCAGAAAACAAATTGGCCTGAAATGTTAAAAAATTTAATTTTAAATTTATTTTTTTTGAGAATGTTATATAGCAGAAAGTGAAAAATATATATTTTTTTGTTTTTTTTCAGAATTGTTGCTCTTTTTTTTTATTTATAGCGCAAAAAATAAAAATCGCAAAGGTGATCAAATACTACCAAAACAAAGCTCTATTTGTGGGGAAAAAAAAAGAAATCAATTTTATTTAGGTACAGCGTCGCACGACCGCGCAATTGTCTATTAAAATAACCCAGTGCCGAATAGCAAAATATGGCCTGGTCATTAAGGGGGAAAATCTTCTGGAGAAGTGGTTAGAGAGGTATTAAACCTAAAAGCGAATATTTTTATGACATTGCAGATTACCATTTCTCAGATGTGATAACTGCATTCACTTTCTATTTTAGGCTTTCTTTCTTCTATTTTTATCTGGTGATCCAGCCAATAAGTCTGTTGTTTTTCAAAAGAACATGTTCTCTTCCAGATGTGTCAGTTTACAGGGATGAAACAAACCATTCCACAGTGGCAGGGGTGCTTACAATGATCCTCCTTTATTTCTGTAAACCCTTTATCCCAAAAGAAAAAAAACTGCTGTAACTGCCTATATAGTGTGAGCTGGCGTTTGGCTTCAATTTGTTAATGTATCTATATCTGCTAGTACATATAACACTCCCCTCCCCCCTGGACTGACATAGCTGCTATCCAAAGGTGCCCCTTTTCTCCTTCATCCATAGTTAGGGCACTCTAATACAGGAGGTTTATTACTGGCCAGATCATCAGGTGAAAACAGAGGGAAGAAAGCCTAAGAAAGCAAAAAAAATACAGCTACCACATCTAATGATTGGTAAGTTGCAATATATTACATTTTTGGTTTTGGGTCTAATCTCTTGCCGACTGCCAGAAGTACATATACTGTGGTAGGTCGGCTCTGTTCCGCGAAACTACGTAACTGTCCGTCGCTTCTCTGGACCGCTAGTGGGGGCACGCTCATCGCCGGGGGGCACGCGCACGCACCGATTGGCCACAGGGGAGCCAATCAGCGGGTCCGGTGGCCGCGATTGCTGCCGGGCACCCGCGATCCCTGCCCGTGGAGACATAAATGGCAGTCTGCTGTTGTAAACACGGCAGATCGCTCTTCTGTTAGTAATGAACACAGGGATCCTGTGTTCCTCTTATTTAGGAACACAGGTCTCTGTGTTCATTTAGTGAATACAACCCCCACACAGTTAGAAAGTACCCCCTAGGGACACATTTAACCCTTTGATCGCACCTGGTGTTAACCCCTTCCCTGCCAGTGTCATTAGTACAGTAACAGTGCACATGTTTAGCACTGATTACTGTAGTAATGTCACGGGTCCCCCCAAAAGTGTGAAAAAATGTCAGTTAGGTGTCCGATCTGTCTGCCGCAATGTCACAGTCCTGCTAAAAATCGCTGATCGCCACCATTACTAGTAAAAAAAAAAAAGTGACATGATTACTTTTGCGCAAACCAATCAATATACACTTATTGGGATTTTTTTACCAAAAATATGTAGCAGAATACATATTGGCCTATAATGAAGAAATAAATTGGTTTTAGATTTTTTTTTTTTTTTTTTTTTTTTAATTTGGAATGTTATATAGCAGAAAGTAAAAAAATATTGTTTTTTTTTCAGATTTGTCGCTCTTTTTTTGTTTATAGTGCGAAAAATAAAAATCGCACATGTGATCAAATACCACCAGAAGAAAGCTCTATTTGTGGGACAAAAAGGACATCAATTTTATTTTGGTACAGCATTGCACGACTGCACAATTGTCAGTTAAAGTAATGCAGTGCCGTATTGCAAAAAATGGCAGGTCATTAAGGGGGTAAAATCTTCCGGTCCAGAAGTGGTAATATGGCTTTAAAATGCATTGTTGTGAATGGGTTGCCACATTTGCACAATAAAATGCAGGTATATGTGTGCTGCATTGCCATAAATTCATAAATATCATCCTAACCAATATATGCTGAATTAAAGTGCCAACACTACAGAGCACTAAAGCCCACAGATGTAAACAGATGTGTGCATTGTGGAGCCCTTCATTGTTAAAGCGGAGTTCCACCCTCAAAAATAACTTTTCCTCATCCGCTTGCTCTAAATTACCTGAAAAAGAATTAGATAATTACATTTTTTTTTGATTCACTTACCTTGTTATTAAAGAAAATATACTTACCTTCCTTCCTCTTCCTCCCTCTGTGGACACGGCTGCCGCCGTCACTTCCTGCTTGCATTGACTCCTGGGAGATGAGTGTCATTGATCCCAGGAGTCAATGCGCCTGCACCGGCCCTGGTCGTCACTTCCGGTGCAGGCACGTCATTCCATGCTAAACAGCTTCTGGGCATGCCCAGAAGCTGTGCAGGGATGACGCGCCTGCACCGGAAGTGATGAGCAGGGCCGGTGTAGGGTATTCTGGGACTCTGACGTCAATGAAGAAGACGCTCCAGCTTCAGTTGCCCACACCTGAGATGGCAGCGCTGGACAAGACATTTTCAAGATAAGTATTTCTTCTAAAAGGTAAGTGAAACAGGGGATAGAGGCTATTGTTGCTTAAATGCACTAGCCCTGACTGTCCTGGGGGGTATTTTTTAATCTAAAAAAAAAAAAAATTTCATGCTGGAACTCCGCTTTAATAATAGTGCAGGTGCATTTCTTGGAGCATTCAAAAGGAATGGGCTGCCTTATAGTAGAACTAAAGGCAAAACTTTTTTTTCAATTTTGGAAAGAGCAATGGAGGGTTATAACCCCTGCCAGTTTTTTTTTTTTTTTTTTCGCCATCTGTGTCCCATTATGGAGATTTCCCTTCATTTCCTGTCCCATAGCCCAACGGGAAGTGAGAGGAAATCCTTGCAAATTCAGGGAATACCTTGGGGATCCCCAGGTCACCAAAACTAGTGTCCCCATTGGAAGATTTCCTCTTCTAATTCATTTTCTGTGAACAACCAAAAATTTGGGATTTTCTTTAACTTTCAATGATAAGAGTAAACAGGACAAATAGAGAGGTGAATCTCCTAAATGGGGTCACAGACAGCAATAAAGACTGACAGGGGTTCTATTCCATCTCCACTCTATCCAAAACTAAAAAAAAGTTTTGCCTTTAGTTATAGTTTTAAATGTAACGTGCCTCAACGCATTAAAACATGTGCGATAAAGCAGGCAAAGGTTGAATTGGTCCCTTGGGCATGCATCACACCAGATCTACTAATAATGTAGTCACGTATACCGAGCATGTGATCCCTACTAAAACTAGATGCAGTTTAGAAATGAACTACAGAGAAGTGCTGTTTAAATATGTGCCGAGCCTTAAATTAATCGAGAAACGAATTCTTGTTTACTATCTCATAAATCTATTTTTGTGTTAACATCAGAGATAGCTAAATAGTACTATGTTTGTTATCTTTGCTGCAAAGCCTGCACAGAGAAAAATAAAAAAAACAACAAAACATAAACCCAGTAAACAATAATGTTAGTAATGTGCAATGCAATAAAGCACATTTTAATGTGCCTTTAATATTTATTATTCTTTCAGCATAATTAACAGTTTGGATCACATTGCTGCTTTATATTTAACAGTCTAATTTTGTATTAGTTACCAAGCACGACATAACAAGTAATGCAATGTCATCATCATGCACTGCTATTGCCACAGCTGATATGCAAATTAATGCATTCAAAGAATCCATGGTGCTGTTACAGCACAATCTCAATGGTCTGGAACTCTCCTGACCAATCTGAATGCAGAGTTCTTCAAGCTTGATAGTCAATTAAGGCTGTGTGTTTGTCAAAGAAGTTGCAGAGACCATAATCTTAACAATTCACTACACTTTCATAAACTGTACTTTTCTACATGCCTTGCCGGTTTCTGCTGGGATCACTAAATAAAGTGCTATATGTTGAGTACTATTTTGTCGACTCCATAATACCCTAATGCTTTTTATATTGCATGCTTTAGGGATTAGTCGTATATAAAAACACCTTTCTCAAAAAACCTTTCTAACCTATATGTTCTCGTCTGCTACTTCCCTGTTCCTTGAATTCCCTGTACGTGTCCACTATAATTTTAGTATTATTGAGGGTATAAAGTGAAAAAAGCAAAACATGAATATAATAGGAATCAAAATGCACCCTGTGCATGTATATGGCTTTTTGCACACAGGTGAAAAAAAAAAAACTGCTTGAAAGATAAAAAAATAAAAAAACAGCGCTTCAAACTGTGTAGCTTTTTTTTTTTCATAGATCTAAACACGGTGCATTGTTGTCTATGGGGTAATACACACAGCTGCATAAAGATCTGTAATGCAGCATTGCATTCAGAGCCGTAAAAAAAAAAAAAAAAAAATAGAACATTTTACATTTGAGTGCCGTCATTTTTATAATAAAGGGAGAAATAAGATCAGATAGTAGGAATGATATTTAAAATGTTATCACTATTATCCATAGCACCTTTATTAGCTGTTATTTGTATTCTAACACTTGATAAGGAATTGAACTTGGTGCTATACACAGCATAGACAGCATTTCTATATCTCTATAAAAACAATTTTACTAGCAAAAGTGGATACAAACGTGGAAAAAAAGATCATGGCATGGGGTGGGGGGGTTACACTAGTGCAAAGTAGGCTTGCTGATTGGTGGTTGAGTCCGGTGCGGCCACACAGCTTGCTGCAAATGGGAGAGCAATTTGTTTGTTGTACTTTATTGCCATAGTCAAGTTTTGAAGCTTTATGCCCTGGGACTTGCTTTGTGCAATTCCGTTATTGCTTACAAGTCCTACTTGTCATTTGATTTTTTTACGGGTTATACTATGGGCGCATATGCTTTTTACTTTTCATCATGCTGATCAACCAACTCTGACCGGATTCACTACTGGCGTCCTGGAGTTCCCTCGCATAAGGAGACTTGAAATGCGCATTTGACTACACTATATGATGGTCCACATGATGCAGTGAGAGGCTTGAGCACTTGGTGTTATCTGGTGGTAGAAGCATTGCGAATTCATGGATGTGGGGATACTTGTGGATGAAGTGATTTGTGGATAATTTGTCCTCCCTCTTCTTTTGAACTTTTTGTGGTGCACAGTATTTTCTTATCTAGCCCTTTTCTATAGGCCTTGATGGACTTTTAGTTTATTTATTGATAATTTTTTCACTCAAATTTTTTTCACTTCATAAGTTTGATAACATTATGTTTATTGAGTTTTATCCATGTTTTCACAACAGTGATTTCCATTTATTATAGTGCAAAGTATTGTTTTGAAAATGCGGTCCGCTTTAAGGGTGTTTAATGTCATTAAAGGAGAAATACAGCCAAAGCTCGTTTGGTTGTACTTCTCCCGTGGATCACAGGAATGCAGTTCGTTCTGAACTCCTGTGACCCGTTTTCAGCAGACAGTGGGCTGAAGTCCACTGTCTGCTGATGTCACAGAGCCGTTCCAAGCTCGGGCAAGATTGCAACCATGGGGTCGGGATCTGCCCACATGCCTGGACCGACACCTGGCTCAGCCTCTCAGCGAGCTGCTCCCGCCCCCTCTACAGCTCAGCACTCCAGTGAGCAAAGAGGGGGCAGAGCAGAGAGCGGTGAATGACAGCCCCCAGCTCTCTGCTCAGGGAGCTGTGAGAACTGAGCCATCGGCGGTGTTCAATCGTTCAGTTTACAGTGTTAGAGGGGCCGGGGGACAGATGCAGCATCGGACCGATGCTGGATCCACCTAGGTAAGTATGATTTAAGTATGATTTTAAAAAAAAGCAAGTCCATACTTCTCTTTTAAGTACTGCAGAGAGTCTGTGGCTTTATCAAGTGAACTAGTTTACTAGTAGTATGGACAAAGGCAGCCCAATTTCATCCCTGATGTAACATTTGATTTGATGTATGAATGTTAAGGGCTATCTTTGGGGGTGATAGCAAGTGCTTTTGCCAATCGAAAATGCTCTATTTTGCTCACTAAGAGTTTTCAACCTGCTGTAATATCTAAGTAAATCCTGGCTCACTTTTTAGGTGAAGATTTTTTTTCCTTTCCTTCCTTCTGCATGAAAATATTTAATGACATAAAAACAAACCTTTTTTTTGGTATTAGCATTCCAGATTGCCCCCTGCCTCCATTCTCGATCCAGGCAGCAAGAATCTGGAAGGAAAAGTTGGCTCCCAATGTTGTTGGAAAGGAAGACGGTGGTGCAGGATGCTGTGTGAGGTCACGGAGTGGCAAATCACATCAGAACAAAGCTCAATTCCCTGGTTGTATGCGTATATTTAGTGATGATAATGATGAAAGTGGGGTTAGAAAATAAAGTAAAGGGGATTGAAGTTCTTCTTTAATGTCCAGGGTTGACAGAGACCATGTGATCTGTTTATTTGGCTGGGTCAAGTGAGGAAAATCTGGAGCAGCAGCTTTTTTTATTCATGGCAATAATGAGAAATAACTAAAATTGAACCTGCACAACCATGTATCAATGAAAATACTATGAAAAACGTGTAATCCAATACAACCAGTGACAGCTTGCTAACACTACTAGTAATATGACCTGACCTAGTGAGAAATCAAAACTCATTTCCCAGTGCAGCACTATCAATCCAAATATCAAAAAAATAAAATAAAACAATTACATATACAAGTTCAATCAATATAAAAAAGATTGTGGATATTGTGAAAATACACTAAAGTCCTCTGTGCATTCTGTGTAACCATACAACAAAATCACTGTTCAATGTGCAATACATGCAGAAAGACTCTTCTCAGGAGCACAACAATACTCAGATGGTGCACTCCTCGCCTATATCACTCTAAACTGCTCACCTTGTGACTTTGACCTCAAAGTTACTCAGCGGTCAGAAAATACATGTATCTCCTTCTAGAAACATAAAATGATGATGATCTCCTCTACAAAACTCCCACAGTAAAAGCAGCTCCCAGGGGTGCCTCATCCACTCAGAAGTCACATGAAAAATAAAACCTTATGGTGCTTACTGACAATTTTTAATAAAGGAATCAGGTATAAAAACACTCAAATGCATTAATTATTTAAAAGCATGAATAAATGAAAAGCCATCAAATGAATGACATTAGCCTGGCTCACCACTTGCTGGACTCAGGGCTGTCTTTAATATTGATTGGACCCTGGACAAACATTTTCTTGGGCCCCCCCATGCAATTTTGCTCTCCACCTTCTCTGAGACATACAATAAACAGCAGCTAGACTCAAAATCAGTTTACTTAATCAGATCAGGCAGCAATTGCAATTGGTTGCCAGAGGTTACAGTGCATCATTAATGCTCACTGACTGACTGCTAAAAGGTTACAGCACACACTAAGGCTCACTGTTTATTTGCTCGAGGTTACAGCACATGACTACTGCTTGTTGATTAGTTTCTAGAGATTACTGTACAATAATAATGCTCACTGATTGGTTGCTAGAGGTTCCTGAACATCCTTACCAATCACTAATTGGTTACTAGAGGTTACTGCACATTATTACTGCTCACTGATTTGTTGCTAGAGGTTACTGCACATCCTTACCGATCAATAATTGGTTGCAAGAGGTTAGTGCACATCATTACTGCCCATTGATTGGTTGCTTGCCTGCACACCATGGACTGGGGAGGTGAGGGGACCCATAAATAGATAGAAAACTCCTAGTGCTACTAGGACTCCTGGGATCAGTGGCATTGCTGGGAAAGGGGGTGATCAGTGGCAATACTGAGGGGTAGATGGGATCAGTGGCAGTGGTGAGGGATGGGATTAGTCAGGAGGCAGTACACTGTGGAAAATTCTGAATCATGTAGATCAAAGCAGGAAATTTTTGGCAAGTATATAGTGGGGGATTCTACACTGACCACCAATGTGAGGGGAGATTCTACACTGACCACCAATGTGAGGGGAGATTCTACACTGACCACCAATGTGAGGGGCAATTTGCACTGACCACAATGCAATGGGGGATTTTATGCACCCCACCAATATACAGAGAGATTTCTACGCTGACACCAATGTAATAGGAGCATTTTTACCAACCACCAGTGTAAGGGGGAATATACAATGAACTCCATATAAGGGGGAGTTTACACTGACAACCATTGTTGAGGAGATTTGTACTGACCACCAATGTAAGGTGACACTTTTACACCGACCACCAATGTTAGGGGGGATTTACACTGACCACCAATGTAAGGGCAATTCTGCACTTACCACCACTGTAAAGGGAAATGTACACTGTGATCACCAATGTGATGAAGAAGTTACACTGACAACCAAAGTAAGGGGGACATTTACACTGACCACTAAGGAGAGGTATAAGCAGTAAAAAGCAGTAGAAAGAGAGAAGTGCTTATGCCGCTGTACAGAACACTGGTGAGACCTCACTTGGAGTATTGTGCGCAGTACTGGAGGCCATATCTCCAGAAGGATATAGATACTCTAGAGAGAGTTCAGAGAAGAGCTACTAAACTAGTACATGGATTGCAGGAAAAAACTTACCAGGAAAGGTTAAAGGACCTTAACATGTATAGCTTGGAAGAAAGAAGAGACAGAGGGGATATGATAGAAACTTTTAAATACATAAAGGGAATCAACTCGGTAAAGGAGGAGAGCATATTTAAAAGAAGAAAAACTACCACAAGAGGACACAGTTTTAAATTAGAGGGGCAAAGGTTTAAAAGTAATATGAGGAAGTATTACTTTACTGAGAGAGTAGTGGATGCATGGAATAACCTTCCTGCAGAAGTGGTAGCTGCAAATACAGTGAAGGAGTTTAAGCATGCATGGGATAGGCATAAGGCTATCCTTCATATAAGATAGGGCCAGGGACTATTCATAGGATTCAGATATATTGGGCAGACTAGATGGGCCAAATGGTTCTTATCTGCCGACACATTCTATGTTTCTATGTTTCTATGAATTTTCACCAAGCCCCAATGTAATGAGAAGATTTACACTGACCACCAATGTAACCGAGACATTTAGCCTGCATTCACATTTCTTGTGTCAGGAAAACATGCAAAATTGCTTTCCTGACACCACAGAAATCTGCTGCCCTTCGACTGGTACACAGCAGTGGCATTAATTGTTAATGACACCTTCACGCATCTGCTGAGATGTGCGTACTGTATTCACATACACCAAAATTCAGGGTGCTGTGCCAACATGGTATTTTGAAAAAAGGTTCCCCCTCCAATTTGCTTACCTTTGCAGAACAGGCTGATGGTAGGCTTAATGACCTCAGTTGTAGGCAGGACTTTCAAGCATGCCCCTTTACCTCCCCAGTGGGCAGCATTCAACAGAAGTCAAGGTGGATATGACCTCAGGGTGTCATGATATACATATGAATGCTACCTCACTACCTTACATATCAATTCAGCTGGTCCATGGCTATTTACATATTAATGCCCCACAATATACATATCATTGCAGGTTATTTACAGATAAACACAGGGTCTGCAGGTGAGTCATCTGTACATGGCAATAGGACAGAGCTGGGCAGTTATGGGACTAAAACTTTAAGGGAATTTAAACAGAGATAGTTGGCAAGTATGAGGCAGCTGCTTTGGGCCCCACAACAATGATGAGGCCCAGGGCAGCTGCCCCTTTTGCCCTGCCTTAAAGACGGCCCTGGCTGGACTCAATCCACTACTAGCCCTGTCGCAGCTAACCAGCTTCCTCGCTCTCTGTGCTCAATCAAACCATGATGATGTCATTGGCCAAAGGTTCCAGAAGCTGACCTCTGTGTAAGGTCAACGCCACAATGTGAGCAGTTCAGAGTGATATGCTCTACTAATTCATGCTAATTGTGTGTTTTAAAGACTTTTTAAGAATCTGTTAATTATAAACCAGCAGCGCCTTTTAAACTATAAAACATATAGGGTGTTGGCGTTTAAGGATATATGTATATATGTACCACAACAGAGTAAAGTAAAAGGGCCAGGGAACATAACATGCACAGGGGGCAGTAAATGTCCGTATGCATACACAGGGGATGGGGTAAAAAGGACTGTGACAAAGTCAGTGGCAGCTGGTGCTCCATGGGCCGGGGGAGGCGGTAGACTGACCCCACCATACCCCCCCCTGTACCACACCAGGCCGCACACCACCCCCCCCCCCCCCCCCCGGACCACAGCAAGACAGGAGAGACAGGAGATAATAGGAGAGGACAGGACAGACAGGACCCCCTCGCTCACTCACCCTGCCTGGTTGCAGCAGCAGGCAGCGGGTTCGGCTTCTTCCCCCTGTCTTCTGCGTCTCCTCCCTCCTCCTCCATGCCCAATGGCATGGCTTCTCCTTTTGGCCAATTGGGAAACGGGTCTCAAAACCCACTTCCTGATTGCCCAGGAGGAGGATCCGTGTGACAAAAGCAAATTTTCATTCGCTATTGTCACACAACTGGGTGGGCCCGGGCGCACTGCTCTGCACCCCGAGCCCACCCTTTTTTTTAGCCTGTGAGAGCCTCTGGCTCTAATCACATAGTTAAAAAAAAAACCCCATTGAACTCCATGCGTCCGGTGCCCCGCATGTAGATTAGGGGGCCGGATGCATGGATGGGGGGGCGGCGCCCCTGCGCCCCATATGACCAGCCGCCACTGGTCAAAGTCCATCTGTGGGGTCCATGACAGATCCAGGGTAAAGTGGTCTACTACAAAGGGCAAGCTCTCTGGAAGAGTGAAGCCAACTCTGGATAAAAAGATAAAAGAAGGAGAGGAGAGCGCCTCTGAGTGCAAATGATATTTAATACAAACGATAAAAATAGTAGTAACTCACATAGAGAATAGAAACTTTGCATGTGTGGAGATGATGCTGGCATCGCGCTTGGTGTCACACTTGATAAAGGAGCGCGCATGCCCGGTGTAGTGAATCCCTTCCGCCCTTCTCCTGATGTCAGACGCAAGACGCTTCCTCCTCGTCCTCGTCCCGCTCACCCGGAAGACATCAGAATGCCGGCATCTTCTCTGTTCCCATAATCATCCTGGGCCCTGCGGACTGATGCGAGTGAACATCGCAGCTATTTGACGTTTGGACACATGCTAAGTTTCTATCCTCTATGTGAGTTACTACTATTTTTATCATTTGTATTAAATATCATTTGCACTCAGAGGCGCTCTCCTCTCCTTCTTTTAAACTATACTTCACATAATATGGCTTTCTGTCCCACCAAAGTAGGACCATGATGTCGTCATGTTGTCACCATGTTGTCTCTGCCAGGAAGGTGCCCCAGAAAGAGGGCTATGGACTGGAAGGGAGAAAAGTCACAGAAATAAGAGTGGTCATAAAACTGTTGAATAGTGATTTAGAAAACTGAGGTCCACCTTTTATCCATTATCTTACACCTAATATTACCTAATAGAGTATTTATTCTGAATTGAAAATGATGCTGTACATTTTTACACATTTGCAAGTCTTAGTGAATATGTTACTGAAACATTTCATATTCCTGATATGTGACAGTTGTTCCATGTACTTGTGCTAAAAAGGTCTCCTGTTCTCTTTGTAATTCTTAATTTGTGTGAAATTCACAGTGTTCCTGCCAGTTTCCTATTACAAACTGACCACACTAGGCATAGAAGCACATCAAGCCCACCATAGTCAGTTTTCTGGCTGTGCTGGTAAAACAGCCTGCCTGTCCTCCAGTAATCAGACATGTGCTGGCATGTCACACAGCCACTGGGAAGATCAGTGTACTGTGATTTCTCAAACTTCACCTCTCAAAGCCCTTTATGCAGCTAAGAAAAGAGTTTATGTGATCATTTACTGTATAAAAATGTAAAAAAAGAAAAGTATTTATTTTTTAGTATTAAATTGTTAATCAGCCAATCACATGGCAGCAACTCAATGCATTTAGACATCTAGATGTGGTGAAGACGACTTTCTGAAGTTCAAACTGAGCATCAAAATGGGGAAGAAAGGGGTTTTAAGTGACTTTGAAAGTGGCATGATTGTTGGTGCCAGAAGGCTGGTCTGAGTATTTAAAAAACTGCTGATTTACTAGGATTTTCACACACAGCCATTTCCCTAGAGCAGTGGTCCTCAACCCTGGTCCTCAGAGCCCACTAACAGGCCAGGTTTGCAAGATAACTGAAACACATCTCAGGTGATATAATTTGCTGTTCAGTGATTGCAGTACTCTAGTCTGCATCTCCCCAAGGTAATCCTTAAAATCTGGCCTGTTAGTGGGCCCTGAGGACCGGAGTTGAGGACCACTGCCCTAGAGTATACAGAGAATGGTCTGAAATTTAGAGAACACATCCAGTGAGCGGCAGCTGTGTGGATGAAAATGCCTTGTTGATGTCAGAGGAGAATAGGCAGACTGGTTTGCAATGATAGAAGGTAGCAGTAACTCAAATAACCACTCATTAAAACCAAGGTATGCAGAATACCATCTTTGAACGCACAACACATCAAACCTTGAAGCAGATGGGCTAATGCAGCAGAAGACCACACTAGGTGCCACTTCTGTCAGTGTAAGATCAGGAAACTGAGGCTACGCTTCACACAGGCCAACCTAAATTGGACAGTAGAAAATTTAAAAACATTGCCCGGTCTGATGAGTCTCGATTTTAGCAGCGACATTCACATGGTAGGGTCAGAATTTGGCGTAAACAACATGAAAGCATGGATCCATCCTGCCTTGTATCAACAGTTTAGGGTGGTGGTGTAATGGTGTGGGGGATAGTTTCTTACCACACTTTGGGGCCCTTAGTACCAATTAAGCATTGTTTAAATGCCACGGCCTACCTGAGTATTGTTGCTGACCATGTCCTTCCCTTTATGATTACAGTGTACCCATCTTCTGATAGCTACTTCCAGCAGGATAATGCACCATTTCACAAAGCTCAAATCATCTCACCACTGGTTTCGTGAACATGTACCCCAAAGGCCTCCACAGTCATCAGATCTCAATCCAATAGAGAACTTTTGGGATGTAGTGGAACAGGAGAGATTCGCATCATGGATGTGCATTGGACAAATCTATAGCAACTGCGTGAAGCTATCATGTCAATATGGACCAACACTTTGTTGAATCTATGCCATGATGAATCAAGGCAGTTCTGAAGGCAAAAGGGGGTCCAACCCGGTACTAGCAAAATGTACCTAATAAAGTGGCTGGTGAGTATATATATATATATATATATATATATATATATATATATATATATATATATATATATATATATATATACTGTATATATGTTCACTGTATACACAAATGTTTTGTTAACATTTTAATTTTAACTTGAATGGTTTGTTTTACAAGCTGGAAGTTGACATATATTTTAAGTCTTTAAATTTGTTCCGGGTTGGCACAGACATTCAGATAACTATCTTGCTCTTATAGAGACAAAAATATTCAGACTTGAAGAGGAAAAGTGGGGCAGTGAGACCCGTAAACCAACAGCCAGGCTTAAAATTTCAGTCATTGGGTATAGGAAACAAGCAATCTGATCGCTATAGTAGCAGCTCTACTTTTCTACAGGTTTCTAAGCTTTGCATTTTATACATAAATTGTGAAATGAGCATAATGTCTAGATATTAGAACATATTACAGTTTATT
Organism: Pelophylax lessonae; assembly: GCF_965119305.1. NCBI lineage: Eukaryota > Metazoa > Chordata > Amphibia > Anura > Ranidae > Pelophylax > Pelophylax lessonae. The sequence goes on from NC_138772.1 coordinate 413,049,112, forward strand.
ATAGTCCTGTGCAGTGGATATTAGGTTTTGAACACATACATTTGTATTAAGCTAACTTACAAATGGCGCTACACATATACACTATAATGTGACCTATTGACAAATCACATGACAGTTTCCTTTATCTCTTGGGAATGCAGGAGGGAAGATCCATACGCTCACATTTTCCTAGGTCACTACACTAGTTTGGCCACTAACGTTTGGCTGTCCAACAGGGACTCATTAGCAGTCTAATGTGAAAAACTGATCAGTAGAAAAATGAACTTTTAGCAAGTAATTCCCAATTAGAAGCAGCAGAACACTGCTATGCATGTGACAGTGCCTAGACATCCTCTGTTCCTCTAGCCAGTTTGACATGATCATAGGCATACCTGATCCACTCCTGCTTCTAATTACTGAATTACATTCATAGTGTAATCAGGGGCAGGTTCTAGGAACTGGAAGAGCTGCCTGGTTATAGCTTGCAAAGGCAAAATGTAGCTGCAGAATCCTTACTGTTAGAGCTATGCATTTTACAGCTGACCCATCTCCTACTGTCTGAAGGATACAGTTGCCTGAGCAGTTTACTATAAGGCATTTAGGAAAAGTAACCTAGGACAAAAGTTTAATAGGGAACTACAGCAGTTTTTTTTCCTCTGACTTTTTTGGAAAGGTCTGATCAATACTGGTTAGTCCAGCCACAGGTTTAGGACCTTCATTGATGGGCCTTTGCTCGCATCCGAACTTGCTTCTTCCTCCATACAAGTCAATGGGAATGCAAAAACAGTTTAAAGCATAATGATCCAGTTAAGGTCAAATGCAGGTCAGAATGAGGTCAACTGCTAGCTAAATAAACTGTTAATAATCTCAAAAGCATCTCAAATTGATCCCAGCTGCAAGCTGAATGAATCTAGAAGCAAGTTGCATTTGCCCATTGACACAAGCCGCATGGTTCTCCATTGTTTAGCAAACACATGTTCTTTCTCTGCAAACACCTATTAATCTGTTAACTGAACAGTCCAACTGTAGCCCTGCATTTTGCATTTATGGTTGTAATCACATAACAATGGTTTCTTAGAAAAATATATGACTATAGAGTAAAACAGTGCTTTTAGGAATGGATTTTTTGCATAGCCAACATAGGCCGTGGCCTAGGATGGCAAAGCTGAATGCAGGGAAGTACACAGCCACTCACACATCATGTTGCTGAGTCTGTTCACCTGAAACCAAACTCCAAGACTAGGATGACAATTAAACCAATTTAAAAGGTCCTGAGGCACAGGGAGCAAAATATCTCTTTTAGCCTCTCTGCTCCTAGCCTTGGCTTGACTTGTGTATCTATACATTTTTAGGCCTCATTCACAGGATCATAAAAAAATGCATTTACAAATGTTTTTTATGTAGTCAGATATGGAACTACAGAAGTTTGAGACAAAGACCTTGTTCCAAATGCAGCTATCTTGTTACCCTAAGCTGAGTTATTATGCTGTTGCTGCATTCTCCTCCAGCTAGCAGGAGAGCAAAGTACTTTAATACAGAACTGCTGAAATTCTGGGAGACATAGTTTGAGGCGGCGACCATTTTAAGGGGATGACCATTTTTCTAAGCTACAAATCCCTTGGCCTGTGCTAGGCAGGAGGAGCCAGGAGGGCTTTTTATCCATTGCCTGGGAAAAGCCCACTCTCTTGGTGCCAAGGTAACAGTACAGGCCCATTGAAATGAGCCACTTGAGAAGGCCTGGGAGCAGACCTCAGTTGCAAAGGTTAGAAGCACTACCTGCACTATGCACATGCTAAGGCTGCAGTCCTGGGATTGACGCATCTGCCAGAACTGATACATTGTCTCTAGCCAAAAGACCTTCACATTCTCCAGAACAACTGAACTGTCAATCAAGACACCGCCACCTCAGAACCAGCTCAAGAGGAGGGTCCCCTTTCAATATAAGACTCTACAGCATTACTAAGAGTTGGTGAGCTGGACCCTGAGCAATCTGTATCTTTAATATCAGACATATCTTGGAGGGAAAAATACCATTAGCTCTCCCCGTTGTACTCAAAACCTGTCAGTTGAGATCTCTTTTGTTTGACTTCAGCTCGCATTACTGCCATAACAGGATGCAGTTATATTGCATTTTACCACAACCCCCCCCCCCCCCCCAATGAGAGCCCTGTATTATCTAGTTAAAATGCATCTGACTGCCCGCAGGATATAAAGACCACCTCTAGCGCACCAACGATCATCTAAAGGGCCCCAACATTATTCAGCGGAAGAACCTTCTTAGAGACTGTCCCTCTTGCTAAAATATCATCTCCTTAGATGATTTTTGTGGATTCTCTTGGTTGTTTATGTGGATTGTGTTCTCCCAACCAGTCGAGACCTAGCACAGTCACAATTAGGATACACAGGCAATATAGCCATTTTTTTTATTGAATAACATCTACTCATTGCCTGTTTGGTTCTCTGGGTGGTATTGCTACTGTTTATGCTGATTTGGGGTCCTTTACCCCATTTCCACTTTCATTTTTTCTTTCCTGATTGTTAACTACACTAAGTGCTAAATTGTTTGAACAAAATGTTGTTGGCTTGCCTTTGTCTAATAACCATCTTTCTGAAGAATAACCTATAAGTTCTCTTTTACTCGTGGTCTTCTTGCTTCACTTGAGTAGCCTGGTTTGTCAATAGGGTTGAGGTGGCGAACAGAGGACCGTTCTTAGCCAACGGGGATAATGTTACATTTATCTAGGGATCTCAATGCAGCTGCATTGTGTTCAATGGAGACATTCACGCAGGTGCTTATAAATATGCGACACATAATTTAAAAATCTGCATCCGCGGACATGCGTATACACGTATACCATTGAAAAAAAGAACAGGACAATTTTAACGCATTAAAAAATAGATTTATGTACTAATCATTACGTCAGAACTTTTGTTTTAACGACCATGTGAATAAGGCCTTCTCCTAGTAGTGTAGTTCTAAGACTAGCTGTCAAAGGAGTAGAAGGAGGGAGGCATTGGACAATTGTTCTAGAGGGAAGCAAGTATAAATCTGTCCCTGTGTGAAGAATAAGCTGCAGTCCTGCTGATACTGTGTTAAACCACTGGCTACTCAATAACACACCCGGACACATGAAATATGATTTCCTGATTAAAACTAAGAAATACAGCAATGATCACTTTAGTAACACTGTAAATATAAAATAATTAATGCAGGTTCTCTTGAGGCCTTTTTTGTGTGAAGATTGAATTGTGCCAATATAGTCACAGTAGGGTACCATGTCAAGATTTATTCCAATTTATCCACCACGGGAGTCCATTTCAATCTGTAACTCAGTTCTCAAATTCTAAAAAGAAAATTATTTATGTGTTCACAGTTATTGGCATAGTATATTATCACCACTAAATATGTGTTTAAAAGGACAATAATATCTTCCTATATCCACGGTCTCCTCTTCTTCATACAATATAACAATTTACTCCCTTACCACTGTCAGTATTAAACAGAAGCATAAATAAACATGAGAATTTCTCCTGTGCCCCTCCCCATCCATATGTCAGCCTGGTTTACATGATGAGAAACCATTCAATGTGACACTGCACACAAATGTGACATTAATTATGGAGGTCAGCAGAAACAGAACTTGGATAAATAACAGGGTGCTGTCTGCAGGCAATTGATACAATGGTTAAAGTAATGATGCCTGATGTGAGCGATAGAAAGCAGTAAACTATGAGAAGAAAAAGACCCTTGGGCTTACTAGAGACGCTCTTCTAATTTATACCATATATAATATTGGTGTTACTATACACACACTTACACAATGCATTTGGACACCAACTAGCGGAGCAAACCTACAACAGATGAGGGCATTCTACCACAATAAGGGGCTGATACAGTTATGGAATATGATGTCTAAGGCTAGGTTTACATTTGTGCGCGGGTTCGGGAATGTGTGTAAATCATAAAATAACACAAAATTTAGTGATTTATAAAAAAAACGCCTGGGGTTGCCTATAGCTCTTAATGGCACCCTCGCATACTGATTCCTGCGGTTCCGCTTCTCGCATGCAGAAACGCATGGTGGATTTCCTTGTGGTCGTCTTTAAAAAAAAGGCGCAGGGACTCTTTTCCTCCAGAAAAATGCAGGCACAGCAGGTAATTCAAATGAATTTTGAGTGTTTGTAATATCACTAACATGGATAATGAAAGTCTTCCACGTGTCTAAAACAGTGTTTTTCAACCAGAGTGCCAGTGGGGTGCTGCAAGTAAGGGACCCAGTTTGCTCTGGATTCGTGTCATGAGTTGCCATGGTGTGGACTGGCTGGCTGTCTGCACTGTCCTTTCAGGCCCACATCAAATCCCTGTCCAAATCATGCACCCTAACCTCCGCCACATCTCTAGAATACACCCTTTTTTAACGAACTACACCACCAAGCTTCAAATTCGTTCCTTGGTTATCCCTCGCCTCGACTACTCCACCTCCCTCCTCATTGGAACACCTTTACACAGACTATTCCCCCTTCAGTCCATGATGAATGCTGCTGCAAGACTCATCCACCTTTCCAACTGTTCAGTGTTCTCCACCCCTCTCTGCCAATCCCTTCATCGGCTTCCACTCACTCACGAATAAAATTCAAAGTACTAACAATAGTTTACAATGCCATCCACAACTATGCTGATCTCAAAATATCAACCAAGCTGCTCTCTTCAGTCCTCCCAGGGCCTCCTGTTCTCCCTTGTCACCTCCTCCCATGCTCGCCTTTAGGATTTCTCCAGAGATTCTCCTATCCTTTGGAACTCTCTACCCCAATCTGCCTGACTGTCCCCTAATCTATCCATCTTTAGACGATCCCTGAAAACCCTTCTCTTATCCGGCTTCTAACTAATACATTGTTTAACTTTCTCCATTAGCTCATCCCCGACAGCTATTACCTTTTGTATCAATTGACCCTCCCTTTTAAGATTGTAAGCTCTAATGAGCAGGGCCCTCTGATTCCTTTTGTACCAAATTGTATTGTAACTGTAATGTCTGCCTTCATTTTGTTAAGCGCTGTGCAAACGGACGGATTTCCCGCACCATGGCAATGCATTAACTTGATCCAGAACAGGCAGCATGCATGGCCACCCCCAGTATTCAGGATAAGACAGAAGTCTGCCACCTCTAGACCTCCTCCCACCCTCTCCCATACTGCTAGAGTTAAAAGGTAGGGCTCCTATGTGAAGAGGGGAGTGTGTAATTGGGGGCTCTGTGATGGAGGTACTCTGTGGTGATGGGGAGGCTCTATTGTGATGGGGGGACTCAATTGTGGTGAGGTGACCATTGTATAGGGGGCTTCTGATAGATAGTATTGATTTTGATGTGATGGGAGAGCTCTCATGTGTAAGGGAGCCTCTGATGTGATTGAGGGCCTGTAATGTGAAAAGGGGACTCTAATATAAAACTAATATTAGACTCTGATGTGAACCAAAAGTTGGTAAGTTGGTAGCACCTGCAACTCCTGTACAGGGCCCAGGCCCTAGGCCCCATAAGTTCAACAGGGAGGCCCAAAGCAGCAGTAATTGGGGCAGTTACTTAAACCATTCCCCTTGTGGCCCTCCCTGTGTATACTATGCTTCCATTTGTGAATGAACAGGGAACCACTGTATAACATAAATTCTCCTCTCTGTAAAGAAAGCCCCCATCCCTACCAATAAGCCCCCAAAATAAAATAAAAAGTTCCCCAGCAGAAATCCTATCACCTCAAAGCAGAATCGCCCCCAGAAAAGAGTTCCTATTCACAAGACCCCATTCCCAGCAAATATCTGCTCCTATCATAACCCCCAAAACAGCAGAAATCACTCCCCCAGCAAACCCCCCCAAAAGCGAAGATCTCCTCCCCATAAGACCCCCACACAACAGAATCGCACTCTCCCCTAGCAAAGTACTCCTCCCAAATAGAAACATGCACCTCCAAAGCAAAATTACTCTTAACCAGCAAAAAGCTACTTCCCACAAAACTCCCCCCCCCCCACAGCAGAATCACCCCTCTCCGAGCAAGGAGTTCCTTCCCACAAGACATGGCCCCCTCCCCACAGAAAAATCACTCCCCACAAATGGTTTGTTCCCACAAGACCCCCTCCCTACTGAAGAAGCGCGGCATAGCAAAGGTTTCCTCCACAAGACCCCCCCCAAATACACACACACACAGACTAATGCTGGAGGAGTGAAAGCTCTGTACTGAGTGATGCTCACATAGAGAACGCATAGAACCCTTGGTACTCGGTATATTGTTCAGTCCTGTCAGGCATTCAGAGTCAGTAATTAAAATTGCAATTTTGGCCATGAAATCCTGCATAACTGCAGTGAAATTCTCCTTAGTTAAACCTAAGGAGGGAGCTATACCCTAAGAGGCCAAGGAGGGCTATGACGATTGTAAGCACTCAAGCAGGGAACAACAAGCCTGTCAGTGTCAGGTTCTTCAGCAGAGCTATTAGTAAATCATGAGCCTGAGAGACCCAATTCAGCTAAATTACTCCTTTTGAGTTTGTGATTTGACAAGTTGCACCACAAATGGGAACAACTTAGCTCTAATATAAGGTAAAAACCTTGAGCACTTTCAAGCTGACTGCTGAATGCAGCAGAGATTCTCACCTCGTGCTGTATGGTGGGAAAAGAGCACAAAGTATGTGCATGCAACACTCCCCTAGTGACCCAAAAGTTTTTTTTCTCAGTGTATTAATCATTTCCATGGAAATCAATGGAAAAAAGTGGTGTAATAATGGCGTCCAGCAGTTATAATAGAAGTTGCTTCTGTTGCTCAGCCCACACTGCCTACTCTTTAATGAGTTTTTTGAGTCTGGGCCACATCACAGTCTGTGCACCAGCTCTGGACATGAAAAGTGTTCGGCAGCTAACACAGTAAAGTTTTTTTTTTTTTTTTGTTCTGTTTTTTTGCAGGGGTTTGTTTTTTTGTTTTTTTTTGGGGGAGGGGGGGGGGTTGCAAGTGTATTGGAATTTATAATTAGGACATGATCATTACGTATCCGAAATGTATCTTTGGATTTTATTAAAATTATAATCTGGTAATTAGTACAAATTTATTTTGATTTGCTGGAATTAAAAATATATATTGGATAAATATTGGATTTTTTCGCATTGATGACAGATTCGTTGTTTGTTGACAAATAGTCAAATAGTTACATATTATTTTGCTTTCAATAATGAACACCATATTACTTTGTTCTGCGTTGGTTCTCGATGTGTCTTTCTCTGTGTATAGACTGTTTTTGTTCATATGGATGAGTGACTGTGTTTCTATATCCAATGAACTACAATATATCATCTTCTTTCTCCCTTAAATTGTCCCCTCCCAATTATCCCATTTTTGCCCCTATTACTACCACTCTTTCCCCATCTAGGGTGGCTGGCATGGTGACACCTGTGATCGTACGGACACCCCGGGTGTTAACTGATGTTATTTCAGTAATGCCCGTTTATTAGCGCCTGATGCCTGCACTAACCGGCTCATTTTGGCTTTCTCATCTCCTCCCTGAACCTTGCTCGGGTTGAGGTTATTTTTGGCCTGTCCTGGATGTGCCTGTAACTGCTCCAATGCAGGGAGTGGTGCTTTTGTAGCATCCTTCCCTATGTGACTGTGTCATCAATGGAAATGGTGCTCGTGATCAGAGATCGATCGCGGCACCACTCAGTTTTAGTCACGCCCCTGCCTGGACAGAGAGGTGTGCATCCTGGGACTTGTAGGCCGGATCTTCAAGTCCACCGGCGGGCGCATGCGCACTGGCACAGAGTTGTGTCTGCACTGGGCCGGCTACGTCAGACGCCGACGGAGTGGGAGGCTTAAAAGGCCGGCGTCTCCACATTCATCTGTGGGAGAGAGGGAGCTGGTACTTGATTTATCTCTTTGCAAAAGATAAGCAAATTTTATTTCATAACTTTACTCCTTTGATGGTTGACTCTTCTATATATCCTTCTCCCATATTTATCTACTATAGAGCCATCATTATGCTTATGGATTTCTTTTGACTCTGCACTTGGCGTTTGCTACATGACAAGACAAGGTGGATAACATAGAGGATTAATGGGGGCTCTTTATCCCTATACATGCTTATTTCACTTTGCTTATTTAGTCCTGTTGGTTTCTTTTTATATTACTCATTGTGCAAAGTTTGCACGATTATTTTTTTAAATGATACATTTGCTTGGTGTTTTTAAATACACACCATCAGATTTAATGCAACGTTTTAATTTTATGTATTATCTATTATCATAGTCTTTCTATGATACAATCAAGCCATATCAAGACATAGACTTACCTCATTTATCTAATTATCCAACATTGCCTTTTTTTTTCTCTTAACTGTTAACTATGCTGTGGGTGTTTTGCTCACACCACTCCCAACCTTATATTGATTACCACCTTTTCATTTTTCACTCCAAATTTTAGATTACTTTTGCTCAAGGATTTGACTGTTTAAAACCAGGCTCCCTCACTTGACTTAATCTCTTTAGAAAGGATTGTAAGTTTATTACAATTCATTAGCTTATTGCTTTTTTGTTCTATTACTATATATATTACTAGATGTAATTTTTTGCATTCCACTTTTTACTTGCAGCCCAGTATGCCTTGAGGCCTCTTGCAATTGCAAGGTTTGCCTAGTTGTTCCCCCGTTTAGGCTGGGTACATGCAATTGGTTTACTTGGGAGTTTTCTTGTGGACGCTGACCAGGCGCCTAATGCATACAAAGAAATTGTATTTCTTGCTTGTCAGTCACTTAACAGTTGGTGCTTGTTTCGAAGTCCCTTAAAGAAGCCAACTTAGACGAAACATGTTGGGATGATTCGAAGCACCGTTTTTTTTGTGAAAATGATCCAAGTGCATATGTGTCCACCTTTAAGTTTGTATACTGACTCCCTTTCATCTGTTGACAAACTGTCACGGTGACTGTTGTTTTGTGCCGTTGCTTTTTTTATATGATATGTTTTAATTAGATATCAATTAAATGTTTTGTCTTTTTAATTAAAGAAAATCTCTTTGTGTACTCCTTTGCACCACAATAATCCTGCCTTTTCACCCCCCTTTCGAACTATTCAGGGACGAGGTGCTTCCTTTAATGAAGCCACTACCTTTTGTAACTAACACAGTACTTAACGGTCTGGAAAGTGCCAAATGCAGATCCCAGTGAAGAAAGGTCACATTCCAGGTATGACCTGCAATCAACCACTCCAACTGGTCTGGGGTATGACCTTCGAAGCTATTGCTGAAAATACAACAATCTAGATGCATAAGACACCAGAAAAGAAAGACACCGTCAAAAAACAGACATGCTCTGAGTGAGGGGTTTTATACCAGGCTGGACATTGTTTTTTATTTTACAATGTCCACATCCTCCTGTTGGTGGCACTATAACCCAAATTACTCTAAATCCTGTGTCGCTCAATGAACAAGAAAGGAAAGGTCTTTTTAGGCCTAAAATGACTAAATTTATCACCATGCCCAGGTAAAACAGTTCTGTTATTCTCGCTGAAATACAAAGGTTTCTAATTTGACCTGGCAAGCCTATAGTTAGCATGATAACAAGATATACTATTATTTTTCATTCTAAAAAAGCCAGAGTTATGCATATTTCTTAGAGTTCTGTGATGAAGCATTACTATATAAAAAGGTATATGTAAAAGGTAAATCAAAAAAGATATCCAACATTATTTACTATAACTGAAACGTGGAAATAACCATTTGAGAATCATAGGACACAGAACAATCTGTAACAATAAACAAACAGAGAGTGAACCAGCCTAGTGCATTATCCTTTGGTACCTGTTGTTAGAAAAAAAAAAAACGTTGGCTCTGAGGAAGAGGGTATGTCCCTTGAAACGCGTCAGCCTTCTAGACCCACGCATATGATGAGATGATATGTAGGAATTCTGAAAAAATGTTCTTGGATTTGTACGGATGAGCTTGTACACATGTTGGTTTGTGAGTATAATTTGTACTTTGATTTTACTAATAAGGGTACTAAAGGATAATGCACTAGGGTGGTGCACCCTCTGTCTGTTTATTGTTGCAGTTTGTCCAGACCACCCCTCTTAGGAGGGCAGCAAAGTGTGGTGCTTCTATTTGGCTCAAGATTGGATTAGGGAAACAAGAGTCTATAACTTATGAGTACCACACTCGAGCACAGGAGGCCGTTTTGTTTTGTTGCAACCAATCAAGTTCCACCTCCTGCTCCAACAATCAATGTTTTAGTGCAAAGGGAAGGTCTATAACACCCGAGCTATGTCTGGATGAAAAACAAACATAGGCTTCAGAAAGGCATTGCAAGGCTTCATTCTCAATTTTAAATATAATGTTATAAGGGTTAACAATAACACTTTATATGCTTGGTACAAAAAATAAAACTAATCTGGTTCTTATGGATTCTGCAATGGCTACATAAAGGACATGCTAATAAAATAGAACACATGATCAGATTGAAGTCTTTTGTACAAATTAACACAATATTAAGTTTTCTATAAAATATTTACCTTGACAAACCTTTACTCTGTTGTTTAGTATTGTATTATAGGAAAATAACATTTTTTTTCTCACAATACAATGTGTGAGCTTTGTTTTTCTAAAAGCTGGAGTAAGTGGCACACTCCAATACTCATGCATGACAGTCTTCCTTTAAGTTATTTTCAAGCTTCATCTTCTTTTTCCCCCCACTATAACTAAAGCAAAGTCATACTCGCTACAACCATTTGCATCTAAGGAAGAGATGTTTTGCTTTGGCGATATAGTTAATGAGTCTAAAAATATTCAGTATAATAATTCTGTCAAAGCCCCCACAGTCTTCTCAATGAGCAGAAGCCTGCAGGATTCCAATGGGGAGCCAAATAATGAGCTCTCAGCATTCGTTCCCACATCGTCCAGGCGAAATATACTTGGGCCTTTATGGTTCCACATCATTAGCAACATGAAACAAAGACACATGCTTGACTTTAATAAGCGACTAAAGTTGCTGGCTTATTAGGCTGTTACTGCACATAAGCTCTATTTCAGTATGACAAAACAGCTCTGCACAAACAAAAGGCAAGGGAGGGCTCTACAAACAATGTATGGAGTGGAGGATTACATTGTAAATTACTGAACGGAGAGCCTTCCACCTTCTACCGTGAGTGTCCTCATATGGATCACTCTGCTGGAGAGCAGGCTGTAAAGGGCCGCTGCGATCGGTGTAGTTACATATGTGACTGAATTCTACTTGATCAACTTGCTAGGAGGAAATGAACAAGCTTATTTCCCACTGGGAAAGGTTCAGATATGATTAACTGGGGCATGACCAAATAGGTCAATGATATCACAGTGCATTTCCAGCACTGTAATTAAGTGGGAAATTTCTGTGATTTGTTTTTCCTTGTTCTTCATGTAGCAATAATGCATTACCATGGATTCAGTTAGTTTCTTTCATAACAATTCACATCTACACAATCATTTTCATTTAAGCAACATTCTCATTTACATCTCTATTTCTTTTCCTCCAGCCAATAAACAAACTCATGGGAAGAATTGTATTCCAAATAAAGGAAGCATGTCTTGTATTGAATTTCTGATAAAACAGGTTGCTGCCAGAGACAGAAAATCTTTAAGGTATCAGTAGGAAAAAAGTTGAGTTAGATCTAGGTTGATTATCATTGTAAAGGCCTTGTGCTGTCATAACCAGCACACAGTGCAGCTTTAGTGTCACAATTAATGGAAGAGAATGAAACTTGTGTTCCTTAGCTTCCTAAACAGTTATAGCATCAGGATAACAACATTGGTGCTTTCTAATCCATTTCTGTGAAGTTGGTATAGCACAAGATTAGTTTAAAAAAAAAAAAAGCTAAATGATATGAAACCCCTATTTAAGTTTTCATGTTCAGTGGTAAACAAACCTTTATGACCAGACTAAGTTTTGAAGTTTTTGTATGGACCAGTTCCTTTAAGTGACTCTGTCGCTATTTTTAAAAGTTGAACAGTGACATTTCCCGCAAAGCAACTATTCCCCCTTTATCGCTGCCTGCACCGCTAAACTGTACCGCATTCAAGAAATAATAATGTAAAAAGATTTTCAGCAATGGGCACACTTCCAAGTGTCAGATATTTGATCTGGGACAAAATATTCTGGTTTCTTCTGCAGAAGTTTCTTACTCTGCACGGGCACCATTCAGAGAACACTTTGCATTTTATTATTGATTTCAAAATGTTTTCTGATTATAAGAAGTGCAGATAGTGATGTCACTACTTTGCTTCTCCCCATCTAATCAAAGGCTTTGCATTCAATGAGAAAATGTAAAGTGTTTTCTGAATGACAAGAGAGCAACCTCAGTGTTCAGAGTGCAGCAGGGGAGCCACTCGGCATGAGATTGGGAAGCTAATGGAGATTACTGTAGTAGCGATGCCTGCTACAGTGATTTCTAGCTTCTACAGCATCCCACAGGTATGGCACATACATACTTACCTAAGTCTAAGCTGAACCAATGCAACTATGTAAAAATTGCTTTAATTAAACTTTAGATAAATAGCAAAGTAATTGCTTTAACAATAACTTTTATGTGCTTTGTTCACTAACAAAAATTTCCCCTATATTTTTTGTTTAGCACATATGTGGTCAGGGCCATAGCTATTTGTAATGGGGCCCAATAGAAAAACTTTTAGGGTTCCCTATCCTTGTAATCTCCATCTCACTTCCTCTAATGTTACAGAATACTTATTGATTTATTGGAAAATGTATAGAAGTTCCTGAAATGTATATACATTTACAGTATCCAAATGTGTTTTTCCCCTGAAGAAGTCATGTGTGCAGTGATGTAACACGTAAGGCGAAGCTGGGTGACCTCACTTCCATGTCACGGCTGAGACATTTCTGTGTACCAATTATTTTCACCCAGCAGTGGGTGTTCGTTTATTAAATGTGAGTGTAATATTTGTTTAAAGATAAAGTAGTTATTTTATGGTTTTACACTATGGGAGAATCTTTTTTATCTATATGGGCATTATTGTAGGAGACCTGTTGGAGAGGAACGGGAGTGGAGATGTGTGATACACATATATGAGATCCTGACATCTAGGAGGATTTCCCACTGAACTATAGGTCTGTATTTGAGGTGAGCTGCCATCTTGACACAAAGGCGGAACACAATGTGGTGGTCACTTTAGGATGTGAAGTATTAGACGTAAGGAGCAGCCTTCTTTGTTGGACACTGTTTGTAATACTTTGTGGACACTTTTCTAAACACTTTTATTGATAGCACTAGAGATATGGGATCATATTTTACTTAAGAGTATTCTAATCTTGTCACAGTTCTAAATACAGTAAGTTTATTTAGAGCACCAGGATTTGGGCGTCAACCTACAGCAGAGCAAAGCACAGGATAATCCTTTAGAGCACTTTTTTCCTTCTTTTTTTTTTTGCGTGTACATGAATTCATGTTTTTTTTAAGTTATGTGAATCTGAAAGCACTATTATTGTACATATATGAATTGATTGTAAACTGGATCCTGCTAGTTAAAATATTTTACACCGGGTTACATATACTTTAAGCATGCACCACATATTATCAATTAGTTTCTACATATACATGTAGGGACACATAGTCAATATGAGCAGCTGCTTAAAAAATATGAATTGTTTCATTCTAGTACAAATTTAAAGTGGTAGCGAATAGTTTTCTCCTTATTTAAACATTTACAGTGATTTCTAGCTTCTATGGGCATCCCACAGGTATGGCACATACATACTTACATAGTCCTAAGCTGTACCAATGCAACTATGTAAAAATTGCCTTACCTAAATTTCAGATAAATTGCAAATTAATTGCTTTAACAATAACTTTTAGGTGCTTTGTGTATCAAAAATATATTCTCCAATATTTTTGTTTAGCACATACAGTGGATATAAAAAGTCTACATACCCATGTTAAAATGTCAGGTTTCTGTGATGTAAAAAAATGAGATAAGTCATTTCAGAACTTTTTCCACCTTTAATGTGACCTATAAACTGTACACCTCAGTTGAACAACAAACTGAAATCTTCTAGGTGGAGCATCCTTAAACTACTACTTTGTTGAAGCACCTTTTGATTTTATTACAGCACTCAGTCTTTTTGGGTATGACTCTACCAGCATGGCACATCTTGACTTGGCAATATTTGCCTACTCTTCTTTGCAAAAACACCCCAAATCTGTCAGATTGTGAGGGCATCTCCTGAGCACAGCCCTCTTCAGATCACCCACAGATTTTCAATAAGATTCAGGTCTGGGCTCTGGCTAGGCCATTCCAAAACTTTAATCTTCTTCTGGTGAAGCCATTCCTTTGTTGATTTGGTTGTATGCTTTGGGTCATTGTCATGCTGAAAGATGAAGTTCCTCTTCATGTTTAGCTTTCTAGCAGAAGCCTGAAGGTTTCTACCTTGACTATGGGCCCTGTTCTAGCTGAAAGAAAACAGCCCCAAAGCATGATGCTGCCACCATATGCTTCACTGTGGGTATGGTGTTCTTTCGGTGATGTGCAGTTTTGTTTTTGTGCCAAACACATCTTTTGGAATTATGGCCAAAGAGTTCAACCTTGGTTTCATCAGACTATACCAGTTTTTCCCCACATGCTTTTGGAAGACTTCAGATGTGTTTTTGCAAAATTTAGCCGGGCTTGGATGTTTTTCTTCATAAAAAAAGGCTTCCATCTTGCCACTTTACCCCATAGCCCAGACATATGAAGAATATGGGAGATTGTTGTCACATGTACCACACAGCCAGTACTTACCAGATATTCCTGCAGCTCCTTTATTGTTTTGTAGGCCTCTTGGCAGCCTCCCTGACCATTTTTCTTCTTGTCTTTTCATCAGTTTTGGAGGGACGCCCAGTTCTTGGTAAGTCCCTGCTGTGCCAGATTTTCTCCACTTGATGATGACTGTCTTCACTGTGTTCCATGGTATATCTCATACCTTAGATATTTTTTTGTACTCTTCTCCTGACTGATACCTTTTAACAATGAGATTTAACAATCAGATCCCTCTGATACTTTGGAAGCTCTCTGTGGACCATGGCATTTGCTGTAGAATGCGACTAAGAAAATATCAGGAAAGATCTACTAGAACAGCTGAACTTTATTTGGGGTTAATCAGAGGCATTTTAAATGATGGCAGGTGTGTACTGACTCCTATTTAACATGAGTTTGAATGTGATTGCTTAATTCTGAACACGGCTACAGCCCGAGTTATAAGAGGGTGTACACACTTATGCAACCACATTATATCCACTGTATGGGGTCAGGGTCATAGCTATTTGTATTGGGGCCCAAAAGAAAAACCTGTACTACAGTTAGTGTGTAGAAGTTATGTGAACAGGAACCTCTAATATGCATAGGTTTTGGGACATATTAGTGCTGTATGGTCAGTAAATATATATGTATATTTTAGTTTTCAAGATATTAGGTATTTTCTGGCACTTTTCAGTACAGTGGCTGCAATATGGCAGCATATATAGGAATACATTGATTTACCATAAGGCCATGGTAAATGCATTAAATAAAACTGTGAAAATGGGTCATCTTAATTAATATATATTTATATGCTCAAATTGCGTGAAGATACCCAATAGATTTCTTAGAAACCTTTATAGCCCATCAGTTCACCAACCTCCTGCTTTTCATCCTGAATCCTCCTGCAGAGATGTCTGGCTCATAGAGAAGGCAGATGAACCCCCCAACCAGGAGCAGGAGAAACATGGATGGGGGGGGGGGGTGCAGCAACATGTAGAGGTGATCAAGCGGGTTTAAAGCTGCCCAAATCACTTCAATATCAATGGCAGAAGCTAGAAAAGTAAACCGAGAGCGGTTTTTCAGCAAGTATTGCATCTTCAGGCTTGTTTTTAGCCTTTAACTTCCCTGCTATGACATAATTATGTCAGTGAAAGTAATACTTATGGTAACCATTTCATCAGTGACCACTGAAAAGTGGTTGCTAACTAAATCTTCAGGTCCCTCAACAGTATTGTGCACCCCACTACATAATCTCTTTATTGTGGAGCTGTTAAAACTAGACTATGTATCATATCCCCTCCCCCCAGAAACTTTCTTGGAGGATGTTAAAGTGGTTGTAAAGGCAGAAGGCTTTTTATCCTAATGCAAATAAATAGGATAGAAGGGCTTTAACAAAGTCTCTCTTTAGCAAATAGCAAGAGTAAACCATTCTGTAATTTGAAGTACTGGTGTGTTTTTAAACTGCATATTGCATCGGGAAGAACAATAAATACTAAAAAGAGTACAGAGAGAAAGAGAAACATGCTAAAAAAAAAATTAATGCTACTGTTCCACCAGGACTCAACGAGGTTTTGACCTACAAGCTATTCCTTTAAATCTCCAAGTATAACGCAAATTTTCACTCCTTTTTCCTTTTTTTTTCTGATCCTTCCCTGATCCCATGCTGCGCCTAGGTATCATTTTGTGAACTATACTTGCTATGCATCTATCACCTGGATTGTATTCAAGTTTCTAGAATGTAATTGTAACTGGTAGCTTGTCTGTAATAGTATCTATATTTTTTTCAGGAAATAATGTATGTTTTTTGCTTTATTTCTAGCCTTGCTCTGCATATCCTCTTTTTGTACATTGTTTATTGGGTATCTGAGACCACTGTACACGCTTAAGGTTCCTGCTGTCCTAGTGGTAGGCTAGAGATCCCGCCCTACCTCTCTCCGGCAGACATGTGACGTGCCGGGCGGGTGTAGAGCTTGTCCTCTTCCCCGCTTCCGTGTCTTGCATTCCAGGTTGGACTGTGAACAGAGCGCATTCACGAACTTCGCGCATGCGCAATACGGCACGTCAGACCCAGCGGTTCCGGCGCCGGTGTTGGGGACTATATAAGCAGACAAGTTGTCTGCTGAGCCGCAGAGATGCTAAATACCAGGGTGTAATTGTCTTGACTGGATTGGCCATGTAAGCAACGTTACCAACTTAATCTACTAACTTTCATGCTTAACTTTCACGGCAGTACATCTTTGTATTGCTGTGATTTAACTCTCATCAGTGCTTTTCCTGATCACTATTTTCTCTATTTTTTCTATGTTATCACAGATATAGATTGATTCCTGTTTTCCTGTTTTAGGACTATTGGAATTATACATGACCGTCCTGGGCTCATACACTAGTCCTGTTTTTAACCTCCCTAATATTGGGCTATATTTTCTGCCCATATTTTTGACGAAACCTTGCCCCCTCTTTTTCTTTACCCTGGCTTGCATATTGTACAACTCTATCCATTTGAAGGTCAGTTGCATAACAGATTTTTTCAGTAAAATACCTTGCCACACGATGTATACCATGGCCTTGGTAGGTTATTTTGTGTAACCTTGTTACTATTTAGGTAACTCTTTTGTCCCCCATGTCCGCTGGGGAGAGTACCTCTTGTGGCGCAAATTCTCTTCTCCTACCACAGTGGATGGCCTTTGATCTCCATTGGTAAGCAGTGGTATCTCCTTTCTCCTATTCCCCTATGTGCAGGATTTAAATATCCAAAAAATGTATTTGAATGTTAATGGCTCTTTTACACCACTTGAATAGAATCGGAATAGAAAATATGATATAAAATTTGTGATTTTTCAATAGCACATGTGAACACAGCACATCTTATGTCAGTCAGCTCTGCTGCAGGCTATGAAGGGAAAAAAAAAGAAAATTCCCCTTTAAGTTTGTCATTTTTAAATAGATTAGTACAGACTATGCCACAATTAAATTTTTTTAACCCAAAAGGGTGTATATTGAATAGTGGAATAGAAAAAAGTGTATAAAATTGAAAATCACTCAATAGCACATGTGAACACAGCAGTGTCTTATCACAGTCAGCACTGAAGCAAAAAGGCTATGAAGGGGGAAGAAAACCCCTTTTAACTTGTAGTAAAATAGATCTAAGATGAACGCTGCACACAACTGACTGTTAAAAATAGATTTTTTTCTCCCTCCTCCTCCTCCTCAGTGGGCTCAAGTGAGGGCAAAAAGATTGTGTTCACTGCACCACCCCCCCACACAGCAAAATCGATGTAGAACCCTGACCCTTCCTAATCTCCAGCCTCACCCTAATATGCTCAATAAGATCGTTCACTGCACAACCCCCCACACAGCAAAATCGATGTAGAACACTGATCCTGCCTAATCTCCAGCCTCGCCCTAAAATGCTCTAATAACTCTGCCTGCACGCCGTCCTGACCCTGCATTCTTTTCAGACACAATTTTTCACAGAATCACTGTCTGTCCCTAATCAGCAGCCAGCACGTATGATGTGTGCTCTCTCCCTAATCTACAGCAGAATGACGCAGCGCGCTGGGGCTCTCGAACTTATAAAAACATGGTCACATGCTTCAGATGGCCAATCACAGCTACTAATACATTAGTAGGCATGGCTGGGATGGCTTAAGGCACACCAGTTAAACGCTTGTTGATTGGCTGTTGAAAGCCCGCCATTAAAAGCGTGCCATTACATACAAAACAGGAAATAAAATGACCAAACACGGATTTTAAACCCGAACATACAGTAAAGTTTTCGGGTCCGTGTTCGGGTAACAAAAATCCAATGATTCGGTACGAACACGAATAATACAGTCCATGTTCGCTCAACACTACACTTGAATGATCAGTCAATGTGTCTTCTTTATGATAGGTATGTTTTCTATATCATTACTGATATCTTGCTGTTACATCTTTTGGAATGACTACCACAACTAATCTCCTGAAGAAGCAGTAATATAGCTGCGAAACATGTTGTGGTTTGTATATACTCTTCTTCTGAAGGTTTTATGCAGTCATGTTCTTTTGCATGCATACATATCCTAATGCTTGTGATTTGTCTGTATATATATATCAATTGCATAAATGTATTTATTGTAGTATTTATTAAAATTATATTTTTTATATATATGCTGTATATTATCTCTTGTCTTATAGTACCTATAAAGCCCTGCTTCATCTCTTCCTTTTGAGGACTGATCTTTAGGGGAATCAGTCTTCTGTTTCTCTTTCTCTCTATTCAATAATTTTGGGATGTCAGTACTAGTATTCATCTGCTTTATCTAATAGGCTCTCCCTATATTTTCTCTGAAAAGAGGACAAGTGAGCAATGCTTTAAAGAGAAAACTACTTGTTTCGGAGTCACTTTAACTAGCTTTTGATTTGCCTCTCAGTAATTTATAATTAGCTTATGAGTTACATGTAGGTTATTCAGCATTTCTTCAATTTGCTTCTGTGTTCAAACCAACTTAAATATTGAATAAAGCAGTATAGATGCACACAAAAGCCACATAAACAACTTATACAGCATCTCACAAAAGTGAGTACACCCCTCACATTTTTGTAAATCCTTTATTATATCTTTTCATGTGACAACACTGAAGAAATGACACTTTGCTACAATGTAAAGTAGTGAGGGTACAGCTTGTATAACAGTGTAAGTTTGTTGTCCCCTCAAAATAACTCAACACACAGCCATTAACGTCTAAACCGCTGGCAACAAAAGTGAGTACACCCCTAAGTGGAAATGTCCAAATTGGGCCCAAAGTGTCAATATTTTGTGTGGCCACCATTATTTTCCAGAACTGCCTTAACCCTCTTGGACATGGACTTCACCAGAGCTTCACAGGTTGCCACTGGATTCCTCTTTCACTCCTTCATGAAGACATTGCATACGTGGCGGATGTTAGAGAACTTGCGCTCCTCCACCTTCCATTTGAGGATGCCCCACAGATGCTCAATAGGGTTTAGGTCTGGGGACATCATTCACCCTCAGCTTCTTTAGCAAGGCAGTGGTCGTCTTGGAGGTCGTTATTATGTTGGAAGACTGTCCTGCAACCCAATCTCCGAAGAGAGGGGATCATGCTCTGCTTTAGTATGTCACAGTACATGTTGGCATTCATGGTTCCCTTAATGAACTGTAGCTCCCCAGTTCCAACAGCACTCATGCATCCCCAGACCATGACACTCCCACCACCATGCTTGACTGTAGGCAAGACAATCTTGTCTTTGTACTCCTCACCTAATTGCCGCCACACACACTTGGCACCATCTGAACCAGATATGTTTACCTTGGTCTCATCAGATCACAGGACATGGTTATAGTAATCCATGTCCTTAATCTACATAGTTACATAGTTACATAGTTAGTGAGGTTGAAAAAAGACATCAGTCCATCCAGTTCAACCTATGATGTGTGTGTGTGTTTGCTTTTAACCATACATTGTATACCCCTGTATGTTGTGGTCTTTAAGGTGTCCATCTAATAGTTTTTTGAAACTATCAATGCTCCCTGCTGATACGACTGCTTGTGGAAGAGAATTCCACATCCTTACCACTCTTACAGTGAAGAACCCCTTACGCACTTTAAGGTTAAACCGCCTTTCCTCTAGTTTTAGTGAGTGGCCACGTGTCTTATTGTATCTCCTCTCTCTGAATAGTTTGTTCCTTATGCTAGGGTCGCCAGTACAGTATTTGTACATTGATATCATATCCCCCCTCAATCGTCTCTTCTCCAGAGAGAATAGGTTCAGTGCTTGAAGTCTTTCCTCATAGCTGATGTCCTCCATTCCCCTAATTATTTTTGTTGCCCTTCTCTGGACTTTCTCCAGTTCCTGCACATCCTTCCTGAGGACCGGTGCCCAGAACTGGACAGCATACTCCAGATGTGGCCGGACCAGAGTCTTGTAGAGTGGAAGAATAATCTCTTTATTTCTGGAGTGAATCCCCTTTTTTATACATCCCAGTATTCTGTTGGCTTTGCTTGCAGCGGCTTGGCATTGCATGCCACTGCCAAGCCTGTTGTCTACCAGTACCCCCAAGTCCTTTTCCATCCTAGACTCACCCAGAGGTTCCCCCCCTAGTGAGTAGCATGCTTTCTGGTTTCTGGCCCCGAAGTGCATTACTTTACATTTTTCAACATTAAATCTCATCTGCCATGTAGTTGCCCACCCCGTTATTTTGTTCAGGTCCGCTTGCAAGGTTTCCACATCCTGCATAGAAGATATTGGCAAGCCTAATTTA
The DNA here is from genome assembly GCF_965119305.1 of Pelophylax lessonae. Taxonomy (NCBI): domain Eukaryota; kingdom Metazoa; phylum Chordata; class Amphibia; order Anura; family Ranidae; genus Pelophylax; species Pelophylax lessonae. Next base: position 413,070,127 of record NC_138772.1, read on the forward strand.
GTATCATCTGCAAATACTGAGATTGTACTAGATATCCCCTCCTCTAGATCATTTATGAATAAATTAAACAGGATTGGTCCCAGGACAGAACCCTGGGGGACCCCACTTTCCACACCCGCCCAGTCCGAGTACTCCCCATTAATCACCACCCTCTGTACTCTCCCCTGGAGCCAGTTCTCTATCCAGGTACTCACCTTATGGTCCATACCTACCTTCCTTAGTTTGTACAGTAAGCGTTTGTGGGGAACGGTGTCAAAGGCCTTTGCAAAGTCCAGATACACCACATCCACAGGCTTACCTTTATCTAGGTGGCAGCTCACTTCATCGTAGAAGGTTAATAGATTGGTTTGGCACGAACGATTTTTCATGAATCCATGCTGATTACTACTTATAATACCGTTTTCATTACTAAAGTCTTGTATGTGGTCCCTTATCATCCCCTCCAAAATTTTGCAGACTACTGATGTTAGGCTGACCGGCCTATAGTTACCGGGGATATATCTCGGCCCCTTTTTAAATATTGGTACCACGTTGGCTTTTTTCCAATCAGCTGGCACCATACCCGTCTGTAAACTATCCTTAAAGATCAAGAATAATGGTCTGGCAATCACCTGGCTGAGCTCATTAAGAACCCTCGGGTGCAAGCCATCCGGTCCCGGGGATTTATTTATGTTAAGTTTCTCTAGTTTAGTTCTAAGTCTATCCTCTGTTAGCCATGGCGGCACTTCCTGAGGTGTATTATTTAGTTCGGCCTTACAAGGTTCGTGTAGCCCCCTGATTCCTTTGTGAAGACTGAAGAAAAGAAATTATTTAACACTTCCGCCTTTTCTCTGTCCTCTGTGGCCATTTTTCCTTTATCATCTTTTATGGGGCCAATGTGCTCTCGCCTCGCTTTCCTACTGTTTATATACTTAAAGAACTTCTTGGGGTTCTTTTTACTCTCCTCCGCTATATGTCTCTCATGTTCTATTTTAGCCGCCCTGATTTCGTCTTTACATTTCTTATTACACTGTTTGTAGTGCTTAAATGCTGCCAATGACCCCTCAGTCTTGTATTTTTTGAAGGCCTTTTCTTTAGCTCTAATATACATTTTTATGTTGGAGTTTAGCCACCCAGGGTTTAGTTTTGCTATTTTAAATTTATTTCCCTGTGGAATGCACTGGCCAATCCCTTTGTTAAGTATGCTCTTGAAGCACTCCCATTTTTCCTCCGTGTTCTTTGTCCCCAGGGTTCTATCCCATTTGATATTTTCTAGCAGCGAGCGCAGTTTAGGGAAATTGGCTCTTTTGAAATTCAGTGTCCTTATATTACCCTTGTGTTTCCTATTACTGTAATTAATACTGAAACCAATTGACCTATGGTCACTGTTTCCTAAGTTGTCCCGTATTTCTATATCCGTGAGCAGGTCTGTATTGTTGGTAATCAGTAGGTCAAGTACCGCATTGTTTCTTGTCGGTGCATTCACCATCTGACCCATAAAAATTGTCGTGCAAAATATTTAGGAACTGCCGAGCCTTGGCTGAATGCGCAGTTCCTTCTGCCCAGTCTATATCTGGATAATTAAAGTCCCCCATTATAATGACATTTCCCATCCTTGCTGCCAATCCTATCTGTAACATGAGGTCCGCCTCTCCCTCCTCCCTCTGGTTGGGGGGCCTATAACATACGCCCAATAATACCTTCCCCACCGTGCCTTCCCTTTGAAGCTCTACCCATAGGGATTCTGCCTCGTCCATAGCTCCATTATTAATATCATCCCTCATATTTACCTGTACGCTGTTCTTAATATACAAACATACCCCTCCCCCTTTTTTACCTTCTCTATCTCTGCGATAAAGGGAATACCCCTGAATGGTCGCCATCCAGTCATGGGAGCTGTCAAGCCAAGTCTCAGTTATCCCCACAAAATCTAAGTCCTCCTCAAACATCAGCAGCTCCAGCTCTCCCATCTTGTTGGCCAGGCTTCTGGCATTGGTATACAAGCCTCGTAATTTTGATTGGTTACATTTATCCTCTTTTGATGTTTTTAGGCTGCTCTCTTGATTTTTCCCCGTACCCACCCTGGGTTTAGGAGCTCCGAACACCCTACCGCTAATGCCCCCATTTCTGCCCTCTGAATCTTGCTTTCCACTGGTTAATTCTACATCTGTACCCTCCCCCCCATTCCCTAGTTTAAAAGCCCCTCTAACCTTTTGGCCATCCTCGCACCCAGTACGGCTGCACCCACCCCATTTAGGTGCAATCCGTCCCTACCAAAGAGCCGGTGGCCGACTGAGAAGTCGGCCCAGTTCTCCAGGAACCCGAAACCCTCCTTACTACACCAGCTCCTCAGCCACTCGTTAACTTCCCTAATCTCCCGCTGCCTCTCTGGTGTGGCTCGAGGTACAGGTAGTATTTCGGAAAATACTACCTTGGAGGTCCTAGTCCTCAACTTAGCGCCTAAGTCCCTGAAATCGTTTATGACTCTCCGTCTTCCTCTGCCTATGTCATTGTTACCCACGTGTACCATGACAGCTGGGTCTTCCCCAGCCCCACCCAATAATTTGTTCACCCGATCCGCGATGTGCCGAACCCGAGCGCCCGGCAAACAACAGACTGTTCGGCACACACGGTCTTTGTCACAGATTACACTATCTGTCCTTCTAATAATTGAGTCCCCTACCACCAGCACCTGTCTTTCCTTTCCCTTTCTCCCGACCTCACTGGAGGAGTTCTTCCCCTGGCAGCTAGGGGCGTCCCTCTGCTCCAGCAATGCTGGTCCCTGACTGGTTTCCCCAACATCACACAACAGGGCGTATCTATTGGGGTGCTCCAGCCCAGGATAAGCCTCCTTGCCTTGTCCCCTTCTACCCCTCCTAACTGTCACCCCTCTACTCTGCTCTGATGCCTGCACCTCCGATACTCCGCCCACCTCTGTGCAGACCCCTGTCTGCACCTGACTGGTACGATCCTGGCTCTCCTCCGGTATGGACATTCGTCTCAGTGTTGCCAGCTGCTTCCCTAGATTCAGGACCTGAGCTTCCAGGGAAGCAACGTGCTTACATTTTGCGCATTTGTATTTGCCCTCGATCGCATGACCGAGGAACGCATACATATCACAAGATGTACACCGAGTCGCATCTCCACACCCGCCGGGCATTGTACCTACTAATCTAATCTAATGGGGATTCAGTGATTTAAGTCTATCCTATGTGGCTATCTCCTGGCTTCCTAACGCTACCTTCTCACCCTCTGGTACTCCAGGTAATGGTAATCTGCTTGTCTTCAGCAAACTGTTTGCAGGCTTTTTTGCGCATCATCTTTATAAGAGGCTTCCTTGGGGGACGACAGCCATGCAGACCAATTGGATGCAGTGTGCGGAGTATGGTCTTAGCACTGGCAGGCTGACCCTCCGCCCCTTCAACCTCTGCAGCAATACTGGCAGCACTCATACATCTATTTTCCAAAGACAACCTCTGGATATGACGCTGAACACGTGAACTCAACGTCTTTGGTCGACCATAGCAAGGCCTGTTCTGAGTGGAACCTGTCTTGTTAAACCACTGTATGGTCTTGGCCACTGTGCTGCAGCTCAGTTTTAGGGTCTTAGCAATCTAGTTCTTATAGCCTAGGCCATCTTTATGTAGAGCAACAATTCTTTTTTTAGATCCTTAGAGAGTTCTTTGCCATGAGGTGCCATGTTGAACTTCCAGTGACCAGTATGAGAGAGTGAAAACGATAGCACCTGCTCCCCATTCACACCTGAGACCTTGTAGAACTAACAAACCACATCACACCGGGGAGAGAAAATAGCTTAATGGGCCCAATTTGGGCATTTTCACTTAGAGGTGTACTCACTTTTGTTGCCAGCGGTTTAGACATTAATGGCTGTGTGTTGAGTTATTTTTAGGGGACAGCAAATTCACACTGTTATACAAGCTGTACACTCACTACTTTACATTGTAGCAAGGTGTCATTTCTTCAGTGTTGTCACATGAAAAGATATAATAATATTATAAAAATGTAAAAAAAGGAGAGGGGTGAACTCACTTTTGTGAGATACTGTATATATATAATTTACCTTGTTGTTCCTTGCTGACAGCTAAATGTAAAAAAAAACATGCTGGTAATAAAAAATTAGGAAAATAAAACAGCGTGGGGACCCCCCTCTATAGCATACCAGGCCCTTTCAGTTTAGTATGGATTTTAAGGGGAACCTCACGACAGAATTAAAAAAAAGGTGGGGTTCCCCCCAAAATCCATACCAGACCCTTATTTGAGTATGTAGCCTGGCAGGTCAGAAAAGGAGAGGGGACGAGCAAGCGCCCCCCCCTTTCTGTAACATACCAGGCCGCATGCCCTCAACATAGGTGGTGGGTGCTTTGGGGCAGCAGGGTTCTGCCCCCCCCCCCCACCCCACAGCACCTTGTCTCCATTTTGAAGGGCCTCATGCTCACAACCTTGGATGGTGGTTGTGGGGGTCTGTGGGCAGGGGGCTTATCGGAATCTGGAAGAGCCCTTTAACAAGGGGGCCTTTAGATCCCAGCCCCCCTATGTGAATAAGTATGGGGTACCCCTAACCATTCATCAAAAATTTTTTAAAAAGTAATAAAACCCAGAGACACTTTTTGACAATTCCTTTATTAAAAAATAATAGTGTCCCCCGATTTAAATCCATCGTCAATCACGTCGCTTGTGGCACCGACAACCCAAAAAAAAAAATCTCCACCCACGTGGAAGTCTGACCGCCGAATACCTCCTCTGCCATTTGACAGTTCTTATATAGGTAAGGGCAGGGCCACCTGGCGACGTTACCTGGTGGCACTGCCTCCCTTGTGACCACACCCCCTGACTCCCACGCTGTTTTTTGACAAATACTACATGTGATACTGCAAGCAAAACCCTGGTGGTAAATATTGCATGTTTTTTTTACTGTCTGGGCCATTTGTAAATTAGATCTAAGAGCTTTTTAAACAATATTTACCAGCACATTTTTCATTTTGTGGTAAATACCGCATAATCGTCATTTTTTATTTTTTTTTGTGAATTGGATTTTTTTTTTTACCGCATGTGATAATTTACATGACTGTGTTATCGCATGCGGTAAACGTTAGTGAATTGACCCATTTGTTCCTTAAACAGCATTTTAATTTTTGCAGTCATATTTAAGAAACCCACACTATAGGTTTTTCGTGTATTTCCACACATCAAACTTAAAAACAATATAAAAAACCCCCAAAAAAACGAATTACGTTTCTAGTTGTATCCCTTAGACAAAGTACTAAAGTATAGGCAGTTTGTATTGTGAACTTACGCAATAGAAAAATATAAAAGGAATGTGGGGGTGCATTTAACACCCGGGGTTGATCTAAGTGAAAGATTTAGGGACAGATTGATTCAAAAGTACATTAACATACAACAGACCACCCAAACCTTGAGATCTTTAACCCCTTATTAAGGGACAACTAGCCTACAAGTATTATTGCAATGGACTGGAGAGTCTTCTCAATATTTTGCCTACTCTGCATGCTCCAAGAATTTTCATGGAAGGATGGTAACCTCACACCCAGCAATGCAGAAGATGGGCTAAGGTAGGTAGAAATCTAACTTTTTTGAGGTACATTTTACACCTAGGTAACAATAGGCTATCTGTAAAGTGGGAGGGGGCCAAGGCAATTTGGGCAGCCCTTGTATTAATTGCAACACATTTTAATGTACAATGCACACAGGCGCCAAAGTATCAAAAAATCAACCCCAGTCCTAAAGGAAAAATAAACAGTTTGTTCATTTTAGAAAAAAAAAAAAATGTATCTTATTCATTCATGCTCACATCATCTTAGAACATATCTTTTTCCACACAGATTTAATTTGACAATCCATTTATTACACTGGTTACCTTGTGCTGCCACATTTTAATTTGCTCAGCAGTTTTCAGTTCTGAATGACATAACACTTCCTCAGAAATGCCCAGTACCATTAAATACTAAGTCCCTCATGGCACAAGTCTTTTCTTTCCAAAATGGCAAGAAATAATCAAAATATTTTCCAGTGCAGCTTTGCTCCTCAAATTTTCCTACAGTAATTATTGACATGAATTTTATTATGCACAATTTATTGAAATGCTTCTGTTTTTGTTGATTTATTGCAGTTTTTCTGTGAACGTGAACACATCACAGTGCCTAGATATTAGATTATGACTTAACAAGCAAAGATACTCACCCTATAGACATCAATCTTATGTTCATTATGGAGCATATTTATAAAGAAGTAAATGTAAATTCACCAAACACTGATGGCAGGTGAATCACTCACTGAAAACACATGCACCAGGAATATTCACCTACCATGAATGTGTGGTAAGTATCACGTTCACTGCTTCTAAATATACAGTAAATGCATGCACAAGCTGTTAGGCATTTTGCTCAATGCACAAGAGGGCAATATTAAAATGAAAATGAACTGCAGCAATAGTTAGTGTTCATATATCTACTGCTCCCACCTACAAGACGTCTAAAGCCTCGTACACACGCAACGATTGTTGGCCGACGATCGGCCGTCTTTTGTCCAGTGTTGTTGTGTTGGTTGAATTGTGCTCTAGACTGCACACAAATTTTCTCGGCCAACAACAACCAACTTCAGAAGTGATGTCATGTGCTGGTTAACTTTCCGTGTGTTTTTTCTTCTCTGAGCATGACCAGTCTTGCTCATCTGATTTTTGTCTGCCGAAATCTGTACTGACTGACGGAAAATCGGCCGTTCTGTTGACGGCCAACAAAAATTTAATAGCATGCACACCAGATTTTGTTCGGCCGAAAAGTCGGAGTCGGTTGTCGGAAGCATCATACTAACAAGCCAAAAATCGGCCGATCGGACGTTGGCTGGAAATTCACGGCCAACAATCGCTGCGTGTGTACGAGGCTTAAGTTTGAGAGTTTGAGCGGAAGCTGTACAGCCATGGCCAAATGTTCTAGCACCCTTCTGATTTTTCCCCAAAGAATCATCATTTGCAGTAATGATAAATTAGGTTGAAACTGACAAGTAAAAAAACATCCAACACTCTTTTATCACATAGTGAAAGACATTATTAGATTCTAGTCATTTTCCAGGCAGACGATTCACTTTGATTAACATCACAGGTGTATGTAATCTCTTAATCAATTAGCCTGTTTGAATGGAGAAAAGTACTGGTTTAGGAAATTTATGTCATTTTGTGCACTACAACCAACTTGAACAAGAGAATAAAAAGTCCGAGAAGGAAAGAAGGAAGGTAACAGACAAACACTGTAAATGTAAAGTCTACTAAACTATCTCAAATGAGCTACCATAGCCAACCTCCCTGAATGTGGCCACAAGAGGAAACTAGGCACCAGGCTGAACAGATGCATCATTGAAATGGTGGAGGGAGAGCCAAGGGAAACTTCAAAATAAATTCTGGCTGACCTCCAAGATTTATTTGCACCATCCATCAATGTCTGAATGAAAATGGGCTGCACAATAGAAGACCAAGGAAGACCCCTTCCTTAAGACTTCTCAAAGATAGACAAAAAAAGCCAGAATTAAGTTTGCTACAGTGCACGTTGAAACATTCCTTTTTTAAGAATGTCCTTTAGACAGATTAAACACAAATAGAGTGTTTAGGAAATCATAAAAAAAGATTAATTTAGATGCAGCTCCCCATTTAAAATGTGGATACAATTGTGGTTCTATTAAGTTGAACACCTCTGTGTTATTGGGTAGCTTTGCTGTCTATGGCACCAGAAACCTTGATTCTGGGAAGAGCACTAACATACTGGAAGATATACAAGGTATTTTGGAGCAAAACCTAATGCCCAGTGTTAGAAAAAATATTTCTAAGATTACCCAAGGTGAGTCTGCCAGGACCCAAATAAGCTTCCAGACGGCCGGATTGACGCCGCACAAGCACTAGACCTTTAAGAAGTAGCCAGGGGATTCTGGTTCTAAATACAATAGAACATTTATGGAAAAAGCTGAAATTCTCAGTTACGAGAGAAGGAACCCATCAAACCTGAGACAACTGGAGTAGATTGCTGAAGAATGGGACACATTGCCAGTTAAGAACGACAGATAAAGAAAGTGCTTAATTGTAGTTATTCCTCAAAAGGGTGTGCTATGACATTTTAAGTAATTATGAATACGTATAGTATGTCCATGCCATATTCATTTGTTTTATCATTTACAAGAATATGTTCAGGCAAAAGTAAAAGTAAAATGTCTGCTCTATGGACTATAATTGTATAGTTAGTTCTTCAGAATGTTAGGTCAGGTATTCATTTACATCAATGTACCCATTTATTGCAACAAATGTAATTGGAGACAAATCAGCTGACTTGGTGTTGTATGGCCCCAAATCTGCAACCTCTGCTGTGTTTGGCAGTACCTCTTCTTGCTGAGCCACTGGACAGCTGCCTCCCTGATTCCTTAGACAACCTTGCCCTGTGTCTTGTTTTTCTTGAACCTTCAATGCTTTGCTCCTCCCATGAACTTCCTACCATGTAACTTCCTGGTTACTAGATTATTGTGCTTCTCCAGGCAATATCTTGTTTTTGTCACTCCTGCTGCCATCCGTACTTTTGCTACCACTCGTTACTAACTTTTAGCTTGTTCTTTGACTAGGCTTCCACATGACCCCAACATGCAAAGACTTGATACCTACCTTTGGCTTGTTCATTGACTAGGCTTCTGCTTGATCCCAACCTGCAACAACTTGTTACTGAAAGTTGGCTTGTTTACTGACTACACTTTTGCTTGTTTTCTACCTACTATATCTGCTACTGGACCCTGGCTTACCCACTTCCTGGTGGGGCGAGCCTGAGGACCTTAACCTGGTATTAACATGCAGCAAAACTCATCTCCACCATCAGGAGCTCTAGTGAATACCAGTTAGTTCTTAGATCCCACACCTTGGGTGAGCCCACATCATCCGCCAGGTTGACCTGCTTTTATACTTATCCTGCTGGTCAGTCTGAGCCTCTCTACTGCTATAGCTACCAGTCTCCTAGCCTGACCCCTGACTGTGACAGGTAGGCTGTTATATTGCCTTTCTACTATCCCACACTTTCTAAACCAGGCATTGTCTTATCTTCTGTATATACTATTTTTATTGTTCTGTACATGAGTAGTATAAAAAACTTCTACCACTTTAATAATAAATTGTCTAGCCAGGACCAGAATTGTGCAGAGCCAACACAGGTAATAGTCTACAGCAGCAGGGCTGACAGGGGCAGCACCCAGTCACCCACATATCATGCTCCCTGGTACTGTGTAATGATGGTTCCAGAGTGCACTTTACAAGTGTACAGTTTCCACATCCTGGGTCTGTACACTTAGATCTTCCAGGTAGATTATCATCTACTGTATCCCAAGAATCACCCAACTCTAGGAGGTACAAGATGGAGCCCACAAATAAACTAAACTGGAGCCTCTCCCCTGCAGTGTCCCCTAGTGGCAAAAATGCATATTTCTCCTGTTTGAGATCTGCATATCTGCATTGAGAAGTAAAATGTTACTTGAATTGCATTCAAGGATTTACTTGTCTTCAGCTGAGAGAACTTGCAATATTTAAAGACTTTACATAAAGTTTTAGAAATCTTTCATTAGGTTCTACATTATGTATAGAATGGATAGCATGTCATAGATATATTACATATCATTGAAAAAGAACATATTCCACACTTCCTTTTTTTATTCTTCAACTTTTCCGGAAAAAAAAAAAAACCCAAAAACAGCTTTGAAAATAAAGGAAAAAAAAATAAAAATTTGGTGTCAGTGTGAAATTCTAAAAATTAAAAAAAAAAAAAAAAAAGCACTTTTCACAAAAAAGCCCCTTTAAATTTTTTCCCAAACTATTTCTTTAGTTCTGTAATATGTCTCATCCTGCCATACCATAAATGTCCACAGCTTACAGTATCTCTTTTCAGTTTTAGTCAACTGTCGATATGAGATGCTTTGTTTTGTTAATGTTCCACTGTAACTTATAATTTAGTCATGGAAAAAACATTAAAATTTCAGCAATTGAAATACATTTATGAAAAAAAAAAAGTTCAAATTAAACATAAATTAGGTTATAAATGAAAACGCATTGAGCATTACTCCTCAAAAATATCATCAAATAAAAATGTTACACTAAAAACTGACTAGGCACATATTTAAATCCCACTACTTTACTTTCAGTTTCATACAGATACATGAATTGCCTGCCATTCACAATCTGCTTGAATTACATTTAATACATTCTGGGCTATATTTGTCAATTTAGGATTCTGAAATAAAAACTGTTGTATCATAGCAACCAAATTATGTTCCACCTGTCTTTCTGTGTATGATTCAAATTGAAAGGTGAGCTTTTTTGGGTACTATGACCAACAAACAGTTTTTATATCACCCACACTGACATACCAGGACAACTAATACACTTCTTATTTTGGCTAATGCCTGGAGGAAAAGCTACTGCTAAATATACCAAGATAAAAAAAATGGAAATGCCACTTTTAAGCCTCAGCTCAGTGATGACTGTTAAGTGTCTGTTTATACATTATTGAGGTAGAAAATGTTTGGTATTGACTGGCACGCCATTTTTGTTAATAGGTGCTATTATTATAATTTGATTGCAGAATGTTGCAGGCATAACGAATATTTGGAGAATATTAAAGTCTGTTGTTTAGCTGCAGAAAGTGATAAAGCCTACTAACACAGTCAGGTTAACCCCATGAAACCCCCACCCAGCCGTTATTTTGCTATATATGAGGTCCTTCAGAGCAAGCCGCTTTTGGTGGTGTGGTGTGTCACTCATGTGAAACACAGGGCCCGCAGGCCAAATCTGGGCCTCCAGGCCTTGTTAATTGGCCCTCACACCCAGTTCTACAGCTGGAACATGGTAAAACTCCATTCCACCACCTCCAACTCTGGCCCTCCGCTCCCTACTGCCACTTGCAAACACAGCAGCTCCCGGAAGTAACAGATCCCTGCACACACTAATGTCAGGGACAGATCTCCAGAATCTGAGAGAGAAAATGACGCCTACACAGGTAGGTAATAGAGCCAGGCCAGGAAGGAGAGAGGGAGGCAAGAAAGCTTTGGGGGGGTTGGGTTGCACATTGTGCATAATGCACCACTAAACCCTACACTCTGTACCTAATGCACGCCTGAACTCTGCACTCTGTATGTAGTGCACCCTAGATACAACTGGCCCTTTGAGGGCAATCATACTGCTTATGCAGTATGATTGAGTTTGACACCCCTCATGTAGGCTCTTTACCATGTGATCAGCTGTGTCTAATCACAGCTGATCACAGTGTAAATAGGAAGTGCCAGTTCTTGGCATTCCTCTACTCATGCTGACAGCGTGTGAGTAGAGGAGAGCTGATAAGCGGCTCTCCTGACGAGACGGGAGGAGGGTCTCCACTGATAATCAGTGCATTGATTATCAGTGCAGTCCCATCAGCAGTCCATGCCGATGCCCACCAGTGAAGCCAACCTGTGCCCACCATTGATGCCAATCAGTGCCCATCAGTGGTGCCAATCAGTGCTCATGAGTGATGGCAATCAGTGCCCATCAGTGCTGCATTTCAGTGCCCATTAGTGATGCCTGTCAGTGCCGCCTATCAGTGCTGCCCATCAGTGCCCATCAGTACTGCATATTAGTGCCACATATCAGTGCCCATCAGTGCTGCATATTAGTGTCTCCTCATCAGTGCCACCTCATCAGTGTCAATCAGTACACCTTATCAGTGCCCATTAGTGCAGCCTCATCAACGCACATTTTGTAACAGAAATTCATGTTTTTTAGCAAAAATAAAAAACTGTGGTGATTAAATATCACCAAAAAAAGCTCTATCTGTTTTTAAAAAAAATGATAAAGATGTAGTTAGGTACAGCATTGCATGACCGTGCAATTGGATAAAATGTAAAGTGGGGCGCTGTTTGGTGATATGTGCATCTCAAGAAATAAAAAATTGTATATCGTCTACAAAACAAGTGCAGTGCATAGAAATATACAAGTGAAATATCATCAACAAAATATAACTATTAGGTATCAACATACATATAGTCCATAGTGCTTTAGTGAAATAAACAGTCTTAAAAAAGATTTTTTAATTGGCTGTGAACACCGATCGCTGTACTTAATAAAGTGCTGATGTACATACAGTATATCATGAAAGAAAAAAAAACCAATTGAAACCATGTCTTCCTGTTAGAGAGTGGCTACATTCATTCTCCATGGTCCCACTGTATAGGAACATAGCTATCCTCTTTTGCTCACTCCTGAAATAGACTAGAGACTATGCACTTTGGGATTTGTGGTGTGCATAGAGTAGTGCACATGACTGCAACTAACATGCTCTGTTCATTTTAAGCAAACAGACTCTGGTCTGGCCACATCTTGAGTATGCTGACCAGTTCTGGGGACCGGTCCTTAGAAAGGATGTGCTGTAACTAGAAAGAGTTCAGAGAAGGGCCACAAAAATAATTAGGGGAATGGAGGACATCAGCTATGAGGAAAGACTACAAGCATTGAACTTTTTCTCTCTGGAGAAGAGACGCTACGAGGGGATATAATATCAAAGTACAAATACTGAACTGGTGACCCTAGCATAGAGAACAAACTTTTCAGAGATAGGGAATTCAATAAGACACGGGGCCACTCACTAAAACTGGAATAAATGCGCTTTAACCTTAAACTACGTAAGGGGTTCTTTACTGTCAGAGCGGTAAGGATATGGAATTCCCTTCCACAAGCAGTGGTATCAGCAGGGAGCATCGAAAGTTTCAAAAAAAACTATTAGATGGGCACATTAAGGACTAACAACATACAAAGGTATTCAATGTACGGTTAACAGCAAACACACACACACACATCATAGGTTGAACTGGATGGACTGATGTCTTTTTTTCAACCTCACTAACTATGTAACTATGTAAGTGGGGGGGGGGGGGGAGATTTAGGAGCTCACAGAGAATGTTACAGGGAGGCAGAAAAATACAGTAAAAAATGTCATGAAAAGTAGATTACAGGGCCATTAGGCGTGTATGGATTATTGGAGAATAGGCATATCAATTGTGTTACTTTTACTTTTATACCAATGCTTTTTATTGAAAATTCGTCTTTCCCTACATTTCTCTGTTTAAACATTTTTACTTTATATAGTAGCAGGTCCACTTTAAATGGAAAGTCACAGCTAAAATAGCCAAAACACAAAAAAAGAATCAAACACTAGGATAGTGATATTGGTTTATTATTATTGCTATTGGTGGGAAGGTTAGTGTATTATATAAAATGAAAAAACAAACAACATAAGCGAGGACAGCTGCTTTACTGTCCAGCAATCATTTTCTGAAGCCAGTCCAGGACTGCTGTCCACCACCAAAATGTACTAAAACACCTTCCACAGTGTACAGTGCATGAAGAGACAGCAGAGGCTTTTTCATCAAATTAGTATGCAACATAAGGCAGCTGTATATTCAAATGGGTTTTCTAGCAATTTGGTTGTTTTCCTTATAATAACAGGAAAGAACATTTTGATTTTGAAGGTGACAGAGGCAATATTACCAGAATTAAACAATCTGAATTAGCTTTTTCATGAAATGTAATATGTTTTATGCTTTTAGATTGGATGCTCCAGTGCGTTCAGATGAGCCTTTTCACTGTCACAGTCAATGACCAGGAACAGAATAAGCTCTGGAGGTAGGATTATCCTCAAATTTAATTTTTTTTTATAGAAAAAGAAGCTAATAGCAAATGTTCCCAGCTAACTGTAGGTTCATCTATGCTATAACTAGAGAAACAAGAAATTATATTAGATGAAAAGAAAAGTAGAACATTAGTAAACAAAGGGGTGTTTGGGAGATTGCTATTCAGCCTCAGCTAGAAGCAATTCTTATCATCAAGAAAGACAAAAATAAGTGACAAGTATGCAGACTTTCTAAATGATGCTTAAAGAGTTAGGTTTATTGTCATTTAATATAAGCAGCTCATATTAAAATGCGAGCATATTTTCTGTGTTAAAATGATGCATTTACAAATCTGACTGTACACTACTACAGCATCATATTTAAGGGCATAGCATGTGAATGTTTGGGTTCAAATTCATTATCTAATCACTAAAAACATGCCTTCTATTATTATTTCTGCTATTAGACATGAATTTGGAAAGAGCTACAGAAGTTTAACATAGAGAGTTTTGTGTGTGGGTTTTTAAAACAAAAGCTACAAATGACAGAAAGATAGTGTACCAGTCTATGGGCCCCATTTAAATCTTAACTCCCGGCCCATGTCTTTTTTTTCTTTATCATATATTAAAAACTATATATATACTATATACTATATAAACTATATATATATATATATATATATATTTTTATTTTTTTATTTATTTTTTATTGTGGTTTGTTCTTCGTTTTAAATGGTTCTTGTGTCCCAAATGGCCTCTTCATACAGTGACTGGCAGCCTCTGTACAAGCTGGGGAGACCTGGGTATGATCTCAGCAGTCCCTCCAGGGGTAATCACTACAATATTATTATTATGGATATTATATGATTATCTGAGATGGTATCACTGAAGTAACTTTTCATTTTACTTTATAGTAGGACAGCCTTCTTAACCGAGGATTGTCGGATTGAATCCTTGCCAATGTAACCAAATTTGTCATTTACTTGGTTTGCATTGATGTGGGCTGTGTTGGCATTCCTCTTGCCATAAATAAACTAGATAAATTTGGCTGTAATGTAACTTTGAAAATAGGTGAAGCAGAGCTCCACTAAAAACAGTTTTTTACCTCTCACACCTGGCAGAGGCATAACTAGAACCTTCAGGGCCCCAGTGCAAGAAACCATGAAGGGCCCCCTGGACCCATGGCCGGGGTCCTTCCCTTTAAGCCTCGTGCTCTTCCCACTGATCCTTGGGCCCTTTACTCTCATTGCGGGGCCCTTTATTATGGTCCCGCAGCAGGACCCTTTCACAAGTTCTGCAGTGGGCCCCCTTTCTGCCATCTTGGGGCCTCCCCACGGTGGTGGAATGCCAAGGCCTGGTTGCAAGTGAGACCTTTGCGATCCTGGAAGTTCACCCACTGGAGTCAGTAGTTTTTATTTTTTGGTATTTTAATTGTATTATTTTTTATCATTTCATTTTATTTCTTTACAATGTCACTGACTAGGACTATGTCCATTCAGAAATGGAAGGAACTGGCAAATTACATATTTACCAACCCCTTCCTGGTTCTCTATTGTGACACATTCCCTGCAGCAGCCAGCAGGAGAGGGGGGGCATGGGGGGGGGGCAGCAAAATAAGGGGGGGCTAGGGGAGCACACAGGGGCCCAGAGACAGCAGAACACAAGTGAACTGGATAGGAGGAGCGGCGGAGTCAGCATACAGTGGAACCAATCTTCTCAATTTTCCTCCTGCAGCTACAGGAGGAAAAAGGAGGACAGTGATTTCTCTACATGCTGTCCCCGCCTGCCCTCCTATCCAAGTGGGCAGGGGAGCAGCACAGGCCCCCTGAAGCATGGGGCTGGTTGCAATTGCAACCCCTGCAACCCCTGTAGTTACGACCCTGACTCCTGGTGTAGCTGTATATGGCTGGATCTTGAGTTCACTGTTACAGTGCATCCAGAAAGTATTCACAGCTCTACTTTTTTTTCACAATTTGTTATGTTACAGCCTTATTTCAGAATGGATTAAATGTATTATTTTTTTCAAAATTCTACAAACAATACTGTATAATCACAATGTGAAAGAAGTTTGTTTGAAATCTTTGCAAATTTATTAAAAATAAAAAATGAAAAAAATCACACGTACATAAGTATTCACAGCCTTTTCCATGAAACTCAAAATTGAGCTCAGGTGCATCCTGTTTTCACTGTTCATCCTTGAGATGTTTCTACAACTTGATTGGAGTCCACCTTTGGTAAATTCAGTTGATTGGACATGATTTGGAAATGCACACACTTGTCTATATAAGGTCCCGCAGTTAACAGTGCATGTCAGAGCACAACCAAGCCATGAAGTCCAAAGAATTGTCTGTAGACCTCCAAGACAGGATTGTATTGAGACACAGATCCAGGGAAGGGTACAGAAAAATGTTTGCGGCATTGAAGGTCCCAATGAACACGATGGCTTCCATTATCCATACAGAGAAGACGTTTGGAACCACCAGGACTCTTTTAGAGCGGGCTGCCCCTGGCGAAACTGAGTGATTGGGGTAGAAGTGCTTTAGCCAGGGAGGTGACCAAAAACCCAAAAGTCACTCTGACAGGACTCCAGCATTTCTCTGTAGAGAGAGGAGAACCTTCCAGAAGAACAACCATCTCTGGAGTTTGCCAAAAGGCACCTGATGGACTCTCAGAGCACGAGAAGCAAAATTCTCTGGTCTGATAAAACAAAGATTGAACTATTTTGCTTAAATTTTAAGTGTCATTTCTGGAGGAAACCAGGCACCGCTTATCACCTGGCCAATACCATTCCTATAGTGAAGCGTGGTGGTGGCAGCATCCTGCAGTAGGGATGTTTTTCAGCAGCAGGAACTGGAAGACTAGTCAGGATTGAGGGAAAGATGAATGCAGCAATGTACAGAGACATTCTTGATGAAAACCTGCTCCAGAGCACTTTGGACCTCAGACTGGGGTGAAGCTTCATCTTACAACGGGACAAGGACCTTAAGCATACAGCCAAGATAACAAAGGAGTGGCTAGGGGAAAACTCTGTGAATGTCCTTGAGTGGCCCAGCCAGAGCCCAGACTTGAACGCGATTAAACATCTGTGGAGAGATCTGAAAATAGCTGTACACTGACACTCACCATCCTACCTAATGGAGCTTGAGAGGTCCTGCAAAGAAGGATTGGAGAAACTCCCCAAAAATAGGTATGCCAAGCTTGAGCAGTCATACTCATACAGACTTGAGGCTGTAATTGGTGCCAAAGGTGCTTCAATAAAGTATTGAGCAAAGGATGTAAATACTTACTCTATGTACATGGGATTTATTTCGTTTTTGAATTTTAATAAATCTGCAAAGATTTAAAACAAACTTCTTTCATGTTGTCATTATGGGGTATTGTTTGTAGAATTTTGAGGGAAAATAATGAATTGAATCCATAATAAAATTAGGCTGTAACATAAAAATACATGAAAAAAAGTAAAGTGCTGTGAATACTTTCCAGGATGTACTGTAATTGGTTTTCTCCTAGCCAAAAAGGTGCCTACTTTTAGTAATGGTGACCAGAAGCCTCAGGATGCTTTCTATAGGCTCAGTGACTGGTTCCCTCAACACCCCTCAACGATTCAAAGCTGGCAGCACTGATGTCAGGATTGCTGAATAAACAGATCCTAGTTTCAGGCACTAACAGAGATTCTCTTGCTTCTGACCACCCAGCACCACCCTGCTTGGAGTAATCCACATCCACATATACATCCCATAATAGGTTGTTCCCAAGGCAGACAGAAACAATAGAACAGTGGGATACAGGCACTTAACAATAACAAATCCCACCACCAAAGGGTGACTTATACATAGGAGGGGCTGGGGGAGCTGGACAAGGAGTTTCCCAACCTCTCTAAGGTAATCTGGGTTCCACAAGCCCCCTGCCTAAAGTGACTCCCATCACACAAACTTTCTGCAGGTCTGCTACAAGTTCTGGTTCAGTTCTGTTGTGCTATAGTCATCCCACCACATGGGTCACTGTTGCTGAATTTTCATGCTGTAGACTTTTCTGTAGACTCACTAATTCAACTTTGCTCTTGGTAGAGACTTGTCATGCAAATGTGCTACAAACTGCAGTCAAAGTGTCAACTGGAGCTTGTGCTTCTAGTGTTCTGCAAGTGTACAATTTGCCAGTGAAAATGTGCAGCAAGTTAACAGACTTACGATTCAACACTGCCACAAATTTAGGGCAAGTTATCCTTACTATCTGGGTGTATTATGAAAAAAAAAAAAAAACCTCTAAATGTGTTTTCAGCTAAAATTAGTTTAAATACCTAAATTACATTTGGTATCGGCCTTTTTGTAATCCACTGTGCAGCAGAACTGGGAGGGGCAGCAGCAGTGGCCAAACATGTATACTGCAGTGCACATGTGCTGATAAAGAACACGCTGATAGAAGGAGACAGCAAAGTGAGCAAAGGACTATTCTCATAAGTCTGTTGCTACTCCCTCACTATACAGACTGAGAGTATGGAGGTAACCTAGCTACATAACTACAGTAGAGAGAAGCTAGGTTGCCTGACTGTGCTGTCTACTGTAAATCTCAGAATTGGCTAAATATTATCAAAAATACACAGCTCTGCTCTCTGCACAGGCTAAAGTAAAATTGGGTTTGCAAAGGCATTTGGTGACCTCAAAGTGGATTTAGATCCTTTCTGGAAAAATATTTATAAATTAAAGCTGAACTCCAGGGAAAGGAAAAATGCTTCATTGCAATGGGACTGTGCAATGCTTGTTTAGGTCTAGGAGACCACAAAAAATGGTTTTACTTACATGATTCTCCTCTTTCATAGGTTCCCACCAGGTTGTAAGACTGGCTCAAGCAGCCTCTTCTCCCCTAGGCTTCTGCAGTTGCAGGTCCTCTAACTTTGTCAAGTTGAATGTAGAGCCTATAGCCCTGCAAGGGATATTAGAATGCTGAGGGACAGTCTACTCCAGAGCTTAGGGGAGAAGAAGAGAGCATTGGCTGGTGGGAGAGCAGAGGATCAGTTAAAGTGCCCTTTGCTGCTCCCTACACCTATACAAAGATTTAACCACTGCAGTGTGGGGGCAACTCCACTACAAGGGATCAATGTTCTTTTCCATAGAGACAGGTTTTTTTGCAGCTAAAGTTCAGCGTTAATTATTTAGCTTACCTGTATGACATTACATTTTATAACTTAAAGTGATATTAACTCCAAAAGCAAACATGTATTATACTGCAGGTTACCAATTCTTACATATGATGGCTGCATTAGCTTTCTTTCCATTATTTTCACCTGGTGATCTTTTCAGTAAGTCTATTGTTTTTGAACAGAATAGGCTGTCCTGCAGATGTAGCAGTTAGAGGTTTAGACCAACTTTTTAACGCTGACAGGGGTACTTATCAGCTTTTATTTATTTCTGTAAAACCTTTATCCGAAAAGGAACAAAATGGTTGCTGTAACTGCTCATAAAGTGTAAGCTGGAATTTGTCTTCAATTTGTTTGGTGCATTTAAATCTGCTAGTACATCTAACACTCTCCTCCCCCCAGACTGACAATCCTGCTGTCCAAAGGTGTCTCTAATGCTCCTTCTTCCAGAGTGTAGGCACCCTAATACAGGAAATGTGTTACTGGCCAGATCATCAGAGGGAAAAAGCCTTATAAAAAAAAAAAAAATAACGAATGCAGGCAACATATCCAATAATTGGCAAGCTACAATATATTAAATTTTTGGTTCGGGGTTTAGTACCTTAAAATTTACTAGTAAAATAACTTTAAAACAAGCCATTGCTGACCTCTCTAGCTGTCTATTTTGATAAAGTGTACCTATGGTCAAAATGTAAAATTTATATAAATATTTCCACATTGTATTTCAATTATTTCTAGCCTACTCCTGTTAACCACTTTAAGACCCGGCCTTTTCTGGCACTTTTTGTTTACATGTAACAATCGCAATTTTTTTGCTAGAAAATTTCTTAGGACCCCAAACATTACATAATTTTAAAGCAGAGGCCCTAGAGATTAAATTGGTGGGTGTTGGAATTTTTGTATGTCACATGGTATTTGCAAAGTGGTTTTTCAAATGAAATTTTTTGGGAAAAACTTACCATTTTTGAATTTTAATGCAGAAAAACACTTTATAATTCTCAATTGTTTGGTAAAATGTAAAAGATTATGTTACGCCAAGTAAATAGATACCAAACATATCATGCTTTAAAATGGCACCCGCTTATTTATTCATCGCAGTCTCCTCACCCTCCCTCGTTGTTGTACAAATTTAGAAATGCCCCCCTCAGAAAGGTTTAGTTTTTATCAGACACAGAGTCCTCAGGGGATCCACCATCTCTGACAGATAGAGGTGCACATCCTCACTGGTCTCACAATTCGATTCAATTACGATTATCATGTCAACTATTCGATTCAATTCCATGATGCATCACTATTGTTGCCCATGGTTTTTCTCAAAAAATTCAAGCAGTCAGAAGAACTCCATTTTTTTTATTTTATCTGTTCTTAAAAAAAAATAATATCACACTCACTGCATGTAGCAAAGTCTAAACTCAGCAAACAACAACTTGAAGATGAGCTCCAGGCTCCCCCCAAAATACTTGAGGAGATGGTCAGAGACTACAGACATACTACAAGAGTGGGTCAGAGAATGCAGACATACTATAAGAGTGGGTCAGAGAATGCACACATACTACAGGAGATGGTCAGAGACTGCAGACATGATACAAGAGATGGTCAGAGACTGTAGATATGATACAAGAGAAGGTCAGAGACTCCAGACATGATACAAGAGAGGGTCAGACTGCAGTCATGATACAAGAGAGGGTCAGAGACTGCAGACCTACTACAGGAGATGGTCAGACTCCAGACACGATACAGGAGATGGTCAGAGACTACAGACATGATACAAGAGAGGGTCAGAGACTGCAGACCTACTACAGGAGATGGTCAGAGACTCCAGACACGATACAGGAGATGGTCAGAGACTACAGACATGATACAAGAGATGGTCAAAGACTGTAGACATGATACAAGAGAAGGTCAGAGACTTCAGACATGATACAAGAGAGGGTCAGACTGCAGACATGATACAAGAGAGGGTCAGAGACTGCAGACCTACTACAGGCGATGGTCAGAGACTCCAGACACGATAAAGGAGATGGTCAGAGACTGAAGACATGATACAAGAGAGGGTCAGAGACTGCAGACATGATACAAGAGATGTTTAGAGTCTGCAAACCTACTACAGAAGATGGTCAGAGACTGCAGACATGATACAAGAGATGGTTAGAGACTGTAGACATGATACAAGAGAAGGTCAGAGACTCCAGACATGATACAAGAGAGGGTGAGACTGCAGACATGATACAAGAGATGGTCAGAGACTGCAGACCTACTACAAGAGATGGTTAGAGAATGCAGACATGATACAAGGGAGGGTCAGAGACTGCAGACATACTACAAGAGAGGGTCAGAGAATGCAGACATGATACAAGAGAGGGTCAGAGATTGCAGACATAGTACAAGAGAGGGTCAGAGACTGCAGACATGATACAAGAGAGGTTCAGAGACTGCAGACATGATACAAGAGATGGTCAGAGACTGCAGACATGCTACAAGAGAGGGTCAGAGAATGCAAAGATACTACAGGAGACAGTCAACAGGTAAGTATGATATCTTTTTTATTTTAAAGAAAAAATATTAATACCCTTTAGCACCATCTTAACAAGTCACTCTATAACAATAAAAAAATGTACGTATGCTCCTGGAAGTACAGTATATACACTGCAGGGGGGAATATATGCGGCTAAAGGTAAATGTATTCCTATTGAGTAGATATACTATTGGGTTATTTGCTGCTGGAGATACATATATTGCTGATAGAGAAACACAATTGCATTGAAATATGTAGCTGTCGCACGCGGGCACAGCTAGTTCCCTTCTCGGGGTGCCCGGGTGTTGGCTGTGCTGAATGGATCTCCCTTCAGGGTCACCACCCACACGGCTCTTGAATAAGTCTGTTAACCTGCATGGCTTGGTTACTATCACTGGTTTACTGTTGTTCCCAGTTATGCGAATGTAACCCCTTTTACTCTGATTGTACATGTTGCGTTGTACTTATTTCTGTTCTTCAATAAAATGTTTGAAAAAAAAAAAAAAGAAATATGTAGCTGACAGTTCGATACCTATTTGCCATTGCTACCATATCCTTGGGTAAATGACAGATGATATTATATAGCCATTGTACATAGAAAGAGACTGAGACCCATGGGAGGCTAATGTCCTTAGCACATACCAAGTACCCGATAACAGTCTGTGAGAGTGTGGGGAGGACCGAGGACAAGCACGTCCAGTATTCCGGGAGTCAGGGATGGTCACTTAGATCTCCCTCAGCAGCCTGCAACACGGCAATTCCGGGCAGCTGAGGATAAGGACAGCGCCTAGGCAGGAGGCGGGAAAAGAGGGCACAGCTAAAGCCTATGGCTTCTCTTTCATAGTTACATAGTTACATAGTAGGTGAGGTTGAATAAAGACAATAGTCCATCCAGTTCAACCTGTGTAGGTGTGTGTGGCTGTAATCATCTCACATAGCCCTTAATGTCCTGATCCTTGAGATGTAAGTCTAAGAGTCTTTTGAAAGCCACCATACTACCCGCAGAAACCACCTCTTGTGGTAGAGAATTCCACAATCTTGTAGCCCTAACAGTAAAGAACCCTCCTCGTTGCCTGAGGTTAAAACGCTTCTCCTCTAATCGCATTGTATGTCCTCGAGTCCTCATGCAATTCCTTCGAATGAACAGTTTTTTTTCTAAGCTGAGATCCCCATTAAGATATTTATAAATTGCTATCATGTCCCCCCTCAGACGTCTCTTCTCCAGGGAGAATAAATCGAGCGATTGCAGCCGCTCTTCATAGTTAAGGTCCTCCAACCCCCTAATCAGTTTAGTTGCCCTTCTCTGGACTCTCTCCAGCTCCAACACATCCCTCCTGAGGACTGGCAACCAGAACTGGACTGAATACTCCAGATGCGGTCGGACCAGAGTTTTATAAAGTGGAAGGATTATAGTCTTATCTCTGGAATACATCCCCTTCTTTATGCATGCTAATAATCTGCTGGCTTTGGCAGCTGCCGCTTGACATTGCATGCTGTTGCCTAATCTATCATCAACCAAGACTCCCAGATCTTTCTCCATTTTTGATTCCCCCAAGGGTTCCCCTCCTAACGTGTATTGTGTTTTTATGTTTTTAGTCCCCAAGTGCAAAACCTTACACTTCTCCACTTTAAACCTCATTTGCCATGTCGTTGCCCACTCCGTTATTTTGTCCAGGTCATTCTGTAGGATATCTGCTTCATGCTGTGTAGTTATTGCCCTGGCCAATTTTGTGTCATCTGCAAAAACTGATAACGAACTACTGATCCCGTCCTCAATTCTGTTTATGAATAAATTGAACAAGGTTGGTCCCAGGACTGAGCCCTGGGGCACCCTGCTTACTACCTCAGACCAGTCTGAGTATGCACTGTTTATTACCACCCTTTGGACACTGCCTTTTAGCCAGTTTCGTATCCAAGAACAAACCCTGCTGTCGATACCTGCAGACCTTATTTTATAAATGAAGCGCTTGTGGGGAACTGTATCAAACGCCTTAGCGAAATCCAAGTACACCACATCCACTGGTCTGCCCCTATCTAGCTCACAGCTCACCTCCTCGTAGAATGCTAAGAGATTGGTTTGACAAGAACGCCCATTTGTAAACCCATGCTGATTACTGCTGATGATGTTGTCTTTAGCATACTCTACGATATAGTCCCTTATCATCCCCTCCAGAAGTTTACATATTATTGATGTCAAACTGACAGGCCTATAATTTCCCGGGATATGCCTCTGGCCCTTTTTGAATATCGGAATCACGTTAGCCTTCCTCCAATCCCCTGGTACATCTCCTGTCCTAATACTGTCAGCAAAGATTAGGAACAGTGGTCTAGATATAACCTTACTGAGTTCCTTGAGTACTCTCGGATGTACGCCATCCGGGCCTGGTGATTTGTTTGTGTTAAGTTTATCCAGCCTTTCCCTGATTTCACCCTCTGTTAGCCATAGTGGCAAGTCCTGTGTATTACTACTAACCATACAGTCATGGTCAGTGTACCCCTCCCTTTCCTGTGTAAAGACTGACGAGAAAAAAGCATTCAGCACGGTTGCTTTTTCAGTGTCCTCTGTAACCATCCTCCCATCATCGTTAATTATGTGTGCAATATGCTCTGCCCTAGTTTTTTTGCTGTTGATATATTTAAAGAATTTCTTTGGGTTTTTTTTACTATCCTCCGCTATTTGTCTCTCAAAGTTGATTTTAGCCATCTTGATTTCTTGTTTACTTTTCTTATTTGCTTCCTTGTATTGCTCGAAAGCCGATACTGTGCCCTCTGATTTATATTTCTTGAAGGCCAATTTTTTTCCCCTAATAAGTTTTTTAACGCTACGGTTTAGCCAGCCAGGTTTGGCTTTGTCTCTTCTAAATTTATTTCCCATAGGAATGCACTGCAAGATGCATTTGCTTAATATGTTCCTAAAGCATTCCCATTTTTCCTCTGTGGTCAGTGATCCCAGGGTTTGGTCCCAGTTTACCCTTTCCATCAATAAGTACAATTTTGGAAAGTTTGCCCTTCTGAAATTTAGGGTTCTTATGTTCCCAACTTGCCTTGTTATATTGATGTTTATACTAAATGTGATCATCCTGTGATCGCTAGAGCCCAGGTTGTCCTGGACTCCTACCTCTGAGATTATATCTGGGTCATTAGTGATCAATAGATCCAGGGCTGCGTTTTCTCTGGTAGGGGAATCCACCAACTGTGATTGCATTTGCAGCAATCCTCCTGCTGTGAGAAAAGGCAGGGCACAAGATGATGTCATCCACGAACCGATTTAGCCGGTCGTAGCATCAATGCAGAATTACAGATGGCTGAATCGCGATGCATCGATTATATTCATCACCCCTACTGGCAGAATATGAACAATGGTGCATTAGAGATCAGGGTACTAGGGGTGGCATTTCCATGGTGTACAAGTCGCTGCTCAATCCATCTCAGAAACAACCAAATATGCTGGCTTGGGAGAAGGACCTTAACTGTAAAGAGGAACCATAGACTTGGTAGTCCAGATTACAAGTCTCCTAAAGGGCATCTTGAATGTCTCCTTAATAGAGGCCAGCCTTAAGATTTTGACCAGATGGTATCTGGCCCCAGCTCGCCTGGACAGAATGTATAAGACAGCCTCCGCAGAGTGTTTTCAAGATTGTAAGTTACAAGGCTCTATGCTTCACATATGGTGGGAATGCCCCAAAGAATTTTTGGAACAAGGTGTTTTCGGTGCTCCACAAGTTGATGGGGTTGCCTACTGCACAACAACCCCACCTCACACTGCTTAATAACCTACCACCTGGGTGGCCACCATCAATGAAACGTTTGGTCTACTTTATCCTGCTGGCGGCTAAAATCACTATAGCAGAAGCATGGAAGACATCCTCAGTACCCTTTATGAAACACAACGTTTCTTGGATCATGATCCATATAAAGGTTGCTAGTATTGTGAATGATCAGCAAAGTATGTTTGAACGGACATGTGCCCCTATCCTCAACTGTCGGTCTCCTCCAGCTACCTGGCTTCTCTTCTACACCCTAGGTCTTCCCCTATTACAGGATACATCTCTATTCTTGGCTTCTCTTTTTCTTTCTTTCTCCTTTCTAACCCCATCCTTTTTGTCACCTTACCTCCTTTATCTTATCTTAGCCGTTTTACCTTTACTAATGTAAATTGAATGGCAAATGCTACTACGATTCAATGCTTAGATGTAGCTTATGAATATTTCTTTTTGTGGAGTTGGGCACAGTGTTTATAGCTTAGATGGCACATTCCATGCATGCTCTCCTTTATTGTGAACCATATGTGTATAGATCGTTATGTATTTGCCATTTTTAAGATTCCTGTATACTCATACTTTGTTTTGGATCCTTGTACTTTGTGATGAGTTGGTTGATAGTGTAATGTCAATGCATTGATGTTGATGCTTTAAAAGCCTTTAAAGGTTACCACTTATACACAGGAGGTCTGGTGCTTACAACTACTTCCCTTGATCTGATGTTCGCAGTGAAACCTCACATGTGTGGGATGATCGCTGTTTGCGTGTGGGACCGACATGTGCGTTCGCCTTTGCGTGCAACCACAGGGGGACAGGGGCGCTTTCGTTTTTTAAAAATGATTTTTTTATTTTTATTTTTACACTGTCACTTTATTTTTTTTAAATCACTTTTATTGTTAACACAGGGAATATAAATATCTCCTGTGATGACAATAGGAAGTGACAGGTACTCTTTATGGAGAGTCTATTAGACCCCAGATCTCTCCTCTGCCCATAAAAGCATTTGATCACACCAAAACTGGTGTGATTAAATGCTTTTTATTTTTAAAATGGCGCCATTTACATCTAGGTAAACTGTAAGTGATGTATGCTCATTGTTTCCAGTTTCCTTTATTATAGAGGTGAACAGAGCCATACAAGGTCTCTGTTTGCCTCTATGAACAGCCAGTGGAAGTGCCGGCTGGTTGATTGAGTGTCCCAGTAAAACAGGACAGCTTAAGAAAGCCACAGAAGGCGGTGGGAGATGGGGATGTCCCCTCCTGCTGCTTGTAAAAGCAATCCAGCGGCTAGTTAGCTGCTAGGATTGCTTTTGCAAGAGGGTCGACCAACAGGTCTAAAAAACAATACCGGGATGAAATTGACCAGAACATAGGCAAGTAACACAGAACAGCACAGCATCCAGAAATCTCACTGTATACAGAAGTGTTAGCATACATTCCTACATCTAGCTTCCGTTGTAGAGGTCAATCGGTTCAAGTATACACTTTGCATATAGAGTCCATCAAGTGATGTAGTTATGCTGCTTGTTAGTAGTAACTGTATCTCTGCCCCTCCCGGTCTTTTTTTTTTTCCGATTAGGTGCATGAAATTAACCATGGGAAGGAATAGGTAAACAGGCAGAACAGTAAGAGCGGGAGTAAAATTAAAAAGGGAAAAGTTAGGGAAAGAAAGAAAAAAAAGAGGGGGGTGGAATAGGAGAAAGGGGGTAGGAGGGGAGCCCCCCCCCCCACAGCACCACCGAGACCAGCGACAATTCAGCTTATAGGGTGTCTCTGTACAACAGTCTTTGCAAATGACACCAAGCTATGCAGTGGAATACTGTATTTACAGGATGTCTCCAAATTACAAGCCAACCTCAATGCACTGTTTAATTGGGTTACTATGTGCCAAGTGAGGCTTAATGTTGATACATATAAAGTTATGCACTTGGGGGCTAAGAATATGCATGCATCATACATACTCGGGCGAGTAAAACTGGGGGAATCCATAGTGATAGGAAAAGGATCTGGGGGTTTTGGTAGATCATAAGTCTAATAATAGCATGTGACAAGATGCAGTTTCCAAAGCGAGCAAAGTCCTTTCTTGTATTAAGAGAGGGGTTTTCACCTTCCTCTGGATCAACTGTGGGTATAAAATTGTGTATATGGGATTGTATTTAATTTTTTTTTTTTAATTGCTTGAACTAGATGGACTTGTGTCTTTTTTCAACCTGTCTTACTATGTAACAACCAGGGAGTCCAAATTTTAAAAATGTTTCCCAGATTGGTCTTTAAAAAATTAGGTCAATTGCTCCATAAGTCGAATGCCTGATATTCTAGTTGTTCAATGTTCTACGGTTGGTGGATGAGTTGTTTTTCATAGAGCCGCTGCATTCAGAAGATGTTTTAGGTGTGAGTTTTTGTAGCGTTTATATGATATCTACTGGGCGTTACCAGAAAATGTGTTACGGTAACCCTTCCAATCTGAGGCAGCACCAGCATAGGAGACACGTGAGGGTTGATCTTATTTTATGTGCCACCTAGTGAATATTTTATATCTGTTTTCTTGGTATGTGATTGGCAATTAGGCTTTGTGAAGAATCCTTAATTTTAGGCAGGAGAGAATGTGTGTACGAAGTTCTTGTTCCCATGTAGTTAGGAAACTCAGTTCTCCTTTAACGCAATTACCATTCATTTTTTAATGCACAAAGTTCCTTAGTCTAGAATTCCCTTATAAAGCAGGTAAACATATGTGTTTTTAGTTGTGTCTTAAATACTTTGCTCTTCTTCCTATTTACCTCTAATGTTTTCTGTACACAATTTTGCACACACACAGGAAAAGCGTGCACAGCAGGGGTCATCTACTTAAAGCTGAGCTCCGTCCAAAAAAAAAAAAAAAGTCAGCAGCTACAAATTCTGTAGCTGCTGACTTTTAATATAAGGACACTTACCTGTCCAGGAATCCCGCAATGTCGGCACCTTCAGGTGTTGGCGCGGCATTGCAAGCAAGGAAAACCAGCAGTGAAGCCTTCAGGCACACAAAGGTCCAAGAAGACAGCGGGGGAAGGGGGAGGGGCCGGATATGTCACAGTTCGCCGTGCGGTGATCTTACCCGGAAGTAGGAGCAGGTACCTGTCAAAACCAGGCACCCGCTCCCCCCTCCCCCTCAAAAAGTGCAATATGTTGCAGTGGGACGGGGGGCGGGACAAGCAGAGCTTTCTTTTTTGGGTGGAGCTCCGCTTTACCATGTCATTTGATGCGCTTTGACACTTTCTTCTCTATACTAAAGTTTTGTTCTAAATGTAGTAGAAATTGCTAACAAACTATGTAAAATGTCTGATGAATGATACCATGTGTTATAACAGTTGGCAAGGCATCTTACATGTCTCCTTTATCTTATTATGTGCTTGACATATTATTTCAGTTTAACATATGTGGGGTCAATTTATGTTGAGTAGTTATTAGAAGCCATGATAACAAAAGCCATTACACTGCAGTTCCGTTTTGACAGTAAAAATTTCTGCAACATTATCACAAATCCTCCTGCATTAGTGCAATGATCCTTACAATAGTTTCATATTAGAATGAAAGGGCCGCTCTAGCATACTTGATAAAAGTTCTTCCTAGCCTGTCTTTATACTGTATTTGCATGTTTTTTTTTTTTTTTTTTGTTTTATTATATCTTAGATATGTAATAAATCAAACAAAATGAACAAATAAATGCACACAAACACACAGTCTGGCATAATCAATCAGCAGACAAAAAAAGCGATGACAATGTGACAAGGTAGTGACCCACAGCAATCAATCAGAAATCTTCTCTTAACTGATCTGATTATTGTAAACAAAACACGAGATTGGTTTTCTGGATTTTTGTTAATAAGTATTTTTTTCTACATTTGTGACAGCTTAAAATTTTAAGGTTAAATCACAATAATACATTTTAGGCGCATGGACTTTAGTTATCTTTAGGAGAAGTTGACTCTTGCAGTCAAGAGCCACACAAAGGTGTGCAAAGTCTTACCAAAGGTTTTCCTTTGAAAGCAGTCACAGACTCAGCAAAAGCCTGTCTCCTGCTAGCACGCTATAGAGAAGGACCCTTGCTCTTTGCGTGTAAACAGCGGTCTCTCTGCTGAGGTCAGCCAAATGAGAAATACACACCTGTGTTGTGGGTTTGCATGAGCCTGCAGATGTTTGCACACCCAGTAACCTCAAACTTTTTAACTGAAAACAATTTAATCTCTAGTTAAATACATGTGCACATTTCTGTTTTTAGTGTGCACTGAACATTCAGAAAAGGCTGTTTTGCTATGCGCTTCCTACATGAAAAATAAGATGCAAACGAACTGATGTAAGGTTTTCCCCAAAAAGATTAGGAAAAGTACCCAATCACCATCAACTGATGGCCAACCGGCTGATGGAGTAGTTAATGCTGAGCAAGAACATTTGAAAGTGAATTGCTGTATGTGTGCTGTTACAGTTTTATGCATCTTTAAGGGCAGCAAATATGCTTAGAAAATGCCGAGAGCGAGTCTGGTTGCTCTGCCAATCGGCCTAGTTTGATGCAGTAAGAAATCCTCCTATTTTATAGAAAATCCGGCCAAATTCCTTATTTTAGTGAGAAAGGGCATAAATTAAAAAAAAATAAAAAATAACGACCTTTACAATATTTAATAAGTCACACCAAACTAACATCAAATTAAATCTAATGATGTTGTAAGAATGTTGCAAACAAAGGGTAAGATTTACTATAACTGGAGCACTTAGAATCCTGGTAATCATGGTGCACGGTAACCAACCAGTTTCTAACTTCAGCTTGATCAATTAACCACTTTCAGACCGCTCACCGTACATTTACTGTGGCAATGCAGGCCCCTCTGTGCCAGATCAAGTACCTAGTATGTGATATGACACTTCAAGTTCTGGGGCGCGTGCTGCTTGTGACCGGCTCCCGCTGTGATCACACACAGTGGGAGCCCAGTGGCAGGTACCATGGACTCGATATCTGCCGGCACCGGCCAATTACACAGTACACAGACAGAACATCAATCTGCCTATGTAAACAAGGCAGACTGCCATTCTGTCAGAAGGGAAGGTATTGATCCTGTGTTTCTGTAAAGCAGGAACACAAATCTTTGCCTTCCCCTAGTCAATACACCTCCCCCACAGTGAGTATGCACAGGCTAGGCACACAGTTAACCCTTTTATGGCCCCAGTGTTATTAGTAAAGTTACAGTGCATATTTTTTTAGCACTGATTACTGTAGTAATGTCACTGGTCCCCAAAAAGTGTCAAAAGTGTCAGGTGTCCAGTTTGTCCACCGCAATATCGTAGTCGCTGATCTCCACCATTACTAGTAAAAAAAAATTAATAAATCTATCCCATAGTTTGTAGACGCTATAATTATTGAGCAAACAAATCAATATACGCTTATTGGGATTTTTGTTACCAAAAATATGTAGCAGAATACATATTGGCCTAAATTGATGAAAACATTTGATTACGTGCTTTTATTAAGTACATTTTATAGCAGAAAATAAAAAATGTGTGAAAATATTAACTTTAAACCCGCGCTAAAAATAATGTGTGAACCAGTGCTAACTGAAGCTGCTGCTCACTTAGGTAAAAACCAAGATAAAATGGAACATTATAAAAACAGCACTATCAGAAAAGTGATAAAATAAATACAATCCTTCAATATATAAATAAACAATATAATTCATAAATATAAAGTGCACTTAGTGATAAAATATATATATATATATATATATATATATATATATATATATATATATATATATATATATATATATATATGTGTGTGTCAATAAATATATATAAAGTGCCATATATCCAAGATGCTTAAGCTCTAAAGTGAATTAGTGCAAAATAAAGTATAGTCCAAAATTATAAGTCCACTGAAATATTTAAATAAGGTGCTGGACTAAAAGTGCTTGAAGTGCACTTGTCACTGCGTGGAGCACTTTAAGCACTTTTAGTCCAGTACCTTATTTAAATATTTCAGTGGACTTATAATTTTGGACTGTACTTTATTTTGCACTAATTCACTTTAGAACTTAAGCATCTTGTATATATTGCACTTTATATATATTTATTGACAAATATATATATATATATATATATATATATATATATATATATATATTTATCACTAAGTGAACTTTATATGTATGAATTATATTGTTTATTTATATATTGAAGGATTGTATATATTTTATCACTTTCCTGATGATAGCGCTGTTTTTATAATGTTCCAGAAAATAAAAAATATTGTTTTGTTTCTTTTTGAAAATTGGCTGGATTTTTTTTTTTTGGCGCAAAAAATAAAAACCACAGAGGTGATCAAATACCACCAAAAGAAAGCTCTATGTGTGGAAAAAAAAGGATATTTGGGTACAGTGTCCACAACAGCTCAATTGTCAGTTAAAGTAATGCAGTACCGTATTGCAAAAAATGGCCTGATCAGGAAGGGGGGTAAACCTTCTGGAGCTGAATAGGTATACTTTGACAATAAAAACCTGGAAGCTGGTTCCTATGAAGAGAACCACATTTTGCACGCTCCAGTTTTAGTAAATCTCTCCCAAAGTATACACTCATATAAACCAGGCTAGCCAACACATGAATGGACATAAACCTAAACATGTTTACAAGAGTTTAGGCAAATATGAATAAAGAATTAGCAATCACAATAATCAGAAAAAAGGGACCAAAAAGGTAAGATATAATTAGAAGCATAAAGTAGTAATTTGAAGGTAACATTTTTCTCTTAAAGTTGTTTTGTTAACCCATTCAAACATACAAAAATATAACTTTATTGGTTCCTATCAACAGTTCTTTTCTTGTTACTGTGTAAATTATTCTGTCCCACTCTTCTTAGGCAAAAAGAAAACCTCTAAGGACTGAAGGAGCTTTAGGGATGTCACATGGAACTTTTGAGGGGCATTCAACTCCAAAAGTAAAATGTCAGCAAGGAGTAATACTTTAATTCTAAATCAATCTTCTGTCGTTTTAGGATATGTTTGCACACATTTACTAGAGGCATTACACACTCCCACATTCATTATATGAACCTTATAAGTAGACATGGTTATGTTAGGATTACCTTCAAAATGATCCTCGCTTACCTGTAAGTAGTCTCGTATTGTTGCCTCTCCCCTCAGCCTGCTTTCATAATTGACCATTAACTTTTCTTTCTCATCCAAATAGCTTTCTTGAAAAGTCTTATATTCTGAAGCTAGTGCGGTATTTTCTGTTAGTGCTGCCTCCAATGATGCCTGCATTAGAGAGTAAAAATAAAAAAGAATAACTTAAACATATTTGATTTTTATGAAATATTAAATGGACTATAACAATGAATTATACAATTGCATTTGCCCCTGCAGCCCCCCAGGAAGTTCCTGGCCACCACTAGGTGCTGTTTATGGGCAGAAGAGCTGCTCTGTATGGGATTACATGAGCCTGTCTCCTGGAAGAAGTATGTGAACACAACTCTGGAACACCATCCCCCAGCATATTGACAGATGTTCGGAGGTTGCAGGGACACTTACAAATATATAATTAATACTGTACATTTTAAGTAAACGTATGTAATTGAAAATATGTACAAAATATGAAAATACATTATGGCATGCTATATGAATTGAATACCACCAGTTCACTATTCAGTGCAGCAGAGCATGTCGGCAAACAAGAAGCCTGTACCCTAATTGAGCCTCCTCAAGACGTAAGAGTTATGGATAGGCATTCTCTCCCTTGTTCCCCCTATGGCCATAACAGCAGATCCCATTGGCAGGTGACTAGAGGTCACCCCAGGAGCATAGATCACACCAAATTTTCATCTTGGGAGGTTCACTGCCATGCTCTAAACCACAAAGGATCTGGCAAGTGACCCTTTACCTTACTAAAGGCAAATAGGTTGTTCAATTAGCAAAGTTAATGAGGTGAAGCTCTGCTGATTTCCATCATACAATTATATGCAAACACATTTTTAACATTTTCTTTGCTTATGATTGGGTATTATCTGCAAAGCGAATTTTCACTACATTCACCAAGCTAAGGGACAATTCACTTTGCAAAGTGAACCTGCTCTACTACTTCAGACAATCAACTCCAATGCAAAAGATGCAATTTTATGAATTTGCCAGATTCTCCCAATTTATAAATCAATTTAATCATCAGTATGCACAGTTTAAACACTTGCCGACCAGCCACCATAGTTGTATTACAGTAGGTTGGCTCTATTACGCAAAACGACGTACCTGTACGCCGCTTCGTGTAACAGATAGTGGGGGTGCGCATATGTGCCGATTTGCCAGAGGGGGAGCCAATCAGTGGGTCTGGTGGACGAGAGGTCTGCCGGCCACCCATGATCGCTCCCCATGGAGACAGAATGGCGGTTTGCCAATGTACATAAGGCAGACCACCGTTCTGTCAGAGATGAACACAGGGATCATGTGTTCCTACTATTTAGGAGCACAGGTCTCTGTGATCATCCAGTGAGTTAATCCCCCATACCAAAGAAAGCATCCCCTTGGGACACATCTAACCCCTTTGAACCCTTTCTGAACCCTAAAACTGTTCAGAAGCTGCTGTTGACCCAGAAAGCAGTGGGCAGGACTAAAAATGGTCAGAAGCTGACTAACAAGCTACATTCTTATGAATCAGCAGTGACAATGTTGATAGCCATGCACCTGGAACATGTATTTATCTCACTATAGTGCAAGCAGGCACAACCTACATCAGGGTGGCAACTCTGCTCTGAATTGAGGAGCAATCCAGCATCAATGCAGCTTTGAAGCTGCATTAAGTGAATTTCCCAGCAGCATCAACAGGTACTTGTGGGACTTTGCAGGGGGACCAAGAGAAAACTGTAAGCACAAAGGTACCTATAATAAAGTGCTGCAGTGCATATTTTTCATGGGAGGCCATAGTTCTACTTTAAATGAATTTTTTAGTTCATTCCACTTCACCTAGAAATGCTGAGCTGGGTTGAGCATCTTCATACAATAAATTGCAGTGAACTGAATATTCACTTCAATTATGCAATCATGTGCAGATGAAATAAGTAAACATGGATTTGCTTTTCACATGATTGGATAATTTAGGTGAATATTCACACAATTTAGGCTACATAAATAAATCAGCCTAAATACCTATTTTGTAGTCACTTAAGCATTTTTCATTTCATACAAATTAGTTCTGCATATGGCCAAGGATAGAAGAAAATTACCTAACGTATAGCTAGTGCACCTATATTTATTGCAATATATAATGACATAATACAAATGAAATGTACAACAATCTCCTTTTCATTCCTTCAGTTACACTTAATACTGCACATAATTCATTAGTAAGCCACACCGATCCACTTGGTTACTCAAGTTATTTTACCAATCATAGAGCTTAGCTACAGCAAACAAAAGCCTTTTAAGTAAAATCTCACTAACTTATAGCCTCCCAACTGTAAGACTGACAACCAATCAGTGGAATTTATCTCCTTATTTCAGTCTGCTCTGCTAATAAGGGAGATGAAAAATTAGATTGTACATGAAAAGCTAAAAGGTAGTAAATAATCTTTTCTTAAATCTAATACTACTTTTTTGCAAGTTATACTTTTTGAGGCTTTTCTATATCCTATAGAAAAGGCAATATACACTATACAAATTGCTTACTTTGTAAAAGCAAACATATTTTACATGAGATTTATACTAATAATTCTGTAACTATAACAGTATGAAGGAAAAGCCCATTCTTGTCGGAGAATGCGTTACATAGGCAGATATTCTAAACTAGGGTTTCTCCAGAGGTGGCTAGAGGTAGTGAGCACTGGCAAACTGGCCTACTGCCTGTTGGTGCCTGCAGAGATATTAGGCCAACTTCACCTGGCAGAGTAAGTGATGTGGGGCCAGAAGAGTTTTTCACCTCTTCCCTAGGTAACCACTCCTACAAATGTTCTTTTTAGCTATCTATAAAGGTGACATTTTCCCAATTACCACCAATGTAAGGGAGTCGACTCCTACTGGCCATCAATCTAAGAGAACAGTACTATGACCACCAAAGTTATGGGATCCTTCTTCCTCTGGACACCAATATACGTGGGCATCTCTTCTGCTGACCATCAAGATAGGCTGGTTCCTTCTCCACTGACCACCATTGGAAGGGAACACTAAAATGTTTATTGTCTGCTTTTTTCTGGCTATTGTTTCTTTCATGTTTATTTTAGGATTATTACTGATTATAATTTTTCTATATAGAACAGGGAAGTATGAAACATATAACCTGCCTTTGTGTTAAAGTGATATTAAAGGCAGAATAAAAAAAAAAAAAAACATGTCATACTTACCTGCTCTGTGCAGTGTTTTTTCCACAGAGCAGCCCAGATCCTCTTCCTCTTGAGTCCCCTCAAGCACTCCTGGACCCTCCCTCCTATTGAGTGCCCCCATAGCAAGCAGCCTCCGAGCCACTGCTCTGTGTGTCCATTTACACATGGGGCCTAGCCTGCTCTCTCCTCATTGGCTCACTGGCCGTGATTGACAGAGAGCTGCTGCTCTTGTGCACATCACTGGATTGAGATGGGGTTCGAGTAAGTATTAGGGGGGGTTAGGGGGGCTGCTGCACACTGAAGGTTTTTTTATCTTCATGCATAGAATGCATGAAGGTAAAAAAAAAAAAAAAAAAACTTGAGCCTTTACAACCACTTTAAGTCTCAGTACACCAGTCATTAATTTTTATTACTATGATTATATCTACAACTTTCCAATCACACTATAAAGTTCTAGTATGGGTTCCTTGAGACTTAAAAAAATATTTGAAGGGTTCCTCTGATGTAAGAGGTTGGGAAAGACTATTCTAAGGTATGCAGATGTTTTAGCCAATCTGAGTAAGCATGTTATAGTAAGGGTAGCGATTTACTAACACTAAAATGCAGGTGAGTTTAAGAACAGTTTTTATTTCCTAAATTCCCTCGCTGGATGAGTACAGTGACCACAGCTCTTGACTTCATTTTTGTCAATCACCCCTAAGTATGGTTAAGCATGATCAATGACTGTAGTCGGAAGACTAATAAGTAAATAAACTTTCTTCATTTAAGTTTCACTTCTTCTGCTCAACATGCTGAGAAAAACAAGCAGAACAAGGTTGTAGCTGCATGAAATATAGACTGATCATCAGCCACTGGCCTGTCCCCTGCACTCACCTTCAAGCTGTCAATAGAGGAGCTTGAGAATATATGAAGCAGGCACAATCATATTTTTGTAAAAGTGTAGGAGGAAAGAAAAATGAAGATGGAACTCTTGAGAATACAGGGGATAAATTAAATAAAAATGTTCATTTTGTGCCCCTTTTAATCTTACTGATGTATTCAAACTATTGGACATGTACTGTAACTGAATATCTCAACTGTACCTGAAGAAATAATGGAGCGTGTCTCAGCAGTAAAACAGAACGGCACTAAACTGATGAGTTTAACCCAGCAGAAAGAGCGGCTGTAAACATGACAAATGCCTGCTATTGATTTCAGGTTTAATTACTCTGTGCAGCACTGACAAAGCCCATCAGATGTTGTTGTGAAGTGTAAATGGAACAGACCACACTTCACTGACCAGAGGAAACTGATGGTGTCTGCAGTTTGCATTGTTTACTTTATCCTCCGTAAACTTCAGCCTTGATCAAATTAACAAGTGCTACTAACCTCCAACAAACTACTGTGCTCCCTGGTTTTATTGCAGAATCTGGAGATTACTACCATTCAGTGCCTAGTGACAATGGGAAAATGTTTTACAGTCTTCTCATGCAGTATATTGGACCGCCATGGATTTTTAAAGCAGATATATATAGTGTAGGTGTACACATTCATACTGTAAGTCGGCAATAAACTTTTTAAATGGTTTAGTCACATACTTTTCTTTACCTGCCATGGTGCACTTTGACAGAAGTATACTCCTTTTTGTTGTTTTGGAATTGGCCCTTTCAGCTGTCTACAGTATTAGTCCAAAAACCCTAGGAGTACATCACACCTGTTGTACGACTACC
This sequence comes from Pelophylax lessonae, assembly GCF_965119305.1. NCBI lineage: Eukaryota > Metazoa > Chordata > Amphibia > Anura > Ranidae > Pelophylax > Pelophylax lessonae. Next base: position 413,107,233 of record NC_138772.1, read on the forward strand.
CCATTTATTCTACCATCGCAAATACAAAAATGCACATTTTGTACATTAGCCCTTCCTTCATCAGGTATTTCACTTGGTGAAGGGTTGATTTTGCCTAAAATGTTGTGCATTAGTGCATAATGCAGGAGTATCTGTTATGTCACAGGTTTTTGGGACTGGTTATACAGAACTATGCATAGGGGGGAAACCCTTCGGAACATAGTGAGCTAGAGCTGGCTATTAAATTCACATTGTCTGATTACATTGCTTTAGCAGTCTATATGCAGGGACAAATATGGTGGTACATGGGGCAGTTGTGACAGCTCCTGGTGGAGACAGCGGTAGAGCTGTGTTAAAACTAAAAGATTTAATAGCCACTTTGTCATGAGTATCCATTTTACACACAATGAAGAAACATCCCATAATAGTTGTTTGTCCAGAACACTTCATAATAGTTGATTATTTTTAATCTATGAATATGTAGCTGAAGTTAAACCTTAGGAACTTTATTCACTTTGCCACATCTCATGAGCATTGCTCGCTCTTAGTTGATTTTTTGATGACAAATGCCTAGATACGATTCTGTTTTTGTATTTTATTCTTAATGGTCTAAATCATCCTTTTTCAACCAGGGTGCCATGGCACCCTGTCGTGCCTCCTGGGTCCTTCAGGGGTGCCTTGGCAAAATGGCTAAAAATGGCAACAAATTGCCGCAGGTTTTTACTTTGTAGAGTTACAACTCTGGGCACTGTGCTGGTCAAGCCACTGGCACCCTGACAATCCTGGGCACTGTGCGGGTCGAGCCACTGGCACCCTGACAACCAGTGACATCACTGGTTGATAAGGAGAATGACGGGTGGTTGCACAGCATCCTTATATACTCCTCCTCATCCCTTCTCCATCAGCACTAGGGTCACATTAGCAAATAAAAGAAGAGAAACTGAGGGAGAAGAGAAACCCTAGAATACTAGTCTATACCAGTTTGCAATAGTGGATGAATAAATCACTTCTAATGTTGGATGGCCCATGTGTATGGATGTTGCTGCAATATGTAAAACTATAAGTTTAGTTTTTTTTTCACATTTTAGAATGGGGTGCCTAGAGATTGTGCAGATTGGTTAAGGGTGCCACAACTGAAAAAAGGTTGAGAAACACTGGTCTAAATTATACTGAGATTTTGGAAACCCCCTGATGTTGAGTATATATTTTTGGTTCCGTATAATAAATTAAGAACATTGGATACATTTGTGTTGTTCATTATTCCTGAGCGCGCTTGAAGGTTTGGTAATACGCTGATATACCACGGTATCTTTAGATGAACAAAGTTAAGAGGAAGCGAGCCTAACAATTTTATGCAACGGCTTGGTTGATTTAATATCAATTAACTAGATTACTTAAAAAGGCCCAAATATAACTTATTGTAGGGTATTAAAGCACAACCCCTGCCAAAACCTTTTTTGGGAAGACTTGGGAAAAGTAAATAATTCTGTCAAGTCTTTATTTTTGTTTTTTTCAGAATATATGTTTTATTTGAAGAAGTTCACAAAGGTGGAGTGGTCCATACAAGGATACACGCTACAAATGTGCACAAACCCACAGAAACAGGAGCATTTGTAAAAATAATGGCCAAGATAATTGCATACAGTAGAATTTAGCTGTGTTATGTATTTGATCTACATCAAAACATGTACTTATGTATTAGGTGTGGGAGAGGTGATACACCTGTTGGCCTATGATCCTTAACTCCTCCAATCCACGTAAACCTCCAGTAAGGCCCCTTTCACACGGGCGATCCGATCCGCCTGTCAGTTTTTCAGGCGGACCTGATCGGATGCTCCATGCATCCCTATGGGGCAGCGAATGTCAGCAGAGACATGTCCGCTGACACCCGCTGCTATCCGATCCGATCCTGTCTGTGAAATCCGGACAGATGGAAACCCTATTTTCCATCCGTCTGGAGGATCGGATCAGATGGGATTGGATGAGAACGGACAGGCTGTCTGTTCTCATCCGATCTCCCCATAGAGGACAGCGGGGATCTGACAGCTTCATCTCCGCACACAGAGAAGAGACTAAGCTGTCATCCGCCGCTCAGCAGGGATCGGCGGATCGATCCCCCTGCTGAGCAGAACGGACTCCGTCGGGCGGTGCGCCCGTGTGAAAGAGGCCTAAGGCTTACAGAAAAAAAAAAAAGTATCAAGAAGAAGAGAAAAAGGGGTCTGATAATAACCAGGAACGGTCAACAAAGCCCAAATCCCAAAGAGAATGGGAAAAGAAAGAATGAGGAAAGGAAAAGGGAGAAGGAAAAAATAAAAATAAAAAAAAATATGTGGTGGAGTTGGGGAAATGGGGGCGCTCAGGGATTAAGAAAAATGAAATCATAAAGCAAGCTCAAACAGAAAAAAAAATGCAGCCCACAGCTAGTGGGAAGAGAAAGGAAAATGAAAAGATGCCACCAACAATAAATATAATTGAGAATAAAGGCAGATGAATGCAAATCCAATCTACCTACAGTGGGAAAAATAATTATTTGATTCCCTGCAGATTTTGGCCAGAAGTTTGCCCACTTACAAAGAAATGAAGGGTCTATAATTTTATCATAGGTCTATTTTAAATGATAGAGACAAAATATCAACCAAAAATAAACAGAAAAAAAACACATGATGCAAATGTTATAAATTGAGTTGCAATTTAGTGAGTACTGTAAAATAAGCATTTGATCCCCAAACAAAACATGACTAGTACTTGGTGGAGAAACGCTTGTTGGCAAGCACAGAGGTAAGACGTTTCTTGTAGTTAGTGACCAAGTTTGCACACATCTCAGGAGGAATTATGGTCCACTCTTCTTTACAGATCTGTTATAAATCCTTAAAGTGTAACTCCACTTTTGTTGAGAAAAAAACATTTCCCTCTGGGTGATCTCTGTACATTACAAGGATTTTATCAAACTTTGCAGATTCCTACCTTTTGTTATTCTGAAGAAATCATTGTTTGTTCCTCTGTTCTCCTGTGTTGAATGGGTCTAATGGGAGTAGTTTCATAATTATCAACCATCTGTGGCAGTTGCAGAGCACTAATGAGGAAAGCTGCTGGGCCTGCATCCCTTTAGACGTGTTCCTATTGGGAGTATCTCACCAAAAATTTAATTTTTGTTTCAGGGGATGCCAGAAATCTGACTTCAGTGAGCCAATTACACAAGCAAGAAATTATGTTTTCCGGGTGTGGTCAGTACACATTCTGTGTACAGAACAGCCCCAGGTAGCCATATTGCATTGCATTTTCAGAAAATAACAACGGCTGCAGATTGAAAAGTAAAGGTAATTTTTAATAACATTCAATTACAATATGATTTGTGTTGCAATTGTATATGCTATATTTTTTTTCTTTATTTGCTATTTTTTTCCCCATGAAAGTGGAGTTACCCTTTAAGGTTTCTTGGCTTTTCACTTGGCAACTCTATAGGATTAAGGTCTGGAGACTTTCTAGGCCACTCCACAACCTTAATGTGCTTCTTCTTGAGCCACTCGATATATTTTGGGTCATTGTCATGAATGAAAACCTATCCACGACTCATCTTCAGTGTTCTGGCTGAGGAAAGAAGGTTCTCATCCAAGATTTTACAATACATGGCCCCATCCATGGGCCCCTCAATGCCGCAAAGTGGGCCTATACCTTTAGCATAGAAACAGTCCCAAAGCATAATGTTTCCACCTCCGTGCTTGACTGTAGATATGGTGTTCTTAAGGTCAGAGTCAGCATTTTTCTTCCTCCAAACACAGCAAATCCCCCTCCTCAGGAAATCCCGTGTGCAGGACCATCTATAGGATCCACTGCAGATTTTGTAAGTTTGCCCACTTACAAAGAAATTAAGGGTCTATAATTTTATGGTATATTTTAAATGATAGAGAGAAAATATCAACCAAAATTCCAGAAATAAAACATGATGCAATTGTTATAAATTGAGTTGCAATTGGCCTAGTCAGTCTCCAGACCTTAATCCTATAAAAAATTTATGGAGGGAGCTGAAACTTCGAGTTGCCAAGTGACAGCTAAGAAACCTTAAGGATTTAGAGGAGATCTATAAAGAAAATTGGAGTAAAATCCCTCCAGAGATGTGTGCAAACCTGGTAACCAACTACAAGGAACATCTTACCTCTGTGCATGCCAACAAGCATTTCTCCACCAATACTAAGTCATGTTTTGCTTGGAGATCAGATACTTACTTTACTCACTGAACTGCAACTCTATTTATAACATGTGTATCATGTGTTTTTTCTGGATTGTTGGTTGAAATTCTGTTTCTATCATTTAACCACTTGCCGACCGGGCCATAGCCGATTGACAGCTACAGCGCGGTCGGCTTATTCTGGGAGGGCGTACAGTGACGTCCTCCCAGAATCGCGCACACGGAGCTGTCCATGCCGGGACCCAGCACATCACGGATCGTGGTAAAGGGTACAATGACAGCGGTCCTTTACCACGTGATCGCTCCGTCCAATGACAGAGCAATCACTTGTCAACAAACCAGTGCATGTCCAGTTAATTTCTCTCCTGTCCTTACACACTGTGCACAACGATCGGTACAGCGTGCAAGAGGAGGAGAGAAGCTGCAGCTGCAGCCATCTTCTGCCTCCTCCATACCTCCATACCCAAATTATGCCCATCCGTGCCTCATCCATGCCTCATCCGTGCCACATCCATGCCCATCTGTGCCACATATGTGCCCACCCATACCACCTCAGTGCTCATCCATGTTACATCAGTGCTCATACATGCCATGTCAGTGCTAATTAATCTCACATCAGTGCTCATCCATGCCACATGCATGCCATGTCAGTAGTCATCACTGCCATGTCAGTGCTCATCCGTGTCACATTCATGCCACATCAGTGCTCATCCATGCCACATCCATGCCATGTCAGTGCTCATCCGTGCCACATCAGTGCTCATCCGTACCACATCAGTGCTTATCTATGCCACATCCATGCCATGTCAGTGCTCATCCATGCCACATCCATGCCATGTCAGTGCCACTACAGTGCTTATCAGTGCCCTACAGTGCCTAACAAAAATGTAATGGGTAGTCAGGAACTGAAGGTGCTCCCTGCATGTTGGGCCTCTGTATGTGGTCAGGCTGTGGAAAAGTGTCACACACGTGGTATCGCCATACTCAGGAGGAGTAGCAGAATGTATTTTGGGGTGTCCTTTTTGCTATGTATATGCTGTGTGTTAGAAATATCTTATAAATGGACAACTTTGTGTAAAAAAAAAAAAAATGCATTTTCATTTTCTTTCCACATTTTCCAAAAACTTGTGGAAAAAAAGGACATGTTCAAAAGACTCATTATGGCTCCTAGATTATGTGTTGGGATGTTTTCTTTCCAAAATGTGGTCATTTTGTGGGTGTTTCCATTATCCTGGTGTTCAAGGGCCTTCAAAAGAGTGATAGGTTGTCAGGAAATTATAAGTGTCATTTTTGCTCCTAGAACGCCTGACGGTGCTACTTGGATGTTGGACCTCCGTATGTGGTCAGGCTGTGGAAAAGTCCCACAGATGTAGTATCGCCATACTCAGAAGGAGTAGCCGAATGTATTTTGGGGTGTAGTTGCAAGTATGCCAATAAAGTGTGTGAGAAATAACTTAGTAATATGACCATTTTGTGAAAAAAAATCTTCATTTTGCAAAGAGTTGTGGAAAAAAATTACAACTTCAAAAAACTCACCATGCCTCTTAATAAATACATTGAAATGTCTACTTTCCAAAAAGGGGTCATTTGGGGGTTATTTGTACTTTACTGGCTTGGTAGGGTCTCAAGAAATGAGATACGCTGTCAGTATATCAGGTGTGATCAATTTTCAATGATTGGCACCATAGCTTGTAGACTCTATAACCTTCCCAAAGACTAAATAATTTATACTTATTTGGATTATATTTACTAAAGATATGTAGCAGTATACATTTTGGCCAAAATTTATGAAGAAAAATGACTAAATTTGCAAAATTGTAAAACTGAAACAAAGAAAAATTAATTTTTTTTACAAAATTTCCGGTCTTTTTTCATTTATAACGCAAACAATAAAAAACCCAGTTATGACTAAATACCACCAAAAGAAAGCTCTGTTTGTGTGGGAAAAAGGACAAAAATTTCATATGGGTACAGTGTTGCATGACTGAGTAATTGTCATTCAAAATGTGAGAGCACTGAAAGCTGAAAATTGGTCTGGTTAGGAAGGGGGTTTAACTGTCCAGTGGGTAAGTGGTTAAAATGCAACTTACACCACTCCTCAATCCTCCACCACACATATTGCAAATCCTTTGCCCTATGCCAGGATAACGCGGCTAAACCCTGCATCCCATTGAAATGGGGACACAGTTTACTCTATCTAACTGGATCCATTATGTAAAACTAACAGCTGAAATGGAAGAATCGATCAGCATAGCCAAAGACAACCCTTCCAAATACACCCGAACTTGGGCATGCTGGATACACTTCTTGGACTCAAAAAAAAAAAACAATAAAAATTACATAAATATTTCCTGTAGTTAGTAAACGTAATAACTTTTGCGCAAACCAATCAAAATACGCTTATTTCCATTTTTTTACCAAAAATATGTAGCAGAAAACAAATTGGCCTAAAATGTTGAAAATTTTTGATTTCCTTTTTTTTTTTTGAGAATTTCATATAAAAAAATGTGAAAAATATTGTTATTCTTTCAAAATTGTCGCTCTTTTTTTGTTTATAGCGCAAAAAATAAAAATCGCACAGGTGATCAAATACCACCAAAAAAAGCTCTGTTTGTGGGAAAAAAAGAACGTCAATTTCATTTGAGTACAGCGTAGCACGACCGCGCAATCGTCTGTTAAAATCACGCAGTGCTGAATCACAAAATAGGACCTGGTCTTTGAGCAGCCAAATCCTACGGGGCTTAAGTGGTTAAACTCTGTTGCCATCCTAATCCGTCTTACCACGCTTGTACTCTGCCTGAACCGCCCCCGGACTTGCCCTTTGACAATGTCTTTGCCTTTTCCCTCTGTCTGCCTGTTTGCCATTGCCAGTCTGAACCTGACTACTCTGCTGCCTTCTGCTCTGTTCCTGATGTGCCTGCTAGTTAGCGACCCGGCTTGCCTGACCCTGCAGTGTAACCGGCCATCCTTTTACCTGCTGACTGCTTCCTGCCAGCCTGCCAAGTGTCTGCCGCCTATGACCTGCCAGCCTGCTTAGCATCTGCTGCCTGTAACCAGCCAGTCTGCCAACTACCTGCTGCCCTGCAGAACGATCCAACCTGCATCCAAGTACGCACAGACCTCACATATGCAGCCTTCATCATCTGAACTTCTAGGCACCCGTGCCACTCCAGGCCTCCATGTATCCTTTTTACATTATCAGGGGTAACAGGCCAGAGGTGTAAGAGATCGCCTTCCTCTCCACATCAGGCTCTATCTCCAGGTACGTGACAAATACATTTCTGTCAAACAAGCAAGAACTGACCTACTGAAATGCCTTACTGTATAGAACAAAAACAAACTGTATATTGCCAAAAAAAAAAAAACGTATAAAGGTGACCTGCCAAATCTCATAACATACATGTAACATTTAGCGCAATTTCAATAGATGTTGAGAACATTTTTCTTCAATATTTTTTTTTAAAAACTAATGCCATTTTGAGTTTAGGCCTATCCATTTTGAATTACTATAACTCAAAATTGCATTAGGCTTTACATTGCTTAAGAAAAAGCATTGTATTTCAGGTTGAATAAAGCTGAACTTCAAACATCTAAATACATTACATATATGAACTGTAGCCCCCCCCCCCCCCCAACCTCCAAAGCATATAAGGTACTGTATCTCACTGGGTAGGCTAGCATTTTATCTCAGGGTCTAGTCCTTTACAATAGTGGATGTGTACAGATGGGCACCAGTCACTTTTATTTGCAAGAAATGGAGTTTATTGACTCTCAATCAACACTCCTGGGAGAGAAGGTTAAGGAGCAGGCAACCCGTGAACTAGCCGACTCCTGTTAAGGGGACATAAGTACTAAGTTTTTTCGCAGATGAAGAACCCCTTAAACTGGCCCCTCATTCTATGAAAGCAGCTTGTGACTGTAAGACATTTGTTGGATCAGCTACCGACTCCTTGGGGAAAAGCCACCACACATAGGTCAAGGACCAAGCGTCACCAAGTTTCTCAGGATCCCCATTTAGACAGAAGTTGCTAAATGGAGCTTCAGTCCCTATGCCCGCCATACTAGGCCCAAAACTTAGGCCTCTATTAGGGCATATGGCCACTCTCCCAAGGCAGAAGGCATGGGAGAATGAGAAAACCATAAACATTCCTCCCCCAGGTAGGATTGACTTCCCAAGATCGCTACTAAACATTTATAACCTTTCCGAGCCCGCACCACTGACAATAAACCTCCTAGTGACTGACCAGGGGAATAATAATATTCATAGCTCTAATTAGTGCAGCCTTTCAAACTAATGCCACGGACATTCCCCCAAAGCAAGCAGAAGCAATAATCAGAGTCCAGGAGAGACCCAAAAACTGAACTATCAATGCAGCTTAGACTACAGCCTAGCAAATACTAAATTTAAATAGAGACTTCTGCTTAAGGCAGGGTATCTACAGAACCATCATACCAGCCGAAGGATTTGCAACCCCCTTCAGTCAATCTTGTGATGTAGTAACCTCTGATAGCTTTTAGATCCAGGTCCTGGAGCACAATAAAGAATTACTTCCATTGTATGTGCTGATAAAAGGTGGTTTACACCAAGGCAATATTATGTACCAAAAGAATACCTGTACTAGGTGCAATAAGTATACAGGTATTGTTGTTCTCCTTGGGAATAATGATAGTTGATAGCTGTATTTGGCTTCAATACATGAGTCACTAGTCAGCAAATTCAAAATGAAGTCAATATTCCTGATTTAGATGCTTAGTTTGGGTTAGGGGCTCAGCAGTAAAAGCCTACATATTACTCCCAGCACAGATGTCCTTTAAAGCAGTGGTCCTCAACTCCGGTCCTCAGGGCCCACTAACAGGCCAGATTTTAAGTATTACCTTGGGGAGATGCAGACAAGAGTACTGCAATCACTGAGCAGCAAATTATATCCCCTGGGATGTATTTCAGTTATCTTGCAAACCTGGCCTGTTAGTGGGCCCTGAGGACCAGGGTTGAGGACCACTGCTTTAAAGGATAAGCAAATTACAAGTGTACTTATCCTGAATGTGGCTTTCTCTACCTAATAATCATTTTATATATCATAGCATATACTTTCATATGATGCTTTCCTCTTGAAACCTTTTCTGTGAAGCCTGCTCAGCATCCTCCAAAATCTTCCTAGATGAACAGTGTTACTGTATTCACTGAAATATAAAGCCTATTTATTTGTTCATGAGTTGTCCAATAATGTAATCTTAGTTTGGGCTGTGCAAGTATGAAAGGCTGAGATACTGGGATAAATACACATATCCTATAATAAGTACAGGTTTGCCCAGATTTGCTAGCAGGCACCAAAAGGTGCGTGCACTAATTTTAAGCATGCTCTTCTGTTACCCTGATCTACTGCCTTAGAACCAGTAAAAAAAGAAAACATCATTTTTTATACCATAATGTATTCATAATATTTATATATAATTCCCCAGCCCTTGCCAGAAGGGCTAAGGCCACTGGTCCATACACCCCTAAACCTCACAACCCTATGTTCAAAAACAATTGTTGCCCCATCTCTCTTCCTTCATATGGCAAGGTAACTGTTGCCCAATTCTTTATGCATTCCAGCAGGGAAATTTTAGCTTTTGTCCATTTTCAGTTCTGCCTTCTTCATGACCACTATATATTATGCCACAACTCATTAGGTCAGAAGGGTCTTCAAAAATAACTAAGTAGGAGGTCACATAATATAGAACCCTTCCCTATTAAAAAAAATGAATAAGGTAAGTGGAAGGGCCATTTTAAAGAAAGGAAATGCTTTGCAAAATCTTAGCAAGCCCACAGGATGCCGCCCACACCAAAATACCAAGATGAGGTAGGTTTCAGGAGATTGGAGAGCAGTTGCTAGTCACAATAAATAGTAGCTGAAGCTGTAGAATAAGTTTTGCATTTAATTTTGCAAAATTTAATTTTTGCGCTATAAACAAAAAAAGAGCGACAAATTAGAAAAAAAAATATTTTTCACATTCGGCTATATGACATTTAAAAAAAAAAAAAAAAATTAAAAAATCTAAATTTTTTAACATTTTAGGCCAATTTGTTTTCTGCTACATATTTTTGGTAAAAAAAAATCACAATAAGCGTATTTTGATTGGTTTGCACAAAAGTTATCGCGTTTACTAACTACGGGAAAGATTTATGTCATTTTTATTGTTTTTTTTTTTTACTAGTAATGGCGGCGTTCTGCGATTTTTTGCAGGACTGCGACATTGCGGCGGACAGATCGGACCCCTAACTGACATTTTTGACACTTTTGGGGGGACCAGTGACATTACTACAGTAATCAGTGCAAAAAATATGCACTGTTACTGTAATAATGACACTGGCAGGGAGGGGGTTAACCCTATGGGTGATCAATGGGTTAAATGTATGCCTAATGCTTGCTGATGTGTGTGTGTGTGTGTGGGGGGGGGGGGGGTTCTGTGACAGACACAGAGATAGCAGGTTCAGCTATGCTGAATCTAGTGATCTCTTCCTGTCTGTCACTGAGAAGATCCGCCTGCTTTGTTTACATAAGCAGGCGGGTCTTCTCACAGTTTCCCCGACGATCGAGGAAGGGAGGCGGCATTCGCCGCCTTGTCTCCTCTGGCCCCACTCCCACTGTATCTATACACAGCGGGAGTGTGTTTCTGGCGGCGCTGCCGGAATCACTAGGAGGTCTACGTCACTGGACCCAGGGGAGCCGTACTGCCGTAGTAATATTACTGTTGCCAGTCGGCAAGTGGTTAAGGAAAACTATACTCCCACAAAAGCTTGTGGCTCAAAAATGCTGATAAACCCCGAAAAAGACACTTATTTTTTTTAGCGTTTTCAGCATTTTTAAGCTTTTTTTTTAGAGTTAGAGCATTTTTAAAGCTGGAAAACTCCTTTTAAAACCCACTAGTTCTGGGTTTTTTTTCCAGCCATAAAAAGCCCCTGCCTAAAAACTCTGATAACAGACTATGTGTGCACATAGGATAACATGCTGGGGAGTTTACTTGTGGCAGAAAAAAAAACCTTAAGCCAAAAACAGCAGCTGTAAAAATGTCCAGTGTGCATGAGGCCTAGAGGTAAGTACACTCTTATGAGCAAGGCCTTCCTAACCCTCTGGTGTTGCATTGTTTTGTAAATGTACTTTCTCCCTGTATTATGTTAAGTGCTATGCAAACTAATACCACTATATAAATCTGCTGTATAATAATATATTGATAATATTAGTCATTGTTTATAACGTTTAACAAATTTGGACTTTGGATGCAATGGTTGCATATGTACATGTTGTGCAAATCTGAAATTATAACCATACTTTGGTTGTAAACTGTATAGTTTTTAAATTATAGTATCATTGAAGCATTATACTCTTGAGCGTTTTTATAATATATGGTCACAAACTGGAGGGCATCTATCTATATCTATATTGATTCGTATTAATATTATTATATATTTTTATTTTTTTAATGCATGATAAATGCATATGACAAAGTACTTTTTTTTTTTTTTAAAAATCTTTATTTAACTGCTTTCCATCCAGTATATATATATATATATATATATATATATATATATATATATATATATATATACACACACCATGATCCTGGTGCGATTTTTTTAGGGCCTGTGACTTACTTTTATGTAAAAGAGATCTGAGACTCTACAGCCTTCCCATCACTTTTACAGGGCTCAGAAGGGGTTCACCAGGATTCCACTAGGGAACCCAGGACTGCTGCAATGGTTGGGCCAGAGAAGATGGAGGACCATTCATTCCTCCATCTTCTCTGTGATAAATGAACCTGGAAGCGATGAGGTTTTTGTCACTTTCAGTTTCAGTGCTGTGAACTGTTACTGGCCATTGAGGCAGTCAGTTGGATCTCTCTTTGATTCGCTGCCTTGGAGGGCAGAAGAGGGAACAAGGGTCTAACAGGCCCCAGATTTCTGCATAAAGACGACCTGTCAATGGCCAAGCTTTCACAAGGGATGTTGTTCATCCCTGGTGATAGCAAAAAGGTGAATGAAAAAAAAAATTGTAAAAACATTTAAATTAAACAAATTAAATATTTTTTTAAAAAATTGATTGTACCCCTATACTCTTGGGCTCATGCCCAAACGCTCAAAATGGTCCCGAATGCAAATGTAAACAGTGATTGCACCACACATGTGAAATCAATCATTCTAGCACCAGAGCTCATGTTTAAATCTAAAATGGTAATCTGTGAAACCTTTTATAGCATTGCCTATGAATAATTTTAGGTACTGTGATTGTCATTTCACAGGTAAGTACAATTTTAAATCTTGACACGTTTGGTATCTTTTTACTTGCCGCAACATCATCTTTTATAGTTTGCCAAAAAAGGTCCTAAAAATTTGTATTTAATAAACAGCTGAGCAAACATCATGCAACAACCACCATTTTATAATCCAGGACTTCTCCTTTTAGAAAATATGATTGGAGATTCTGAGTAATTTTCTGGCAAAAAAAAAGGCTGATTATAACATGTATATGAAAAATGTTAAAATTGGCCCGAACAGCAAACCATCACACATACTGTATTTTTACAATCATCCACTTTCGCCGAGTGAGTGCAGTCAATGTGAACGAAATCGTATGTATCACAAAAATTTGATACATACATTGTTGTGTTACTACATCAAATAACAAAAACTGCCCATTTCAGTGCTAGATATTGTTTATCAAAAGATTCTGTCTATCGTTTTGCAGCTATCATTTGTTCTCCGATATAGCACTTTTTTCTTTTCTTTTTTTCTTCTCCTTTCTTTCCCCTTCCCTATTTTGGTAACATAGGGAAGAATGGTTGGAAAGGGAAAGGGGGATGAGAAAAAGAGAAGAAAAAAAAACCAAGCAAGTTAAATTTTAAACATTTGTTTTGATGCTAATCTAGAATATTTGCATAAATGGATCACATGACCATATGCTGTTACAGGTAAAAAGCTAATAGTTGAGCATTGCTGAATGTCATGGTTGCCTTTTCTTTCTTAAAAATAATAATGCAAACTACTTTTACTGCTACTAAAATGAATAGACTAACTTTCGCTTGTTTTTGTGGATATAAAAAGTATGTGACACACCAGCTTGTCCAATAGACACATTCTGTGCACCTAGTAGGAAGATGCTGAGACCAACAATAAAGGTAGCTGAGAGTCACATTTAGCTCCCAAGCCATTGGTTTTGGACCACTGTCTGCTAAACATATACAGTATCACTAACTGTGATTTGCTTTCCCAGTGACTACAATATCAGTTTTTGTTAGACATTAAAAGATAAGTATAGCCAAAGCTTTTTTTGGCCATACTTCTCTTCTGGGTCACAGGAGTGCCCTTATATCTGCACTCCTATAAACCTGATTTCGCCAACAGCAGGCTAAAGTCTGCTGTCCGCCAACATCACAGAGCCAGTCGAGGCTCTGGAAGGATACTGACTTTAAATCAGTCAAGGCTTTGGAAGAATACCTGACTGGCAGCTAGCTCGGGCTCTCAGCGTGCCACTGAGAGCCTGAGCCAGCAACTCACATGCCATCACATGCACTGGAGGAGCAGAGACGAGGGAGGTGACTGACAGTTACCGCTCTCTGCTCACTGAAGACCAAGAACTAAGCGATCAGCACTCAGTTCTCGGTCTTAAAGCCGGCAGGGGATAATTGTGGCATCACACCAATGCTACAGCCATATAGGTGAGTATGGATTTTTTTATATATTCCACACTTCCCCGTTAAATACTAAAAAAAAAACAAAAAAACACCCATTGGCATCTTCTGTGCAAGAAGCCTCATGTATTTATTTTGACAACTTTTCTAAAAATAGTTATCTGTAAGAAAGCAATATGAGAACAGCTGTAGCACAAGTGTTTAATATTGTGTTTTATGACAAGAGTAGCTATACTGTTGTGCAAATGATCAGAACCCATGTGTTTGACTAGTGAAGTATCAAACATCGAGTTTGTGTACATGGAGGTGTGTATCTGTGATACATACACTAATAAATATATTTTTTTGCATTAAAATACAACTGCAATGGAAGAATTAAAAACACATGGAACTTTTGAGTTAATGAACAGGGTCTTTAAGTGCTCATTTAATTCAAACAGCTGTTTGTTAATGCCGTAAGCAGTGTCATAAACTGAGGAAATACAGTTAAGTGCAAGGCACTAGTTAATGCTATAAAGCAACACATGCTCTAATATTAAAAGCATTTAATGGCATTAATACAGAATAAAGCATTAGCTCCGTGTTATAATGGCTCAGAGCTGCAGGGCAAATGCTTCTGCACAGCAACTTTTGTAGACAAATCGGCAGAAAGTAAAGTCACACTGTACAGCAAATCATGACATTTTTTATTTCTCTAAAAGAAGTGGAACCCTGATACGCTCACATCTGTTCCAATCACACACTGGATAAAATCACCGTTTTCCAAAGTCCTAAATAACTAAAATTGTAAATCCCCTACAAGTTACCATCTGTAAACACTTAATCTAAAAGATATACCCTAAAATAACACAAACACGTTGTAGGTTTATCAATATATAGCTATCTGTGTATGTGTTTATCAGCTTAGTTTATTAAAAAGTAAATAATGGCATTACCCGATGATGATAATAATAATATTAATATATTAACAATAACCACATAAAATTTGCAAACTGGATTTGTATAGTAATGCTCACTATGCACAATTCCAATATAGCAACATCTAACACTTGGGGGCCTAATTATAAAATGTGCTATCAATTTTTCACTTTGCATCCCACTATTATTTCTATTAGGGATGTAAAATGCAATGTTTTGATAGCTGCCAATGCTATTTATAAAGCACTGTGGAGTGCTTTATAGCAACCCTTTTCTCATCTGCATCATTACCATGTTGAAACGTGAGAAGGCACTGGGGAACAATGCATTTGAATATCATTTAATCATTTAACAATCTTTAATTTATGACAGCTACTTAATAGTTAGTGGAATACTTCATACCAGCTTCCTACATTAAATACACCGTTTTTTTAATGTAAGATTTAAAAATGTATGAGAAAGGTGGGGAGGAGAACAGTGGAATGCAAGCAGTCATGGGTAAAAGATGAATCTAGGTCGCAAAGATGGGTGAAAACTATCTTCAGGTCAACATACATTCTCACTAAAGCAGATTCCTTTTTGATCAGACAGGTTGACTACATATCAGGTCTTGCACCCAAGTAGGCTACTACCTCATCAGAGAAGCAGTCTGCCCCCAGAACAATATTCTTAGATGTGTACCGGTGGGCGCCTGATACAAAAGTTTATCTCACTCAAAGGACTTTTTACCAAATTTAATGGTTAAAGAGTGGCTGCCTTTAATGCTGAAAGGAGACATTAGTCTTCATCAAGCATTAATACGGGTCTCTGTCGTAATTTTATTCACATTAACTGCTCAAACCCTAAATAAGTGGAAGGCTTTTCTCCCCCAAAAATGTGTTGGCTGTATTAGATGTTTTTAGCTATTAAATGTTCCAAAATTTCTTTAAGTGAGATGAAGTTTTGTTCCAGAGTGTAAGAATGTCACCAGCACACCATGGATCTCCAAAATGGGTCCAAAGCTTTAATCAGCGATCACATTGTTACAGCAAAAGCAATGTTTTGGAGCCTTGAAGGCTCCACACATGCCTAATGAAGGGGTCCTGCAAGGCCCTGAAACATTGCTTTTACTGTAATAATGTGATCGCTGATTAAAGCTTTGGATCCGTTTTAGAGATCCGTGGTGTGCTGGTGATATTCTTTCAGTCTGATTGTCTTTGGCTCCAGCCGATAGCCACTGCAGCGCCCGTTTATATACACAACCATTTTTACAGGAATGTGTGCGTTGGGAATATGTTAGAACTTTTGTACCAGGCTCTCCTCAATAAGCAATAAAGAATTTACCATCTGGCAAGCACTTTTATTGTTACTATCAGAGAGGTAGCAGTCTAGGGCTAAAACAGGGTCCACCTATGCTATATTTCAACCACAGATTTGCTTCATTGAAAGAAAAATCACTTTTGATGAAGCAAATCTGTGGTTGAAATATAGCATATAGCATGAACCAACTTTCACGTCTATTGGTACAGCACTATCAAACACACATCAGGCCATGAATAACATGGGAATTACACAATTCATAACTCTGTAATGGTAGGAACTCCCCATACCTGACTGGGTCATCCGAAAATGAGTGCAGCTTTAGAGCTTGTAACATCCCAGCCTCCACCTGGGGAGTAAGATGGATCCCAGCCAGGAATGGCTTTAAAATCAAAGTGTATTCTGGGGAGTGAATTTCCCAGAGTCTTAATATATGACTGCATATCCTAAATACATTCAATATGTAACAATATAATAGGAGACGGGACACTGGTATCTAAAACCTGTGTGCACTTTATAAGTGGGTGTCACGCTTACCCCTAACGCAGGAGGCCAGACACTAAAACGGGCTACTGTGTTCTTCACCTATAGCAGCCCATTTCCGATAGGGCAAGCAGGCCTACCAGTACTCAGTTGACCCAGGACTTATACACAATGCTATAGTGCCTAGCTACCACGCCAGGAAAGGCACGAACTGAGCAAAGCAAACAGGTACTTGCAATTGGCAGACAGGCAGAATGGTTCAATGACAGTCCTGGTAAAAGGCAGGCAGAGTTCAGTGAAAAGTTGCTGTCTAGGCCGAGGTCATACACAGGCAAATCTAATCCAGCAGAGCAGAGCAGACAGACAGGGAGCTTGATCAGATCTTAGACACGTAATCACACTCTATCACAAGCATGAGACTAAATGTTTGGCTGGCTTAAATCAGGTCTGGTCTCCACCCAGACTGGCCACATTAATCACCTTGCAGGTAGACAGACAGACAAGGAGAATGCCATGGCCAAAACCAGGATGCTGGAATGAGGAGCAGGAGCGCTAGACACTCCTGACAGTGGGAAGACACTTATGGATAGTGAAAGTTGGTTCTGATGGATAAACCCGAAAGTGATTTGGTCAGCGTAATGACATCATCTAGCCAAGTCCTTGTTTCCTTCTGAAGCAGTCATGATTGGATGATGAAACGCGTTAAGGTCATGGCCGGATGACTTCAACACGCTGACAGAAACCGGAAGCCGGACGTCTTGGCTAGGTATCTGAAGCCAAAGTTTAACCTTAAGGAGGAAATGCTTATTTAAAGAAGCATTGATTCCTATGTGACCTGGATGAAGTTTACTGATTTGTGAGTGAGATTTTAACTTTTTGTTTTAATAAATTGTTCTGGTAAGTTATATATATATTGCACAATTAGGTTCTTTTTGCTCTTTTGAGCTACTTTTGGATGAAAGGTGTTCATATGTGAAGAAAGGCCGACAAAAGTTTGCATTGACACAAAGCCCTTTTAAATGGCAAGGCACATATTGGCCTAATTTTCAATAGGTCAAAATATGAGGTAAACAGCCTGTTTGGAAGGTGGAAGAAGCACACTGTGGCGGTAATTCATTTAGAATATTCACTGGTACACTTTTTATTTTTCATGGACTTAAATTGGTGGAAGAAAAGGAGGTGGACTATTAGTATATACTGTATATGCTTTTTTTCACTATATATATTTTTTTGTCACTGTACATTATCGTTTGCATATAAGTGGATGTTACACTGCATTTTGGACTTGGCAATTTAAATTTTGTGATGGAAGATATTCAAATAAAATTTTTTTAGTCACACAGATTTTTTTTTCATGCGTTTGAAAGAGATTTTTATGTTATGTACATGGTATACTTTTGTTTGATTGCACTGAGTTTTATACACCTAACTATTGCACTTAGTATGTTATGTTGTATTTTGCATACTTCTGAATGCTGCACTCAGTACAGTATGTCATGATGTATGTCACAAGACTGACAAACTTACTTAAACTGTAATTGGCATTCCTAACATGTTCATTATTTATGTTCATTGTCAAACAGTTTCTGGTTGCTAGTGATCTCAACACCACAACTATGTTAAAGAATTTCTCATTTGTAAAATACCCTCTGTCTCAAGGTTTATGGCTGTCTGTAAGATTCTCACAAGTGGAATAGTAATTAAAGTAAATTTGCGGATAGAGAAACTGTAACAAATGTGTGCAGTTCATACAGTTCTATTTAACCACTTGCCGACCAGCTGCAGTAGTTTTACTGCGGCAGGTTGGCTCTGTTATACGAAACAACGTACCTGTATGTGGCTTTGAGTAACAGATAGTAGGGGCACGCTTGCCCCCCGGAGGCACACAGATGTGCCGATTGTCCTAAGGGGGAGCCAATCAGTGGGTACGGCGGACGCGATGCCCGCCGGGCACCTGCGATCGCTCCCCATGGAGACAGAACAGTGGTCTACCGATGTAAACAAGGCAGACCGCTGTACTGTCAATGATGATCTGTCCGCAGCAATGTCGCAGTCCCGCTAAAAATTGCAGATCACCGCCATTACTAGTAAAAAATAAATAAATAAATAAAAATAACATAAACCTATCCCCTAGTTTGTAGACACAATAACTTTTGCGCAAACCAATAAATATACATTTATTGGGATTTTCTTTTACCAAAAATATGTGGCAGAATACATATTGGTCTAAATTGATGAAAAAAATTGATTTTTTTAAAAAAAATGTTTTATTGGGAATGTTTTATAACAGAAAGTTAAAAATATATATATATACTTTCTTTCAGAATTGTCGCTTTATTTTGTTTATAGCGCAAAAAATAAAAACTGTAGAGGTGATCAAATACCACCAAAATAAAGCTCTATTTGTGGGGAAAAAATGACATCAAGTTTATTTGGGTACAGCATCGCACAATCGCAGAATTGTCAGTTAAAATAATGCAGTGCCATATCGCAAAAAATGGCCTGGTCTTTAAGGGGGTAAAACGTTCCGTTCAGTGTGGTCATTTACATCATTTGCTATGGTGAATTTTTCTGGACAGAGAAGAGGTGAAAGAAAAACCAACAGTATTCAAGAGGATCAATAAGAATCCAGGAAGAGCGAGTACACCCAGGACTAGGAAAGAAGTGAATAACTATGTTAAAAGTTGACACAGAAAAAAAATGCAAAAAATTAAAATGGCTTGGGGTTAAGTATCATGAATATACAGTTATTATAATAACATTATCATCATTTTTTATTATAATCCTTA
The DNA here is from genome assembly GCF_965119305.1 of Pelophylax lessonae. Taxonomy (NCBI): domain Eukaryota; kingdom Metazoa; phylum Chordata; class Amphibia; order Anura; family Ranidae; genus Pelophylax; species Pelophylax lessonae. The sequence goes on from NC_138772.1 coordinate 413,126,556, forward strand.
CTATTATAAAGATGCCACATGTTTTATATTTTTACAGAAACATGGCCCTTATGCTAATTGATGCATTGTAGAAAAATCAAATACATCAAACCTTCATGGCCTTTGCTTCATGGCACTCATTTACCATGCTAATTAAAATAAATACTGATGGGGATGATACCATTACAAAGAATAAAATCCTGTCTATTTCTTACACTGACATGACAAGATTAGTAGCATGCAAAATGTGATGGGATCTGATAATCCAATTACTTTGTAATGTTTTCATTGAGCAAATGCTGGGCATACATAAAATACAGCTAATTACTTACTTACATTGTTTATCACATAAAACAATTTAAAAATTTTCATTGGATATCTGGTCTCCAGCTTATAATGATTACAGTGTGGCCAAGACAGGCCTTTGCTATGGTGCCTAGTCCAGCACTGGAGAATGTACTGTTGGTATATATACTGTGTGTGTGTGTATATATATATATATATATATATATATATGCAGTATATATATATATATATATATATATATATATATATATATATATGTATATTAGGGATAGACCGTTATGTTTTTTTCAGGGCCGATACCGATATTTTTGTCACAACGTATCGGTATCGGCCGATATGGGCCGATATTTTGTACATTTAAAGTTTTAAAAAATAAAGACAATTTTTGACACAAATCTGGTACTGAATATGTTAATTTTTGTTTAATGCTTAATGGCTGTCTTGCTGGCACCCTGTGGTAGGTGGCTGGCTGACTGACACCCTGTGCTGGATGGCTGGCTGGCACCCTGTGGTGGGTGGCTGGCTGTCTGGCACCCTGTGGTGGGTGGCTGGCTTGCTGGCACCCTGTGGTGGGTGGCTGGCACCATGTGGTGGATGGCTGGCTGGCATCCTGTGGTAGGTGGGTGGCTGGCACAGGGCCAGTGGGCAGCTGGCTGGTACAGTGCCTGTGGCTGGCTGGTACAGGGCCTGTGGGTGGCTGGTACAGGGCCTGTGGGTGGCTGGCTGTCTAGCACCCTGTCTGTGGGTGGCTGGATGTCTGGCACCCTGTGGTGGGTGGCTGCCTGTCTGGCACCCTGTGGTGGGTGGGTGTCTGGCACAGGGGCTGTGGGTGGCTGGCTGGTACAGGGCCTGTGGGTGGTTGGCTGGTACAGTGCCTGTGGGTGGCTGGCTGGTACAGTGCCTATGGCTGGCAGGTACAGGGCCTGTGGGTGGCTGGCTGACTGGTACAGGGCCTGTGGGTGGCTGGCTGGCTCGCTGGTACAGTGCCTGTGGTTGGCTGGCTGGTACAGGGCCTGTGGATGTGGGTGGCTGGCTGGCACCGAGCTGCTGTGGGTGGGTGTATGGCTGTGATACACTCCCGCGAGACGAGTCCCAACTCCAGGCGAGGCTGTCCAAGGCGAGGGAGACGGCCTAAGAGGGCAGAATGATGTCACAAACATATTGGCAATATCGGCCAGTTCTGGGGCCGATACCGATATATTGGGGAAAGTGCATATCGGCCCCCGATATATCGGCCTTGCCGATAATCGGTCTATCCCTAATATATATATATATATATATATATATATATATATATATATATATATATATAAGACTGCTGAACTGGAGCAATCAAGCCTAATAAAACTATGATTGTTGCTCCATAGTTGGAGGGGTGCTTTAGATGGAGTTCTGTCTGGGGTGTTGCCATTGAGGCAGAAAGAGGGATACACACTGTAAGGGAATAGAGACTGATCACTTAGCAAGTAAACATTTACTGAGCTTTGGAAATAAAACAAAGCTATATTCACTTCATGTTAACCAATGGTGCTACCAAAAATCCCAACAAACTGTAACTGGATATTTAATACAAACATTCACATTAATAAGTGAAAACTATTTCTTTAGTAAATCAACCTCACTCTGTAAAAGCGCCCACACCAGCCTGTGCTGTAAACAGACGGGGGGGGGGGGGGCATACTTTCCAATATTTGAAAAAAAAATTCCAGAGACACCCTTCAGCAAGCCATTCTAAAATGTACTTTATCTAAGGGGCATTCATTTAGATAAGGAAGGGTGTGAGGGTATGTGCAGTAAGAGGGTGTGGTGTACATTTACTGGCCCCTTCCCCGCTTTCCATCCTGACAGATCCCCCACAGCAGCCAGAGGGAGAGGGAACCTGGCAGCACTGCAGGGGACGAGGAAGTCCAAGAAAGATCACAGGGGGGCTGGAGAGAACACAAGAGGGCAGCAGAAGGAAGCTGGATAGGAGGAGTGGCGAGGGTAGCTGCATATAGAGGAAATTACCCCTCCATTTTCCACCTGTAGCCACTGAATGCCTGCGGGAGGGAGAGGAGAAGAAGCTGTAGTACGCTCAGGAGAGGAGTGCAGAGTGTGGATTGTATAATGGCAGCTAGTACATACAGGAAAGGAGTGCAGAGAGTAAGATGGCAGCTGTAAGTCCAGGAGAGGAGTGCGGAGTGAGAAGTGTATGATGGCAGCTAGTACATACAGGAGAGGAGTGAGAAATGTATGAAAGCAGGTAGTATGTACAGGAGAGGAGTGTGGAGTGTATGATGGCAGGTAGCATTTAGAGGAGAGAGATACAGAGTGTATGACAGCAGCTATTATATATAGGAAAGGGCGAAAAATTTACAGGAAAGCCAACTCAGACACCTGTCTAATCTAAGTGATGGCCTCCAAGAAGGCAACCTTTTGGGACAACATCTTCAAGAGAATTTCCAGAATATTCTTCAAAGGAGGGCTTTCTGAGAACCAAATTAAGGTCCTACAAAGGATGTGGCAGTCTGACAAGAAAAACAACATGGGTATCTCCTTGAATAAAGCCACAGATAAAAAAAAAAATAATTGGCCAACATTTTGTTAAAAAAAAAAAACAGCCAATGCTGAAACTGAAAGCTAAACATTGATCCACAACATGTTGCAAAAAGGAAAGAATCCTACACACAGAAAAAGCCCGCAGAGGAACCCCTAAGGATTCACACCATCTGGAGTATGATTTCCAAGAGTGATGATAGATCTTTCATGAAGCAGACCTTGGAGACTGCAACATAATAGAAACAGACTCAAACAAATCTCTATCCCTTAACACCTAGGCTTCAACAGCCATGCCATTAAAGCCAGCAATCAAGAAGCAGGGTGGATAACTGGCCCTTGCAACAGGAGATCTGGATTGTCATTTAGTTTTAGATATTATATTACTTTTATTGAAGTTTATAGTGTTGTCCTAGAAAGTCTGGTAAGAGTCTGCCTGCATGAGAAGATCACTGAGATAGCACATAGTTGGAATTTCCTTGAGGCAGAGAAGAACAAGAAAGAGGGCCTTTCTTGACCTTGTAAATACTTGAGAATAAATGGACTCCATTTTACATCTTTTGATTTTCACAAAACCCTTTTATGTTTTGAGATCCAGAATTGGATGTATTCCTTTTTTTTTTTTAAATGGTAAAGAGGTTTGATTGGAAATCCCAAACCTTTCCTGGTGGGGAACTGTAATGATAATGCCTTGGGTTAGGAGGTCAAGCTTAGACTTATAGAAGGGTCAAGCCTTATGCTTGTTCTCACAAGACTTTTTGTGCTAGGGTAAAAAGATACTTTTTACCCCAGTAAGATTCCTAATTATATCATTTAGAATTGTGCCATAAAAGCATTCTCCAACAAAAGGGTGATCTACAGATCAGGACTTGATACAGAAGAGGCAGGAGAATCCTTCATTTTGAGAATTTCATTAACTGCTTTAATCATACATGAAACTCCTTTTCACAAGAAATAGAAATGAAGAGAATCAATATTCTCATCATCTGAAACAGAGACATGAACAGGAATGTCTAGATCTGGTGCAATCATAACCTTCTAATGAGACCAGTCTGGGGATGCAGGTACCCCAGTATCAGGACAGCAAACAGCCTGAACTATTTTAGAGATGAAGCCATCCAAAAGAGAAGTTGAGGGTAAGTAAAGGAAAGGGACAGAAGACCCTGGCAAGTTATGTGGCAGTAGCAGATGCAGCTGAGGTGACATTACAGGTGACCCAGGATAATCTAGCCCAACATGTCATTTCAAGGAGACCCACAAGTCTGCTGATGTCTGCTGCTCCACATCATTTAGAGCCACAGGTCGCCAGAAGCATGTACTCTCAGGATCCTGATACAGTGGAGAACAGAGCAGACAGACTGAAAAAAAGACACTACAATCTGTGCACACAAAGTGTAGACCAGGGCAGATGAAGCAGAGTTTGTGTAAAAGCATCATAATTCAAAAGAATAAAGTATAGTAAAAAGAAATATAAAAAAAATACAAAGATGTACAGTACAATGGAGCTAATAAAAAAGGTAGATCTGCTACAGCTGAAGAAAGCAGGTCCTTACTCCTCATAAAATTTGTCCGGGGGGGCAACGTAAATTGCCCAAGGGAGTTGTCCTCCAAGCTGCCTGTTAAGTTTTACTTTGTTTTTGTTTTTTTCAGGGGTTTTATTTGCACCTGTTACCCTACTCCTGGAAATAGGCAGCATAAACCACGGGTAATGAATGACCTTCAATCAAAGCTATGCCTCACAATGAACCTAAGAGAAAATGCATTTAATGATGTATTACAATATACAGAGCTTCAAAAGGATTTCTCTTTAATATATGCAGCCAAAAAAAATGTATATTGCTCACTATTATTTTGCTTTATAATAATTCCCCATAAATGGGTGATTTGTACACAACTTATAGTTATAACTGTACACGACTTATAAATTAAACAAGTAATATTCTTGTCCAAGAAATGTGTCATCTGATTCTTCTTTAGCATAAATAAAAAACTTTCACTGTAGATGAAAGTACACCTATTTATTTTACTTGTACCAATATCTTTATGCTGTGATGTAGTGATAGCTGACTAAATGGCTTAAAGTTACACTAAACAATATCCCTTTTCTAAAAAAAATAATCCATACACATGCACTACTTAATGGCCCTGTTTTTTTTTCTGTTTTACATCCTTGTGATGTCTTTTGTAAGCTCCCAAACTCCTCCTCTTTCTTGCTCCTGTTTGTTTGGAACAAGAAGTGCAGGTTAGTTGCAGTTATGTGCTCCACTCCATGCACACTACACATCATATGGACAAGGCCGGCGCTACTTATAGGCAAGGTAGGCGCTGGCCTAGAGCGCAGATCAGTGAGGGGCGCAGATCAGTGGGGGGGGAGGGGGGCACCCCGCCCCCTCGCTAAAAAGTAAAGCGGTGCTCTTTCCCTTGCTCGGTCTGTCAGAGAGGTGACACCAGCTGTGCGATTCTGTCAGGGAGGAGCGCAGGGAGCTTGTCAGTGCTCTATTCTCATCTGGCTGAATGGGAGGAGTGATCATGTTGCTGTCTGAGGCAGATAATGAATGGTGAACACAGCGTGGCTGCAACAGTTGCTGGAGGGAGGATTCTACTCTCACCTCCCTCCAGCAGTAACCCAACGTGAGTGGGATAAAGCTGGCAGAGCGAGTACTGGTCAGGGGCAGCACCAGGTGGGTGCTTTAGCTCACCCAAATTTTCTCATATTACCCCCATCACCAGCCGCTAAGGGCGCTCCGGGAAGATTATCACCTTTTGGAGCCCCAGTCTCCTGCTTGTCATGATGACTGCAGGCAGACCCGGCTCGTGATACCAGTGTCACTCCCATCCCCCGGCCCCCCATGTGTGCAAAACAGAGTTCTTATCTGTCTGGGGTCAAGCTCAGAGAATGGCAGACAAGTCAGATGCAGGGCTGGACAAAACCCTTTCACTGCCCTGACCAGCATGGGGGGGTGGGGTGAGGGTTCTCAGGCTTATCCAATCAGCCTGCATCTATGCTGTAACCCCTCCCCCTTCCTTTGTTGCCTTGTTTTGATTTTCAATACCAGAGCAGAGCAACAAGAAGCCAAAATGACCCCTGAGCGCTCATATTCCCTCGTGAGTCTTTTTTTCTGTACATTGCTTGAGGGAGGGGAGAATCATGTTGTGCAGCAGCCTGGACAGTCGCAGTTCCTAGTTTTAGTGCACTTAGTGGAGAGAGCAGAGGAAAGCATTCTCTATATATTAGTGGCCGCTGGTGCTCCATGGGCCAGGGGGGGGCAAACGGACCACACCATACCCCCCCTGGACCACACCAGCGAGCACACCATACCCCCCCCCGGTCCCCGGCTAACTCACCCTCTCACCCTGGACATGTGGAGGGCAGTCAGCAGCAGCAGCAGAGGCTTCCCTATCAGTCTCCTGCATCTCCTCCCTCCTCCTCCTCAGCCAATTACATGGCTTCTCCTTTTGGCCAATCGGGAAACAGGTCTCAGGATCCGCTTCCTGATTGGCCAGGAGAAGAATCCGTGTGACAATAGTGAATATTCATTCGCTATTGTCACCACACAACTGGGCGGGCTCAGGGCACAGTGCTCTGCGCACCGAGCCCACCCTTTTTTGAAGCCTATTAGAGCCTTTGGTTCTAATCACGTGCTTCAAAAAAAAACTCCATTGGAATCCATGCGTCCGGCACCCTGCATGTAGATTAGGGGGCCGGACACATGGATAGGGGGACGGCGCCCCTGCGCCCCAATGGACAGGGGCGCCCCTGCTATATATGATCTGTTTATTTACACACCAAGAGGCTGTTGTTAAAAATCCTCAGGGACAGTGTCAGAGGGAGCACACACACCAAGTATTCCTTTCTACTAGAAGAAATCATGTTTCCTTTATGATATATGTCTACATGGGACTCTATGACTAGGAGAAAAAAATGCAGGATCTGTGAGTTCTGTTCATCCCTCTTCTCTGCTTGCTTCATCTTTAACCCTTAAGGCTTCTTCACACTAGCTGTGCTTTCTGAAGAGCAATAAACACTTGGATTGCTTTTCAGAGAGCATTAGACAGGCGGTAAGAAGGTGTTTTATCATCTCCTCACCGCCTGCTTTACCTGATGGAATCCTGCACTAGTGCACCACAAGAGTGTGCATTACACACAGTAGTGGTGCTGTTGCAGACCAGCTCCAGTCACTTGAATGTGTTGTGTTCAGTGGGTGGTAGAACCTGTCAAAAGCTGGTGACTGACTCCACCCTCAAAATAGTACCAGTCATTAAAAAGTTGGGGTATACATGGGCAGGGCAAAGGGGGTGGAGTCAGGGGTGGCAAAATTATATTTCGCCTAGGGTGTCAAAAATCCTTGCACCAGCCCTGCATATGGAACCTGGTCTGTCTCAGGAGCGAGCGAAAGAGGGTGGCTACATCCTACATACATTGGGACCATGGAGAAGAAATGTAGCCACCCTCAGGAGCACAGAAGCAAAAAAAAAAAAAAAAAAGAATTAAGAGATTTGGAGGGAGCTGGGAGTAATAGAAGGTACTTTCCTGAAATAAGGAAACATACTTGAATATAATAATTATTTTTAAACTAGAGTTTAGTGTCACTTTAAGAACTAAACAAGAAACATGCTAACCTAGGCTTCTGTAAATTACCTTTGCTATAAGAAAAGTACATCTGAATTCCTAATCGTGGGTTCTCCCCATGCAATAAATAGATTCCAAAGTCTGTGTCTGCAATTAGGTTTAGTTAAGATCTCCCCAAAACCTGTTTTTTTCAGAGATGAAGATCTTTTAATAGCTATTATGCTCATCTTCTCCTTCAAGCAACAGATTTCTAATGCTGTAAGATCTGCATTTCCCTTCTTAAAACCATTGGACTCTGTGTGACCTTTGTTTGATGACATGGTAGTATGTTAATTCTCACATTTGTATTTCCTAAGCTAAGTTAATGAATTGTTTTTCTTACGGGCTGTTCTACAGTCCAAATTAAGCATGCGATTGCATGCAGTGTGCAGCTGGTTACGCTGCAACTTGGTAATAAAGTAACAATAAAATGTACCCATGCCATTCTATATAAATAATGTATAGATTCTGGATTGTAAAACATAACATATTAATTATATTAATAATTTTATTGTGATTTATGAATACATAGTGCACTGTATAACATAGAGATTTAAAGGGAATATATACACTATCTTTATTTGTATGTAAAAATATGAATGTAGGTAAACCTGTCCTGAGAGAGAAATGGAGGCTGCCATTGCTGACCTCTTCTGCTAACTGTAGTTGCCGGTGGTCATGTTTATCCAAAGGACTGAATACTTCCTCAGTCACTGAAGCAGATCTGGGGTTCCAACTTCTCTCTAATTTCACTTACCATATGTTTGTTCTTGGAAGTGACTCAAGAAGAACTAAAGATAGAAATAGGAAGGCCAACAGTATTTTCAGAAGATGATCTGCAATGGAATCCATTTCTCTCAGTACAAGTTTGCTTTAAAGTACATCCAAGCCTAAGAACATACTGTATATGTAATATATCAATTCTTTGATGTGCTGGTGCAATTCGCTTTTCTTTTCAGGCTTGTTTTTCCTGTATTTCCACCTGGTGATCCTGCCAGCAAAACACTTCCCTTCCTTGATTGACAAAGCACACTCACCATACTCTATCAGTGGAGGAGCAACATCATTATCCTCGGACTGTAATACAGAACACCGCTCCCTCTCTACTTTCCCATACCACAGGGTGGTGTTCTGTAGTTCACATAGATAAACTGGGCAGGGCTTAAAACATTGCTTGAAATTTCAGTGTAGCAGAAGTGAAAAATAGCAATATCATAAAGCAGCATATGGATTTGTGAGAACTTTGCACTTGTATACAGTATAATCACCACACACATGCCACATAATAATAGTGTTATTATTCAGTAATCACTTAATAATGATAGTTTCAGGCTAACCACCCTCTGCCAAACCACAATGATTAAATGGCAATATAGACAAATATTTGGATTTGTTCATGCTTTACGTAAGCCTATTCGCTCATTGGCAGAGTTGAATCCTATCGAAGAGATCATGGCAAGGTCACAAACAACCAAAGGCAGCTTATCTGACTTATATAATGCATTAGCTAGTACATACTTCTGCTATTTCTACACAATCTTCAGAACTAAACTATACACTGTTGTCTAGATGGCATTACTCTCCTAGAAAGTTGCGGTCAATGTTCCCAGACTACTCGGCTCTCTGTTGGAGAGGATGAGGAGAAGAAGCCTCTCAAGCCCATATGTGGTGGTCATGCCCGGTTCTGCGGTCCTCTGTGTTGCATTGGATCAATATCATCCAGGGGCATCCAGTGTTGGATAATCCCTGGGTGGTCCTGTTCCCTTGCTCAGGGGAACCAGTGGGCAGGTATAAGCGATCTATTACTCCTCATCTATTAGATGCGACGAAATCCCTAATCCCTAAACTATGAAAAAAACCTGCTATCCCTACTGTAAAAATGTGGTTAGAACGAGTCGCACATGCAGCTCGGATGGAGGATCTCTCTCTAACTTTAAAAGATCAAAATCATACATATCTTAAAAGATGGGCTGGTTGGCTTTCCTTTACATGTTCATCGGAATATATCGAAACAATGTAATCTAATACAAATACTTTGACTTAAGAAGTCCACGGAGGTCTGCGGATGATACCTTCCCTTTCTTATCCTTTCCCTACCCTCTCTTTCCTAATTTTTTTTTTTTTTTTTTCTCGTTTATGATCATATAGAAGTTTAGTGTGATAGTTTGAACCAAATATGTCACATATCTTAGATATGGCTATTTGATTTGTAATTTGAACAATGACATATGTTAATATGTTGTAATACGTTATGCCAATACGGCAAAATGACCTATTATTTGAAAAATGATATGTACTTACACACTATACCATGTTATGCTAATATGGTCATATTTTGTATTTAATGTTTTTTTTGGAATCTTTTGAATTTTTAAAAAAAAAAAATCATCTTTCTTCTATTTCCTTGTTTTTCTTGCTAAAAAAAATCATTTTTTTCTTTTCAATAAAAAATTATTAAATAAAAAAAAGATAAACTGGGCAGGGTTTAAAACATTGCTTGAAATATTGATTGAACAATTAAGTAGCAGAGGGGGTTGTTAAGCAGTTTCAGCTGCTTTGGTGTTAATGAAATTAATAACAGGTGCATTAGATGAGACAACCTCAAAAACAGGAGTGGTGTTATAGGTTGGGGCCACTGACATTCCTACTTATTTTTTCTGACTGTTTTTTACCAGTTTTTCATTTGGCTAGGGTCAGTGACACTATTGGTAACATGAGGCGATACCTGGACCCTGTAGAGGTTGCACAGGCAGTCCAACTCCTCCAGGATGGCACATAAATATGTGCCATTGCCTGAAGGTATGCTGTGTCTCCCAGCACAGTCTCAAGAGCATGGAGGAGATTCTAGGGGACAGGCAGTTACTCTAGGAGCTCTTACCAGGGCTGTAGCCATCTGCAGGACTGGTATCCTTTCCTTTGTGCAAGAAGGAACAGGATGAGCACTGCCAGAGCCCTACAAAATGACCTCCAGCAGGCCACTGGTGTGAATGCCTCTAACCAAACATTCAGAAACAGACTTCAAGAGGGTGGTCTGAGGCTCAATGTCCTCTAGTGGGCCCTGTGCTCACTGCCTGGCTCCGTGGAGCTTGATTGGCATATGCCATTGAACACTAGCATTGGCAGGTCTGCCACTGGCGCCCTGTGCTTTTCACAGATGCAAGCAAGATCACCCTGAGCACATGTGATAGACATTAAAGGGTCTGGAGAAGCTGTGGAGAGTGTTATACTGCCTGTAACATTGTTCAGCATGACTGGTTGGTGGTGGGTCAGTGTTGTTCTAGTGAGGCATATCCATGGAGACATGCACAGACCTCTACAGGCTAAACAATGTCACCCTGACTACCATTAGGTATCTGGATGAAATCCTTGGACCAATTGTCAGACCCTACGTTGGTGCAGTGGGTCCTGGGGTCCTCCTAGTGCACAACAATGCCTGGACCCATATGGCGAGAGTATACAGACAGTTCTTGAAAGAAGAAGGAATTAATACCATTGAATGGATCTCATGCTCGCCCGACCTAAATCCAATAGAACACCTCTGGGACATTATGGTTCAGTCCATTTGACCCCGCCAGGTTCAGGAGCTCCGTGATGCCCTAGTCCAGATCTGGGAGGGAAATACCCCAGGACACCATCCGTCGTCTCAATAGGAGCATTCCCTGATGTTGTCAGGCATGCATATAAGCATGTGGGGGCCATACAAACTACTGAGTGCCATTTGAGTTGCTGCAATTAAATTTCAGCAAAATTTACTTGTCTGCTGCATCATTTTTTCACTTTGATTTTCGGGGTGTCTTTGAATTCAGCCCTCTGTAGGTTGATCGTTTTTAAATTCCATCAAACAATATGGCATCCATTTGTTCCTAACACATTACCAGTCCATATCAGTATAGATATCCAGCATTATCTTTTTCCCCATTGAGATCTGATGTGTTTTCAAAGTGTCACTTGAGAGCCACTGATCGGTGACAGTTTTTTGAATTTTGATAAAACACCTGCTTTATGACAGTCGCAGGACTATAGCTTATGAAACATGAATAATTGCCACCCAGTCTTTGGCTAGGGCCCGTTTACATTCATACAGTGTGTTAACGCGTGGTGCATTAGGGTTGTCCATTGAAATCTATGGGCTTCTAATGCACCAAAACGTTTCAAAAGTTGGAGAAGTCACAAAAATGTTACTGCAAGGCACCACAATGGGTATTTTGCAGGGCTTAGTTACATTGCTTACCTGTAATGAAGTACAGTATGTTCCACAATGTGCAAGCTGCTTGAATCTGTAGACATCCTCACTGCAGGGCTGCCCTGTCCCCTTCCTGTGGCACTGTGGGGGTTAACAGCACTGGGTCTCTGGGTTCAGCTGCACTTAAGATGCTCCAACAGGAACATGCTCCCTCTTGCCATCTCCTCCTTAAGAAAAGTTATTTTGCTGATTACACTGCCTGTAAAATGATCTGTGAATGGGGGACATAATCCTGTGACTGATCAGACACTGACCAGCCCCATTTACAGATTGTGTAACAGGCTGTATAATCATTGAAGAACTTTTGGAGGAGTATGGGTAACCCTGCAGTAAAGATTTCTCCAGAATCAAGCAGCCTCCACACCGTGGGGTATACTTCATTACAGGTAAGTAATGTAACCAAATCTGTAGAGAAAAAAAAGTTTTTAACTAAACCTCAGCTTTAAACACTTCCTTAAAAAATTCCTTATATATATATCCCAAACCATAATTATTTCTATAATGTCAATATTCATTACTGTATATGTGACACAAAAACTATCAGCGCAAACCAAAAGTGATCAGTGAATATAAAAACCAAAACATAAAGTGATCAGTGAATATAAAAAATAAATGCAAACAATATAGGATAAAGTGTAAATAATATAAGATATCCTGCAGCACACACTTAATTGTGCCTACACCTCACAATCCAAAGATCAAACATATAAATAGTGATGCGCCAGATAAAAATATATACACAATGGTGACGTGAGTGAAGAGCAATAACAGTGCACAATCAGTGAAAAATATTGCCCAATCCGTGAACAATAAATAACCATAAAGTGTCCATATAGTGGTGCAGAATATCAGGAGTGTTCAAAGAAACCAATGTTCGCATATATATTCAAAAGACACCTCTGTGTGTGAATCCCTTCACCGAGTGAAATGGTCTCTCACCTCAGCTCAAGACCCAGATGGGTCAGCACCAGCTTTATTCAAAAGTATGAGACACAAACCAAGGGGGCTCTATCCAGCCTCTCTCCTCCGGATTATTAATAAGGCATATGCAGGGGGGCAAATAAAGAACAGATCTAGTGCTCTCTGCTTTGAATTCCAACAGATTTATTAGCAAATAGTAGCTGTACTCACATTAGGTAGCAAGGTAGCACTAAGCAGTGCATGCTTGTATGGCAGATATCGGTACCAGGAAGAAGCGCGGCGTCAGGTATGCAGGCTCCGCCCCCTATACGCGTTACGTCAGAGCTTCAAAAGCGTTGACTTCTTCGGTAGGGGGCTGTTGTCTGGCAGCCTGTCTGATGGTGCGGTGGTGGTGGAGGGCTCTCAGTGGGGCTCCACTTCCTACTTCCGGTCAGGCCGACATCACTTCCTGTGAGGCGAAGGGAAAGATGGGCGTTGCTAGCTTTTGGAGCATCCGTGCTACTTCATCAGGCCCCACTGAGAGCCCTCCACCACCACAGCACCATCAGACAGGCTGCCAGACAACAGCCTCAACGCACCACTGGCACCCCGCACCCCTCCTTTCTGCAACGGTATCCAGGACAAGAAGATAGATGATCCCATTCACCTACAGCAGTGGTCCTCAACTCCGGTCCTCAGGGCCCACTAACAGGCCATATTTTAAGTATTACCTTGGGGAGATGCAGACTAGAGTACTGCAATCACTGAGCAGCAAATTATATCACCTGGGATGTATTTCAGTTATCTTGCAAATCTGGCCTGTTAGTGGGCCCTGTAGGCCAGGGTTGAGGACCACTGACCTACAGTACCGGCCTTTACTTACCTAAGAGTAAGTCACTACGTGTTTTTTGTATCAATAAACCTTATGCTTCACTAAGCTGGCACTGCTTTCTTTCTGTTTATTCTCCTCAGAGCCTCTCCTTGCTCCAGCTGGCAGCCACTGTTCGTGGGCCCCCCCTCCCCCCTTCCACGTCATCCTTTTTTTATTTTTCTACCCATTTTTTACTTTCTATATATTTTTACCTCTTTACCTCATGGTATGCCACCCACCAACATCAGAGAGCACCATGTAATCATTGACTTTTTAATTTCTCTCTGGTGCTTCCTTCCTCTATTATCAGCATAAGTCATTTCTGAGGAGTTTTCCTGACACATGAGATAAATTTGTGTCGAGAGTAGGGGGGGAGCTCAGAGCGGAGCCCATTTCACAACACAGTTCTTCTGTTGTGTGGAGGGAATGTGTGCCTTTCCTCCAATCAACTCTCACACACTGCAACTGCAGTCTCTCCAACCTCTCATCTGTGCTGCTGATAGATGAAGAAAGATTTTTTAACACAATCTGCTCTTTTGAAGGGGTGTAAAGAGCAGACAACTGCAAATAAACAAGTAAAACCTATGTAGGAGAGTTTGTTTCATCTTTGTGCATCATTGATGCTGTTCACTTTACTGGGTATATGTGAGGGTTTACAACCACTTTAACCGCTTGCCGACCGCCGCACGACTATATACTGCGGCGGTCAGCCCCTCACAGGCAGAGTGACGTATCGGTACGTCACTTGCCTGGGAGGGTCTGGGGAGCGAGCGCGCGCCGCCGGCGGCACGCCCCCGCGCGTGTGACCGGCGGAACCGATGTCCGCCGGCCACTCTGCGATCGGCGGGGGAGAGGGAGAAAGTCAGGCAGCTTGTGTAAACAAGCTGCCTGTCATTCTCCTCGGTGTAAAGACACTGATCACACGGATCTACTATGTAGATCCATTGATCAGTGTCCTTACAGCTCAAGCCACAGCCAATCACAGTAGAAAGCACGCCCCTAGGGACACACACAGCCCCTCCCTCCCAAATAAAGTTAACCCCTTCACTACCAGTGTATTTTTACAGTAACAGTGCATATGTATAGCACTGATTACTGTAGAAATGTCACTGGTAACCCCAAAAGTGTCAAAAATGTCAGTGAAGGGTCCGATCTGTCCGCCCCAATGTCGCAGTACTGCAAAAAAAATCGCAGATCGCCGCCATTACGCGTTAAAAAAAAACAACAAAAATGACAAAAATCTTTCCCTTTGTTAGTAAACGCGATAACTTTTGCGCAAACCAATCAAAATACGCTTTTTGCGATTTTTTTTTACCAAACATAGGTAGCATAAAACAAATTGGCCGAAAATGTTAAAAAATTTTGATTTTTACATTTTTTTGGGGGGGAATTTCATATAAAAAAATGTGAAAAATATTGTTATTTTTGCAAAATTGACGCTCTTTTTTTGTTTATAGCGCATGATCAAAAAATCGCACAGGTGATCAAATACCACCAAAAGAAAGCTCTGTTTGTGGGAAAAAAAGGACGCCAAATTCGTTTAGGTACAGCGTCGCACGACCGCGCAATTGTCCGTTAAAGTCACGCAGTGCCGAATCACAAAATACCCCCTGGTCGTTTAGCAGCCAAATCTTCCGGGGCTTAAGTGGTTAAGGATTCTTGTTCAGTAGTGTTCTCTGCCTTGCTTAAAGCCCAAGCTATTTTGTTAACTCTTTATACAGTGGGGTAGAGTTGAAACTTTTTCAGGTTGTTCTTGCTGTCCATATCCCCAATGGAGAGATGATCTTCTTTTCATGTTTCACTCCAGTTTGGCTACTAATAAATAAAATGTATTATCAGTACAAAGTTAAGATGACATAATATGAAAGTAGCCAGCAGTACAAAGTGCACACAGGGCCATACTACATGAAAATGTCATTTACACTCCCATGGCCAGTAACCTACACAGTGTCATTCCTATGAAGTACTCGAAGATGAAACTGAGATTAAAAGATTGCAACGAAAACAAGATACAGGTGGAAGCCTTATGTTGTCTAAAAGATTACATCATGCTACTGACAATGTTGTTTGGGTTTTTTTTTTATCAAATCAGAAGACTTGCTGCTTTTCTGCAGAATATTAAATACAAATTTATGGAGAAAAGATGAAAGTAAAAAGATACAGAAATTTGTAAATATTTCAAATCCTATACAAGTGTCACATGTACCACAATTATCAGAAAAGGTTGCAAATGAAAACATTCACAATATGTGGATAATGTGGGGCAAACCCAGCATGTTAATTCCCTGCTTAATCCTATCAGCTACATGTCTGCAGTCTTTTTATGATTGGTGGAGCATGAATATGTTATACTAAAATCAGAATTATATCTGCAGAGACAGAACTTTCAGAGGTAACAAATTTTACAAGGACCGTGAAATTGACTATAGCCTGTGAAGGGCAAATAGATCATGGAGAAGGAAAGGTATTTGTTTCTTGAACAGAAATTTCAGTTCAGGAACAGAGAGGATAGGAGCAACTATGAACTTGTGAACATTGCCATTAATATGCCATCTGCTAAAATGAAAAATTACTTTAAAGAAGAACTTTGGTAAGCTCTATCAAAACTGTCCCCGAACATAACGCAATTTCCATAGACTGCACTATGTGCCGGCGAAAAATACCACTTGAGACCAATGTCAGGATCCCCCTGCAGGAATTGCTTTGAGGCAGAAGGAAACCAGGTGATAATAAGTAGAGAATAGTAATGATAATAGAGAAAGCTTACAAAAATAATAAGTAGAGGATAAAAAGTTGTAGACAAATGAAAATAATAGGTAAAACGGACTTGCAAGGCATACAGGGTAGTAAAGTGACAGCACAAGGCAAAATATAGAGCATCATTATAAAGCAAAAAACCAGGCTAAACATAGACTAAGGATGCCATAAAAACTAGCTAAAGCAAGTGAGGAAAGATTAGAAACAAGGAATGGCTAGAAAGGTCAGAAGGCATAAATGAATACAGACTGAGAAAACAATCTTAAGTTGGACTTGACACTTGCACGAACGTTTTTTTTTTTTTTTTTTTTAATAGCACTAACCCTAACTCTGTTCTGTGTGGTCATTGTTTTTGAGAAAAGCTGCTTTAATATAAGTTGACCAGAGGTTCCTGGTTTCCGGGGAGAGTCCATGATTTCAGGAGGCTAAAGAGGAAGTAGAAGAGTTGGAGGGATTTGTACTTTGTGTGTTACTTACTCCTAACCTCTGCACACTGTACATTACTTACTCCTGATCTCTGCACTATGGGCTTTACTGTCTCCTGACTGCTGCACTATGGTTATGAATTACTCCTAACCCCTGTACACTGTACATTACTTACTCCTGATCTCTGCACTATGGGCTTTACTGTCTTCTGACTGCTGCAATATGGTTATTAATTACTCCTAACCCCTGCACATCACTTCTGATCTCTGCACTATTTGCTTTACTATCTCCTGACTGCTGCACTATGGTTATTACTTACTCCTGACCCCTGCACTCTGTGCATTACTTACTCCTAATATCTGCACTATGTGCTTTACTGTCTCCTGACTGCTGCACTATGGTTATTACTTACTCCTGACCCTTGCACTCTGTACATTTCTTACTCCTCACCTTTATGCATTACTTACTCCTGACCTTTGCACTCTATGTGTTATTTATCCCTGATCCCTGCACTCTGGGCTTCATGCACTCTCTAAGCAGAGCAGGATAGACTCCGGTTTTATTTAAAGTGTTTGCAAACCTTTAGTGTATTTGTCTTAATTAAATTAAAAGCACTAAGGGGATGATCTACTAAAACCGGAGAGTGCAAAATCTGCTGCAGCTGGGCATGGTAGCCAATCAGCTTCTAACTTCAGTTGTTCATTGAAGCTTTGACAAAATAAACCTGGAAGCTGATTGGTTTCTCTGCAGAACCGCACCATATTTATTTTGCAGTCTCCTGTTTTAATAAATCAACCCCTAAGGGTCACTTCTGTCTGCTGTTTTGTTCCTCTGCATGGATCACTTCTGATAAGTTTTCCTGACACCAAGAGAAAAAAAGGTGACAGGGGAGGGAGCTCCAACTGATTGACACCCTCAGCTCTGTTCCTGTGTGCTGTGTAATTGGGGGATGGGGTGTCCTTTCCCTCCAATCAGCTGTTAGAACTCTCCTCACTGAGTTCTGCAGAATGTAATTTCAACTCTCTGTCCCTTTTTTCCAACATCTCAGGCTAGCTTTATAAAGTCTGGACTTTGATTGGATGTAGAGAGGAGAAGACTGCAGATAAACAGGTTCTTCCTATGTAGTAGGATTTGTTTTATCTCTCTGTATCACCTATGGCTAGGCACTTTACTGGGTATTTTTAAGGGTTTACAACCACTTTAAGTATACTGCTTAAGGCCCTTTGCATTGTTAGCACAATTTGGCCACATCCAGCATTTGGAGTGGAACATGGTGTGTGCTGCTATTAGCCCTTCACCTGCTCTGTTACGTCCCACCGGTATCAGGACAATATCCCCCCGGAAAACATCCCCCTGGACATAATCCCCCCGGGACAACATCCCCCCGAATAATATCCCCCCCGGGACAACATCCCCCGGGCAATATCCCCTGGGACATAAGGTTAGGGTTAGGGTTAGAGGGGGGATATTGTCTAGGGGGATATTGTCCAGGTAGGATATTGTCCGGGGGGATGTTGTCCCGGGGGGATATTGTCTGGGGGGATATTGTCCAGGGGGGATATTGTCTGGGGGGATGTTGTCCAGGGGGATATTGTCTGGGGGGATATTGTCCTATCCTAGAATCGTCCCACCCTATTAATAATGTGTGACCAGTAGAGTTTCCAAGGATTTCATTTTGAAAATATGGTCACCTTACTTTAAGAACACACAAACATAGGGCCATCGGATAGCCATGTTATAAAGAATCCAAATGATTTTATTTCCTAACGCTCACATCCATTGTTCACTGTCTGCCAGATAAGCCTTACATCTGTGTTATTTTCCTATTACTGTAAACACAATAGGAGTTTTGCATTTTTGTAGCTAAGATTTTGCTATTGTGCAATATTGGTTCTTAATAAAGATAACTTAAAGCTAACCATAAAATGGTGGATATGAATTAAGGACTTGTACGATAATTTTGTGTTAGCAATGTAAACTTAAAAAGGAACTGAATCCTAGAAACTGTTCCCAAATAAAAGGCAGGCAGAGAGCAAAGGACTAGTCACCAGTACTGTCTGTGGTCCCCCAGCAGTTGATCTTTTCTCATTACTGACACATCCTACCTTGTTCTGCACTATGTCCCTGTATGGCCATCTTAGTAAAGGCAATGTTTTACTTTCTCATCTCAGAGCCTCAAGGAGAACAGTGAGTAGCACAGTAGTGGCATCACCCAATCTCACTCCAAATCTCATGAGACAGAAATCTAAGGCGGTGGTGCTCAGAGGCAACAGTGTCTTAGAGCCCACGCTCAGGGGTGGACTGACCATTCAGGCACTCTGGCACTGCCCGAGGGCCCAGGGTCAGTAGGGGGCCCCATAAGATGGGGCCATCAGAGATGACTGCATCTGTCACATGACTGAGTGTCCGTGTTCCATTCCCACAGAGCCCTGACAGCACAGTTCCCCCCTCTCCACATAAATGGGAGAGTCTGGATCTGCTCTGCCTCTTCCCGCCCCTCTCTCCCTGTGTCCCCCTACACTTCATGCAGCCCGTCTGCTGTGTGTGAATATGATGTGTTGGTGGTAATGTTTTAATCGAGCAGCCAACAGCCACATTGTAATCCTGAACCTGACTGAGCCACTGAGCCTCTGGGGACTTAAGTGAGTGAGCTGTGACTGGGGACTCTATTTCCTCCTCTTCCCTTTCTCCCTTTCTGCCTTCTCACTCCCGAATCTCTCACCCTCCCCCTCTTTCCTATGTTATTCTCCAGCAGACCCCTTCCTTAACTGAAGCCAAAGAGCTTTGTTTCTTTAGTCTATAAAAGTACTTTGGGGTTGATTTACTAAAGGCAAATAGTCTGAGCACCTCAAGTGCACTGCAAGTGCATTTCCTCTAGATCAGAGGGGAACATGCAAGGAAAATGAAAAAACATCATTTTTTAAGTGGCATTTAGGGGGTTAAAACAGGCAGTGAGGAAATGCGATATCACCTCCTCCCTGCCTGTTAAATGCCTTTGAAAAGTGACCTGTATATAGCTCACTTTTTAGTGGAGTGACAGTGCCTCCTGCAAGTGTGAAAAACCCTTTGGGTTCACATAGGTGTGCTGTGACCAAAGATGCAGCATGCAGGACTTTTGGTGCACTTTCAGAAAATGCAGCAAAAATGTGCAACCTACAGTGCCTTGAAATTTTCCACATTTCGTCATGTTACAACCAAAATCATAAACGGATTTTATTGGTATTTTATGCGATAGACCAATACAAAGTGGCACATAATTGTGAAGTGGAAGGATAATAAATGGTTTTCAAAATATTTTACAAATAAATATCTGAAAAGTGTGGCATGCATTTGCATTCAGCCCCCTTTACACTGATACCCCTACCTAAAATCTTGTGGAACCAATTGCCTTCAGAAGTCAGCTAATTAACAGCTAATTAATCACTTGCCGACCAGTCACGTTGACTGTACTGCGGCAAAGTGTCTTGTTATCGTCTGGCAACGTCACCAGACATTCCCCTCTCTCGGCGGCGCGCTCCCGCTGTATTCAGGATCACCGCCACTCTTCCCCGATCGTCGGGGATCTAGTGTGGAAATCCGCCCGCTTGTGTAAACAAAGCGGGCGGCTCTCCTAAGTGATCTTAAGTGATCTTAAGTGATCTAAGTGAAATCAACAATTTATACCCTTAGAAATCCTGAAGGCAGTGATTCGTTTTCAGAGTCCTGTATGTGGCTAGACTGCCAAAAAGGCTCACACATGTGGTATCTCTGTATTCAGGAGAAGCAGCAGAATGAATTTTGGGGTGTAATTCCACATATATCCATTGCATGCGTGAGCAATATATCATTTTAATTAATATTCAATGGGCTCAATATGCCTCTCAAGAAATTCCTTGGGATGTCTACTTTCCAAAAAGGGGTAATTTGGGGTTTGAGTTTATTGGATGTTTTTTATAAGAAAATGTAGAAAAATTTATTTTTTCTCAAAATTTCCAGTCTTTTTTCATTTATATTGCAAGAAATAAAAACCGCAGTGGAGATCAAATACCACCAAAAGAAAGCTCTATTTGTGGGAAAAAGGGACATAAATTTTGTTTGGGTACAGCATTGCATTACCAGTTAAAGTCACGCAGTGCCAAATTGCAAAAAATGGCCTGGTTATTAAGGGAGTAAAACCTTCCGGTCCAGAAGTGGTTATTCTCAGTATAAATATAACTGATTTGCAGAGATGTATAGTAACGAAGTAGAACTACTTAAGTACTGTACTTAAGTACCGAAATGCGGTATCTGTACTTTCCTAGAGTAGAATTTTTTTCTCCTACTTCTACTTTTACTTCACTACATTTTTTCGATGATTTCGATACTTCTACTCAAGTATTTTTTTTTTGTGCTGCATAGTTACTCGTTACTTTTAAAAAAATTACCACTGCCAGAACAGTAGATGGCAGGTTGCATAAAGCTCAAAAAAATGTGTATAATGTCATTTGTAAATCAGCGCATACGAAAATAAAGGCTGTGTATAATAAAAGCTGCTATACCAAATCTTTCCAATAAAAAGAAAATATGAAACAAACAAATAAATGGTGCTACAGCGCTTAAAGTGCATCAAGAAACTACTAACAAACACAGGTTAATCATTTGAATAAATCATTTGAAATAATAAAAACAATATGATGTTCAAACTTTTGACTTACTTCTTTAATAACTACATAACACAGTACTTGTACTTCTACTTTCAGTACTTGAGTAGAAATTTTTTTTCAAAACTACTGGTACTTTTTACTTTTAGTACTTAAGTAGCAATTTTTTTGAAAAAACTACTTGCAATACTTAAGTAAAAAAAATGTTGAATACTTTAGTACTTCTACTTAAGTAACTTTTTCTGCGAGCACTTCCACTTCTACTCAAGTAATTTTTTGATCGAGCACTTGTACTTTTACTCAAGTAGAAATTTCGAGTACTTTATACAAGTCTGCTGATTTGTGAAGCCCTCAGAGGTTTGTTGGAGAACCTTAGTGAACAAACAGCATAATAAAAGCCAAAGAACACACCAGACAGGTCAGGGATAAAGTTGTGGAGAAGTTTAAAGCAGGGTTAGGTTAAAATCCCAGGCTTTGAACATCTCACAGAGCACTGTTTAATCCATCATCTGAAAATGGAAAGAGTATGGCACAACTGCAAACCTACCAAAACATGACCGTCCACCTAAACTGACAGGCTGGGCAAGGAGAACATTAATCAGAGAAGTAGCCAAGAGACCCATGGTAACTCTGGAAGAGCTTCAGAGATCCACAGCTCAGGTGGGAGAATCTGTCCACAGGACAACAATTAGTCATGCATTCCACAAATCTGGCCTTTATGGAAGAGTGGCAAGAAGAAAGCCATTGTTGAAAAAAAGCCATATAAAAGTCCTGTTTGAAGTTTGCTAGAAGCCATGTGGGGGACACAGAAAACATATGGAAAAAGGTGCTCTGGTCAGATGAAACTAAAATTTAACTTTTTGGCCTAAAAGCAAAACGCAATGTGTGGTGGAAAACTAACACTGCACATCACCCTGAGCACACCATCCCCACCGTGAAACATGGTGGTAGCAGCATCATGTTGTGGGGTTGCTTTCCTTCAGCAGGGACAGGGAAGCTTGTCAGAGTTGATAGGAAGATGGATGGAGCCAAATACAGGCCAATCTTAGAAGAAAACCTGTTAGAGTCCGCAAAAGACTTGAGACTAGGGCAGAGGTTCACCTTCCAGCAGGACAACAACCCTAAACATACAGCCAGAGTTACAATAGAATGGTTTAGATCAAAGAATATTTATGTGTTAGAATGGCCCAGTAAAAATACAGACCTAAATCCAAATGAGAATCTGTGGTAAAACTTCAAAATTGCTGTTCACAGAAGCTCTCCATCCAATCTGATGGAGCTTGAGCTATTTTGCAAAGAAGAATGGGCAAAAATGTCACTCTCTGGATGTGCAAAGTTGGAAGAGATGCCCAAAAAGACTTGCAGCTATAATTGCAGTGAAAGGTGGTTCTACAAAGTATTGACTCAGGCAGGCTGAATACAAATGCAGGCCATACTTTTCACATATTTATTTGTAAAAAAAAAATGAAAACCATTAATCATTTTCCTTCTACTTCACAATTATGTGCCACTTTGTGTTGGTCTATCACATAAAATCCCCAATAAATTACATTTACAATTTTAGTTGTAACGTGGAAAAATTCAAGGGGGATACTATTTAAGACATTCTCCTTTTTTTTTGGGCGGGGGGGGGAGCGGGTACCTAGTTTTGACAGGTTCCCCTCCCACCTTCGCTCGGATCCCCCAGGCAACCTGAGCAGAAGATTTCCTTTTCCAACCTCGGCACAGTCTTCTAGGACATGTCACGGGTTCCAGGGGACTACGGAACCATTCCCAAAGTGCAGCACGACTCATGCATGCGCAGTGGACAGCCAGCTGTGAAGCTGAAAGTCACACAACTGGCTGCTCACAGTTAGGATACCCACCGTGGGAACCTGAAGGCTAGGAAAGAACTAGCCCGGGTGATGGCGGCACTGGAACCCTGAACAGGTAAGTGTCCTGTTAATAAAAGTCAGCGCCTACAGGATTTGTACCGGATTTGTAGCCGCTGACTTTTACTTTTTATTTTTGTTTTTACAGACTGGACAGCCACTTTAAGCAGGCTATAAACAGATCAAAATTCCTGCTGACCTGGCCACATTTAAATTTATCTATGAGCAGGCTGGTTGTACTGAAGTCAGTCCATCAATCAGCTTCAGGACAACCAGCCTGACAACAGGTTTTTTCACTCGATCACTGCTGGTGCATATAGCTGCTAGCAGTAATCATTGTATTCAGACAGCGGGGAAACCTCCCACTGTCAAAACACAAAAAGCACTGACTGTGTTAATGGGGGAATCAAGCAATTTTCTTTCCCTCAACCGGTGGTTGAAGGATAGAAAATTTCATAATGTATGGCCTGCCTTATAGTAACAGTAGAAATAGTATTGCACAACTAATTAATATCAACACTAATATATAGAGAATTTCAATTTTGGGTGGAATATTATGATAAACAAATTGGAACTACCGCTATTTAATTCCCTAGGGTGTCTGCATTCAGAAGATATATAATGTTTAGGGGTTTATGTAATCTTCAGGCCTAAAATGATTTTTTAAACGTTCAAAAAAACGCAAAAACAGCTCTGGCAGCAAAAGGGTTAAAGGATACTTTAACCTTTTCCCCTTTATACCAATATGTAGGCGGGGCTTTAGTGTGGGTGAGACTTTAGTGTGGGCAGGGACACAGGGGACCCCATGATCTCCTATTGCCCGGGGGCCCCATGAGTTGTCAGTCCACCCCTGCTCATGCTAGCGACACAGTATATAGCTAAAAAAACTGTATGCAGGTATGTCTAGGCATCCTCACATACCAGAAAGTGCACTGCTATTTTGGAGCAATTCCATATAAAATTTACATTTTTAGGGTACTTCTTAGGCACAATTAACATTTAGAAATGTAACCTATAACATAGCAAATCTTTTTGAGTTTGATTCCACTTTAAAGAATGGGGCTTGAGTTCAGTACCCACCAGGGAAATTATCTAGTTGAAACTTATATATTTGCTTTGTGTGGGTAAGGGGTACCTCTGAGTTTTTAGTTTTGCTCCCACAATCCAAAAACATTATTTTATAATAATAGGTTACTCAAACGTCTGCTGACATACATCTTTTAGTGACATGGTCAGCCTGAATTTTGTTCAGTGATTCTCAAACATTTAGTAGTAATCTGTTATTCCATCCTTAAAGTTTTTTTATTCACTCAGTATCAATAGATATAAAGACAGGGATACAGAACAACAAGTGCCATACACATAGTAAAATATATTACTCAATCAAAATGTAGGTTTCATCCTGACTCAAACAAAATTCTTTTTTTTTGCTTGCCTTTTGCACATTGTCACTACTATTAGCACAATGACATTGGGCATTGTCTATAGACATCTTTTATACATTTGTTTACTAAGAATAAACATATAATGTGATGTACCACAGACTGCAATAACCAGTAAATACTAATATCTCTCATGCTATATATATATATATATATATATATATATATATATATATATATATATATATACACCACATAAATGAAATGCATTTTGCAAATGCTTCATTAGGTATCAAAAAAATTACATCAGAACCGATTCTTCATTTCTCTCAATCAGGATTTACATCTAACACCACCATTTATACAGTCGAGAATATGCCTCAATTGACACGCTACTTGTTTACAAGGAGAAATATGCCTGCAATAATATACTTGAAATATGGAAATATTTGGATTATGTATGCATATATAGTCAATCATTTGCTTTTCATGCTGAGCTGAAAGGAAGCTATGCTATATATATGTGACGACTGATGTCCTCCAAAAGAAGCAATGTATAGATTATACAATGCAGTGCAAGTCCCTGCAATGAATGGCAAGGGCTACATTAGCTGTCAGGACACAAAGAGTGACATTTAATAATGAACATCTAGCAAAATAATTACCTTAAAACGGTAAAATATTATCCTATATCACAAGCGGATAACTAAATTGTGCTGGTGTCGCCTACCAGCTGCCATAGTGGAAATCTCATATCTGGCAACCGTACCCTTCTGGTGCTACGGGGGTTAATATCAGCACTGGACCTGTGAGCGGCACTCTTTGCTGAGTGCTGCCCGTGCCCGGTCTTTCCTCCATCCTTCTCTGTTCATAAAAGCTGTAAAATAGCTTACAATAATGAAAAAGGATCTATGAATGGAGGAGACAGACCTTTTATTTTATCTGTCTGTCCTCCATTCATAGATGGCCTTTAGTACAGTTCTTTTATTGAAGAAGAGGGGTGGAAAGGGTTGGCATTGTCCGCACTCCTAAAGATTATGGCTGCAGGGTATGGGGGGGGGGGGTGCAGAGGATTTCAGATTTCCACTATGACAGCCAGCACCAGCATATGGGACACTTTGCATTAAATGTGGTCCCTTGTGCTGAAAAAAATGCCTAAATTTAGGCCTTAAAAGTATATTATAGATGAGTTTTATTTATGTATTTATTTTTTTTGAGATGCCAATATTTATCATTGCTAGCAATTGATCAGTATTCTCCTGGCATCAAAAAGTATGTTTGAAATGAACCATTCTTTAGTAAAATGTATCTAACTGAAAACTGGATGTGAGCTTTATTTATTTTTATCTTGGCATCTCTACAAATACTAGTTATAAAACAACATGTAATTTGAAATATTTGATTGAGTGACCTGTAATCCAAAATAGATTACATTAATGCATCTTGAAATTTAGGCCATGTCATAAAAGGTATGTCATTAAATTATTACAAATGATAGCTATGGCTAAATTACTTGAACAGACCTATATAAATCAGTGCCAACCAATTAGATGATTTAAGGAGTCTGCAATGTGGTTTACATAAGTGATTGTCATTTGTCTAAATAAAATGATAGCCTACATTCTGCCCTATTGAAGGTTTATGAATTCATTTAGAGTAAACGTTGAATAAATATTTCTGTTCAAAGTTTCAGTACAATTGAAAAATGCTTTAGCTACAGTACTAACTTACAATCCTAACAAAGCCTTGTGACTGGACTCCAGACAGAGATGAAAGAAATTAATTAATCCTTGGACGACTGCCCCATAGCAGATCTACTGCTACAAAGTGGCCGCGCTGTGCAGAATATACATGATTCTGCACTTCCAGGCTTTGGGTGCAAGTACACACCGCCAGTGGTCCGCTCCCGCTTTGATGCTTCGGTACACTGAGAGAATGCCAGTCTACCTATGTAAACAAGGCAAATTGTCATTCTGTCTGTACAGAAGACATGAATCCTGTGTTCCTGTAAGGGCCAATTCACACCATAGAAACGCAGTCCGGATGCGTTTCAGATGCTTTTTTGCATGCAGATTATTGACGCGTTTTTGACACATTCCAGTGCGTTTTTAATGCAGTCCAGTAAATTTTTTCCCCCTCTTGTTTTCTTAAAGCGGTGTTCCAGCCTTTTTTGTGTTTATTAAAAGTCAGCAGCTACAAAAAGTGTAGCTGCGGACCTTTAATAAACACATTTACCCATCCCACAATCCAGCTATGCGGCTGCCCGAAGCCTCAATCCTCTCCCTCTGGTCTAGGCGCCAGCATCACTAGTGTGGGCACCCGGCTGTGACAGGTTGCGGCTTTACAGACAGGTGCGCAATGCACATGCGCGAGTTGCACTGCTCGTCTTGATTGGCCGGTAATCTTCTGGGATCTCTGATGTGTTCCAGAAGATTTCAGGGAAGGAGGAGGAGAGGAGAACTTCCATTCGAAACACCACGGCTCCGAGCGGAAGTGGGAGCGGGTACCTGTCAAAACTAGGTACCCGCTCCCTCCCCCCCCCCCAAAAAAAATGACATGCCAAATGTGGCATTTCATGGGGTTAGGACTACTTAAAGCGGAAATTCCACTTTTGGGTTAGAACTCTGTTTTAACCTAAAATAAGGGCAGGTGCATTCCAGCACGTTTTAGTGCGTTTTTGATGCATTTTACAGCATTCCAGTACAGTCCAGTGCAGGAAAAATGCAGCATGGTCTACTTTTTTTTTTTCTGGAGCTAGAACGCACTGGAACTGCAAGCACTGGTGTGAACTATGCCATTGGAAACCATATAACCTACTTTCCATGTGTTTTTGTTGCAGAAAAAAAAGTACTGGACTGCATGTGGTGTGAACTGACCATAAAGCAGAAACACCGATCTATGTTTTCCACTAGCACCTCCCCCACTACGCTGAAACATTAGCTAGGCATACATTTATCCCTTTGATCGCCCTTGATGTTAACCCCTTCCCTGCCAGTGTCATTAGTACAGTGACAGTGCATGTTTTTAGCACTAATCAGTGTAATAATGTCACTGGATCCCAAAAAAGTTTCAAAAGTGTCAGTTAGGTGTCTGATTTGTCCACTGCAATATCGCAGTTCCACTTTAAGTCTCTGATTGGTACCATTACTAGTAAAAAAAGAAATAAATAAAATATCCCATTGTTTGTAGACGCTATAACTTTTGCGCAAACCAATCATTACACGCTTATTGGGATTTTTTTTTACCAAAAATATGTAGCAGAATACATACTGGACTAAATTGATGAAGAAAATAGATTTTTTTACCTGTTTTTATTTCATGGTTTTAGAGCAGGAAGTAAAAAATATTGTTTCAAAATCTGTCGCTCTTTCTTTCTAGCGCAAAAAATAAAAAACATAGAGGTGATCGAATACCACCAAAAGAAAGCTCTATTTGTGGGGAAAAAAGAACATAAAATTTATTGGGGTACAGTGTCGCACAACCATGCAATTGTTAGTTAAATTTATGCAATACCGTATCGCAGAAAATGGCCAGGTCAGGAAGGGAAGTAAACCTTCCGAAGGTGAAGTGGTTAATGAAGATATGTATTTAATAAAGGGAACCTGGCAGTTGCATACAAAAATCCAACTTGTGATTACCTGAAACAGAAGTGGGATTACATTCACTTCTCTGGTGGCCTATATCTCCTATCTGCACTCTTTTCTAGTGCTGTAGCCTCTTCAGTGTTTGCTGATTCCAGGAAGGTCAGAGGCCAGTGTTCTCCCCGCCATGTGCTGTGGTTTTATCTTCTGACTCCTACATCAGTACAGGGGCTAAAAGGATGGAACCTCACTGTGCATCATGGGAGGCAGACATCTGACATCCTTGGTATTTGGAAATACTGAAGAGCCGAGGCTGCAGCATTGGAATGGAGTGAGGAAGACACTTGGACAGCAGAAAGATGATAATAATACTTCCTCTATTGCGTTGTAGCTCCAGTTAGACTTTTAGGTCCCCTTAATAAATCATGAAATGTATTTTTTAAATGCAGTTAGTACCAGCAGCTTAAATGACTTGATGTCAGCCTCATGCAATCTCCTGTACAGAAACACTCAAATGTGCTGACAAGGAAAAAAGCTGACAAGTAGATAGAATAGAGTGAACAGAGAGATGACCTTATCAGACTGCTGCTGTTCCTTCACTGTCCAATCAACAGGCTAGAGGCAGGAAGGCAACATTCAGGGCGGTTCCGGATATGTCGCAACCACGCCCCCAACGCCGGCCGGAGATTCTTCTACTGTTACATGCGGGACGCCGCTATTTGTATCCAAGTGTACCAGATTTTACAATTTGCCTGCTTGTATATTATTGGAGTAAGTGAAATCTTTTTAAATAACGCTATGTGCACCTTTTTTCTAATTGGTACATTTCCAATGGGTCTTACCCTCTACATGTGAGGAATGACATCTTTACCTGCTCCAGCCTTTTTTGGATCCATTACTTAAAGTATATCCTGTGAAATCATTGGGATTGGTCCCTACAGATTACAAGCTTAAGTGGTCTATCTATGAGAGTAGATGACCATGTATATCTGGTAAGCGGCCTATTATATACCTCCTTGATCACGGGTGCCTGTTTACGGAAGCACTTTAACCACTTTACGTCTGCTCGCGGTAATACTACTGCGGCAGAGTGGTTCGTTATCGTCTGACGACGTAGTATTAACGTCGTCAGACACTCCCCCTTCTGTGCGGCGCTTGCGCGCCGCCGGAGGCTCGCTCCCGCTGTTTTCATTCACAGCGGGAGTCGGGCCAGGGGAGGAGCAGCGGCGATCGCCGCTGCTCTGCCCCGATCGCCGGGGATCTAGTGTGGAGATCCGCCCGCCTGTGTAAACACAAGCGGACGGATCTCCATAGTGACAGGGAGTGACAGATCGGACTGTTCAGCATAGCTGGACATCCGATCTGTCCATGACTCACTCAGTCACCTCCCCCCCTACACGTCAGTAAGCACCAGGCATACATAAACCCCTCCCTCTCCAATAAAATTAACCCCTTCCCTGCCAGTGTCATTTTTACCGTAACAGTGCATATATATAGCACTGATTACTGCAGTAATGTCACTGGTACCCCCAAAAGTGTCAAAAATGTCAGTCAAGGGTCTGATCTGTCCGCCGCAATGTCGCAGTCCCACAAAAAAAAAATCGCAGATCGCCACCATTACGCGTTAAAAAAAAAACACCAAAAATGACAGAAATCTTTCCCTTTGTTAGTAAACGCAATAACTTTTGCGCAAACCAATCAAAATACGCTTATTGCGATTTTTTTTACCAAACATAGGTAGCAGAAAACAAATTGGCCAAAATTTTTTTAAAAAATTGGTTTTTACATCTTTTTTGGGGGGAATTTCATATAAAAAAATGTTAAAAATATTGTTATTTTTTCAAAATAAACGCTCTTTTTTTGTTTATAGCGCAAAAAGTAAAAATCGCACAGGTGATCAAATACCACCAAAAGAAAGCTCTGTTTGTGGGAAAAAAAGGACGTAAATTTAGTTTGGGTACGGCGTCGCACGACCGCGCAATTGTCAGTTCAATTCGCACAGCGCCGAATCGCAAAAAGTGGCCTGGACGGAAGACAGCAAAATCCTCCGGTGGTAAAGTGGTTAAAGATTTACCATCACTGCTGGGACTTGTGGTTCCTTTCATCTGGAATTCACCCATTCCTTCCTCTTTTGTACCGAAGGACTTTCTATATATCAAGACTTTTTAGTTTTATATATTGGTACATTTATTTTGCATTTTATTTCACAGGTGTGGTTTCTATACATTTTCTTTCACCATTGATTTTAATCAGATGATTATCAGTCACTCAATTTTCACTTGTTAGCGCAACACTTTTTGTTTATATATTTTAAACATTAAAGGGACAGACGATAAAATCCTTTGGCAGGTAAACTAGGTCCCATATATGTATTTCATCGTTGCAGTAAGATGTTTGCCTGAAATTCAGCTATAACAACTCATACCATTAGTTGTGTTCCATGCTCTGAGTGGTTAAGCTTTTTCTTTATGAAAGAATCACTAATTTCTCCTCAAATCAAAACACTGGTAGTTTATTTATTGAATACATTCTAACTTTTGTTTTCATAAAAAAAAAAAAAAAAAATAATGGGAAATTAAGGAATAACCTTATTTATTTAAAATACTTAAGTATTTATATTACGTTTTTCTCACATAAAAGCCACAAAAAATAAGGCTATTGCAAAAAGTTAACTACTGTAACCACTTGCTGACCCTGGCTTTTTCTGACATTTGCTGTTTGCAAGTAAAGTATTTTTTGCTAGAAAATCACTTAGAACCACCAAACATTATATATACTGTATATATATATATATATATATATATATATATATATATATATATATATATACATACAGCTGCAAGAAAAAGAATGTGAACCTTTTGGAATGATATGGATTTCTGCACAAATTGGTCATAAAATGTGATCTGATCATCATCTAAGTCACAACAATAGACAATCAGTCTGCTTAAACTAATAACACACAAAGAATGAAATGTTGCCATGTTTTTATTGAACACACTATGTAAACATTCACAGTGCAGGTGGAAAAAGTATGTGAACCCTTGGATTTAATAACTGGTTGAACCTCCTTTGGCAGCAATAACTTCAACCAAACGTTTCCTGTAGTTGCAGATCAGACGTGCACAACGGTCAGGAATAATTCTTGACCATTCCTCTTTACAGAACTGTTTCAGTTCAGCAATATTCTTGGGATGTCTGGTGTGAATCGCTTTCTTGAGGTCATGACACAGCATCTCAATCGGGTTGAGGTCAGGACTCTGACTGGGCCACTTCAGAAGGCATATTTTCTTCTGTTTAAGCCATTCTGTTGTTGATTTGTTGTTGTCTGCTTTGGGTCATTGTCCTGTTGCAACACCCATCTTCTGTTAAGCTTAGCTGGTAGACAGATGGCCTTAAGTTCTCCTGCAAAATGTCTTGATAAACTTGGGAATTAATTTTTCCTTCAATGATAGCAATCCATCCAGGCCCTGACGCAGCAAAGAAGCCCCAAACCATGATGCCCCCACCACCATACTTCACAGTTGGGATGAGGTTTTGATGTTGGTGTGCTGTGCCTCTTTTTCGCCACACATAGTGTTGTGTGTTTCTTCCAAACAACTGAACTTTGGTTTCATCTGTCCACAGAATATTTTGCCAGTACTGGTGCTCTTGTGCAAACTGTAAAATGTAAATGTGCAGTAATGTTTTGTTTGGACAGCAGTGGCTTCCTCTGTGGTATCCTCCCATGAAATCCATTCTTGTTTAGTGTTTTACGTATTGTAGATTTGCTAACAGGGATGTTAGCATTTGCCAGTGACTTTTGTAAGTCTTTAGCTGACACTCTAGGATTCTTCTTCACCTCATTGAGCAGTCTGCGCTGTGCTCTTGCAGTCATCTCTCCTAGGGAGAGTAGCAGCAGTGCTGAACTTTCTCCATTTATAGACAATTTGTCTTACCATGGACCGATGAACAGCAAGGCTTTTGGAGATACCTTTATAACCCTTCCCAGCTTTAAGTCAACAATTCTTAATTGTGGGTCTTCTGAGAGCTCTTTTGTGCGAGGCATCATTCACATCAGGCAATGCTTCTTTTGAAAAGCAAACCCAGAACTGGTGTGTTTTTATAGGGCATGGCAGCTGTAACCAACACCTCCAATCTAATCTCATTGATTGGACTCCAGTTGGCTGACATCTCACTCCAATTAGCTCTTGAAGATGTCATTAGTCTAGGGGTTCACATACTTTTTCCACCTGCACTGTGAATGTGTACATGGTGTGTTCAATAAAAACATGGCAACATTTCATTCTTTGTGTGTTATTAGTTTAAGCAGACTTTGATTGTCTATTGTTGTGACTTAGATGATTATCAGATCACATTTTATGACCAATTTGTGCAGAAATCCATATCATTCCAAAGGGTTCACATACTTTTTCTTGCAGCTGTATATATATATATATATATATATATATATATATATATATATATATATATATATATATATACTTTTTTAACAGAGACCCTAGAGAATAAAATGGCCGTCATTACAATATTTTTTGTCACACTATATTTGTGCAGCAGTCTTTTAAATGCCATTTTTTTGGGAAAAATACACTTTAATGAATTAAAAAAACAGGAAAGTAGCCCAATTTTTTGTATAATGCAAAAGATGATGTTAAGCCAAGTAAATAGACATGTAACATGTCATGCTTTAAAATTGTGCACGCTCAAGGAATAGCAACAAAATACAATACTTAAAAATCTGCAAAGGCTTTAAATTTTTTTACAGGTTACCTGTTTAGAGTTACAGAGACTGTCTTGGACTGGAATTATTGCTCTTGCTCTAACGATCACGGCAATACCTCACATGTGTGCTTTGAACAACGTTTACATATGCGGGCACGACTTACTTATGCGTTCGCCTCTCCGCGCCTAAGCTCTGAGGGAAGGGGTGCTTTAATTTTTTTTTATTATTTTTTATTTCGACACTGTCCCTTTTTTTTATTTACTTTTTATTACTTTTATTCCTATTACAAGAAATGTAAGCATCCCTTGTAATAGAAATAAGCATGACAGGTTCTCTTTATTAAGAGATCTGGAGTCAAAAAAAATTCCAGATTTCTCATTTACCTTTAAACGAAAAAAATAACTCAACACACAGCCATTGTTTTAACTGCTGGCAACAAAATTGAGTGCAACCCTATGTGAAAATGTCCAAAGTGGGCCCAATTAGCCAATTTCCCTTCCAGTTTCATGTGACGTATTAGTGTTACAAGGTCTCAGGTGTGAATGGGGAGCAGGTGTGTTAAATTTGGTGTTATCGCTCTCATTCTCTCATACTGGTCACTGGAAGCTCAACATGGCACCTCATGGCAAAGAACTAGGGATCTAAAAAAAAAAAGAATTGTTGCTCTACATAAAGATGGCCTAGACTATAAGAAGATTGCCAAGACCCTGAAACTGAGCTGCAGCACAGTGGCCAAGACCATACAGCGCTTTAACAAGACAGGTTCCAATCAGAACAACATGATAACGAGTCCAAACACACCTCCAAGATGACCACTGCCTTGCTAAAGAAACTGAGGGTAAAGGTGATGGACTGACCAAGCATGTCTCCAGACCTAAACCCTATTCAGCATCTGTGGGGCATCCTCAAACAGGTGGAAGAGCGCAAAGTCTCTAACATCTACCAGCTCTGTGATGTTTTCATGGAGGAGTGGAAGAGGACTCTAGTGGCAACCTGTGAAGTTCTGGTGAATTCCATGCCCAGGAGGCTTAAGGCATTGCTGGAAAAAATGGTGGCCACACAAAATTTTGATACTTTGGGCCAAATTTGGACATTTTCACTTAGGAATGTACTCACTTTTGTTGCCAGCGGTTTAGACATTAATGGCTGTGTATTATAAATTTGTAAAAAAGAAGGGTGCGCTGATGTGTGAAAGGCTGCTCCCAGAATAAGTGAAAATGGTATATTAAATGTGATTGGTGCGCTTTTCAATGTGGAGAATGTATAAGTGTGTGTTATAAAACATACAATAAAACACTGAAATGTGATATATGAACCACCATAATAACAAAATTATATGGTATTTTAAATATTTTAAATAAAAAAAACAAATAAGTGATATAACAAATCAAAAACATTTTTTACAGTGTAAAGTTAAACAAAAATGTTCAACAATCCTAATGTGCAAAAGTCCAAGAAAAAGTGTAAAGAAATAAAATTCCTTCAAACTTCTGTGATAAGAAACAAAAAATGGTGAAAAGTCCAGTGTCTAATCAATAAGGTGATAAACGAATGGATAGTCCCTCCACCTTGTGAAATGCCTCCTTACCCGGCGGAAATAAGGTAAGTGCCTTAAATATACTCTTGTAGTTATGATGAATGGATATAAATGTAAACACCTCCACTCGTGCATTGATCCACCGGTGCAAAAAACAATACAAGCCTCTTACCAGATAAAGAAGAAAAACCAGCTTTTCAATCAACGGTTGAAAACTGCAGATGTTCTTCCTGTTTCCTTCAATTAGGGTGGATGGCTATCGGCTCACCCGGTGAATCGGCAGTGTATATTAAAAATATAGGAAGCTGAGTGCATTACCTTAAATGATTTTATTCAATAAAAGGATTGCACTTACATGGTTACAGTTGGTTCGAGCAAGGTAAGTATATTCAAGATGCAGAGGATCTCTGGTGTGACCCGTGTCCGGCTGCAGCGCGGACTCCGAGTGACGCAATGACGGCATTGCGTCACTCGGAGTCCACGCCACAGCATGCAGAGGAGGTTGGGAACTGGCTTACTAAACCATCCTCATTCTCTATCACCCAAGCTGAGACTACTGTGCAGTCCACCGCAGCTGTCAGAGGAGCTTATTCTGCCTCCTTGTCCACAGCTACTCCTGCCATAGTCCCAGCATCATTTATGGAGAAGTCAAATGAATTATTTGAACACAGAGTCATTCACTTGATCCTTGGCGATGCACAGTCATCATTTGATTCAGATGTTGGTTCTGAGGTTGAGGAGGGGAGTAACATGAGCCTAGAGAGAGGGGAGAATACTGATAAACAATAAATTGGCATTCATGTTCCCCAAGCAACAGGGTATCGCCATATTAGTTCCAGTGATGATAAGGATGGAGGGGATGATGGTGATGGGTGCCAGACAGAGTAGAGGAGGAAAGTGAGGGGAGGCACAACCCCAATGAGGCAAGATTTCTTCCAGAGGCAGCCATCATGGAACAGTAGAGGGCAGCCAACCTTTTCCATCAGATTGTGGAGCAGATATGTCCTGGTCCACTTCCCACAGTTCTGCTGTGTGGGCCTTTTTAAACACATGTGCAGCTGATCGCACTGTTACAATTTGCAATCTGTGCCGCAAGCAGATCAAGCATGGCAAAAACCCCAGGCATTTGGGTAGCACATGCTTCTAAAGGCATTTAACCTTCCACTACTCAGCCAGTTGGCAAGAGCACCTGAAAGCCACACACAAGGGACACAATTCTTCTCCTCCTTACTCCTCACCTTTAATGTCTACCCCCTCTATAACTCTTGACCTCTCAGCACCGTCCTCTGACAGGGATGATGGCATAGCAAAATGTATCAAAGGTCCTTGCAACACATCTGCAAGCAGCACACTATCAGCTGTAGCATATAGCAGGCAAATTTCTCTGCCCCAGCTGTTGCATTGAAAAAAATACACTTCCTGCCACCCACATGCCCAGTGTTGAAATTCCAACTTGTCCAAATTGCTGGCTTTACAACTCCTGCCTTTCCATTTGATGGATTCTGCACCCTTGGGTGAATTTGCAGAATGTGCTCCCACAATGGGAGCTTCCCATTAGCTATTTCTTTGCACATAAGGCCATTCCAGCTCTCTACCGTCAAGTGGAAAGCCATGTTTTGGCATTGTAGGGCAAAGCAGTCAGCAGCAAGGTCCACCTTACTGCTGACACATGGTCCAGCAAGCATGGACAGGGATAATATATTTTGTTCAATCACATTGGGTAACTGTGCTTGCAACTAGGAAGGATGCAGGACAGGGCTCAGTGCTGGAGCTTGTTTTGCAGCCACGTTTTTTATACAACTGGTGGTGATGATGCAAGATCTGTCAGCTCCACCCTCTCCTCCTCCATGCCCTCCTTTGCGGAATTGTCCTATGAACCACCAGTACCCCCTAAGCATTTAAGGGGCCATTCAATGAGTCAGGCTAAAAGATGCCATGCAGTGCTTCAGCTGGTCTGTCTAGGGGACCAGAGCCACACTGGAGCAGAGATTCCTTTAGCTATGCAGGGGTAGGCCCAGAAGAGATGGTTCATGCCACGTAAGCTTGAGCCAGGAATGGTGGTGTGCGATAAGAGCACTAGCCTTCTGTCCGCCCTTCGACAGGGAAAGTTGACAAATGTGCCACGCCTGGCACATGTCCTCAATTTTGTGGTACAGTGTTTCCTAAAGAGGTACCCAGGTTTGCAAGCTCTTCTAGAGCAGACAAGAAGACTCTGTAGCCATGTCAGGTGGTCATACACAGTCAGTATTTGGTTGGCTGACTGGGGGAAGTCCCCCTGCCCGTAAACCGCCAGATTTGGGACATGCCCACCAGGTCAAACTCAACTTTGGTAATGCTGCAGTGGCTGCACATGCAGCAGAAGGCCTGTGTGAGTATGGCACAGGGACAGGTTCAGGGGAGCTTGGCTTTTTTTCCTCACGCCAATGGCTGCTGATAAAGGATGCATTCACTGTACTGTCACCATTTGAGGAGGCGACAAGGATGGTGAGCTGTGACAATGCATGCATCAGTGATAATATCCCTTTTGTGTTCCTGCTGGAGCATACTCTGCATGGTATTATGGACAGGGCACTCGAGGCAGAGCAGCGGGAGGAAGAGGAGGACTTCACTTCCTCTCAAGGCCCACTTTATGCAGACACCATTCTTGCAATGCCACAGAACACACAAGAGCAGAGGGAGGAGGAGGATTCTGGCAGTTTTGGAGACATTGAAGCAGGGGAAGACATATGTCAAACCTTAAGAAATGGTTTTCAGTCCCCAAAAACCTTGGGAGTAGTACGTGGCTGGGAGGAGGCAGTTCCAGACAGTGTAATTCTCAGTGATCCCGAGCATCAAGGAAAAGTATCATAATTGGTTGACAACCCTTCTTGACCACCGTTACAAGGGGAAAGCCCCTGAACTCAGCCTGCCCTTACAGAGGGAGCATATAATGAAATATCTTGAGGACACCTTAAAGAGGAGTTTATGTAACACCTTTTCAGACTCTGGTAGGTTACAGAAAGGTAGTTTTGAGGCTTCTGTTGGTCAAAGGAGGAGCAGTGGGGAAAGGGGCCGCCTCAGTGAAGCATTTAAAAAATTTTTAAGCCTCAGTGCCCAGGCCTGTCAGCTTCCATCGGCAGCATCTGCATCATATGGTGAAAGATTATCTAGGGTCAAAAACAGACATGGAGCGCTTTCCAGTAGATGATCCACTGGGTTACTGGGTCATGAGAAAAGACCACTGGCCAGAACTTGCCTAGTATGCAATTTAGCTGATGGGTTGCTCTGTATCTATTGTGTTTTCCTGAATGGGCATTTAGGGCTGCTGGAGGTTTTGTGACAGATAAAAGAGCATGTCTGTCCACAAACTTCATTGATCGTCTGATATTAGTCAAAATGAATCAGTCTTGGATTAGCAGCAGCTATCAAGCCCCTGATGCCGATGTCTCTGATTAAATGTTTTTTGATCTGGAATTTCTGCAAGACTGTCTAGGCTGCCTAGCTTTGAGGGTGTTGATTTTATATTGAAGTAATTTTTTGTTATAGGTTTCATGGGCACAATTAACACCCAAGGACCAATTGTTCCACACCTGTTTTGACAGGTGCATATATTTTACATTTTTTTACAGCAAACCAATTCTTGCTTTCATCAAATGTACATCTATAGGGTTATGGTGTGCAAGCACCACCATCACCAAAGCCCAAATTTTCCATAACTGGTTGACAGGTGCATATACTTTAAATTTTTTACAGAGAGGCCAATCCTTGCTTTTTATCAAGAGTATCTGTAGCCATTTCTTGCTCTCTCTGGCAATGTGTTCTCGGAGCATTCTGCAAGGTTTTTACCTTCCTTTCACTGGTCTGTAGATCAGCAGCGGCTTCAGCAGCAGAATGAGTTTGGCACTAAACCCAAAACCATCCCCAATGGCCTTGTAAGCCAGTAATAGGGAAACTGGAGTGGGGTATAGAAAACAAGGGATACCTGGTCTCTGTGGATGGCTACATGAACATGCAGCTCGCCAATACAGAAGAGTATATAGATGGGGCATCGTCTGGACATCTTGGAGAAGTTCTAATAAGGTGTAATAATGTATCGTATATACGAGGAGTAGAAGAGGAGGAAGAAGATAGCGAGATGAGAGAATAAAGAAACTTCCAAATTACTTTTGTAAATTTATTTTGAAACTTTTCTTTTGAGGTTATTGTTGGACATTGTTTTTGTATGTTTTGTTTGGAAAAATAAACAGATTTTTTTTTTCAAGAGTACCTCTATAGGGTTACGGTGTGAAGGCACCAACACCCAAAGCCCAATTTTTCCACACTGTAATTCTATCCAAAATCTGCAAAAGAGACACCAGACTTTATCTAAAAAAAATAATTGTTAATCTTGGCCTGAGTGTACTATAATTCGGCTTCTTCACATGCGGCTTGCACACTGTGGTGTAAAACTTTCCTACTTCATCCAAAAACTGCCAAAGAGACACCAGAAATTATCCAAAAAATCTCGTCGGAGTGCACTAAATTGTGGCCTTATCACACAGACTGGCTTCCCAAGCCATTGTTTACAAAATAAAGAAAGCTTGCAGGGAAAATCAATTAAGCGACGGTTCACATTGCAGCGACGCTACTTCGCACCGCGACCTCCGTGGTCGCGGTGCGAGCAGCGCGCCGCGACCTCAGAGCGGCCGCCACGGACTTCATAACATTGAAGTCTATGGCGGTCGCCTCCTGGTCGCCCCAAAGAAGCTCCGGACCCTTTCTCTAGGTCGGAGCGACTTGTGTCGCTCCTATTAGAACGGGTCCGCAGCTTCCCTATGGGAGGCGACCTGCGGCGACCTGTGAGGCGACCAGGTCGCCTCACAGGTCGCCCTAGTGTGAACCGCCACTTAAGGTTGAATATATGTTTATTAAAGTAAACTAAATTTGAGGAGAGACAAACACATTCACTCAAAAAAAACAAATGCACAGGAACATTATTAAAAAAGCAGAAAATTCACTGCTATGGAAAACAAATAAAGAGATGAAAAAAACGGATTCCAAAAAAAAAGAGAGAGAAAAGAGGGGTTCAATCTCTATAAAAAAAAAACACTGTTTATAAACCTATATGAAAATAAAACACGTGAGGATAATCAAACAGTGCACTTAATCGGTGCACATGCAAGAGACCCGTACATACCAAATACGTGACAATATTCATAAAAAAAAGAAAAGTATCCGCGCTCAGTCACTGAAATAAATGTTACAAATAGGCTGCCAGCAACAATGGATATGACTGTAATCCAAATGGCAAAAAACAACAAAGGGGTGCAGCGCCAGAGACAAATGACAGTCACTCAATTGTATAGTCCATAAAAATGCAGATGGTAATAAATCCACTTAGAGGATTCCATAAGATAAAGGATACGACACAAGCACGCATACGCCGTGGACATCTTGGTAACCCGTGTCTGGTTTGATCAAGTAACACGTGAGTGCTACTTTGTTTTAACAATAAATGTTTTGAACTACTACACGATTGGAGCCTTTTCTCTTTGGAGGTTTGGACTATCCATTTGTGCTTATTGGATTGTTCTGGCGTTGGGAGAAGGGGGTGACCCGGTTTTAACCATTGTCCCTGCTGCTGCCGATTAATGAAGGAATCTGACATCACACACGCTTTTGACCACTCTATAATCTGAGGGTCGAATGCTTCTGGTAAGCAGCCCATCTGTCTAGAGCACCATGGTGAAGTGTTTCCTATAACTATCACTCTACCTGGCGTGGGAGTTTTCCTTTTTCTTATGGAATCCTGTAAGTGGATTTATTACCATCTGCATTTTTATGGACTGTACAATTGAGTGACTGTCATTTGTCTCTGGCGCTACACTCCTTTGTTGTTTTGTGACAATATTCATGGCAGGAGTCTAAGGGTAAAAGAGGAGCATAGTCAGAAAAAGAAATAGAAAAGATGGAAAAATAGAGAGAAAGAGAGAAAAAAGCAAAACAGTGGAGACGAGTTCTCTCAGGCTATAATGCAATCATGAGGTTAGAGTTTTTGATGGATTCTATCTCTCAATTTCTCTGATGAGAACAAATGAATCCATATGTACCAAAGTGTGGTAAACTTTTCCCACTTATCGAGCTCTCTCGCTTGCATCTCCTCCATTAGCATGATGTCATTAATTTTGCTTACCCAAGAAGATAAGGTTGGGGTGAAGGAACTTTTCCAATGTCTGGATATTAATTGTCTAGCAGCGGAGAGAGGAAGAATCTTCGTAGGCTAGATTTTTGGGTTTTGACCGGGCCCGGGCGGATGGATAACAGAGCTATGGAGGGAGAAGGGGTAAGGGATTCATCATAGATCTCTGTGTAGATACTCTCACACTCCCACCAAATGTGCAAGTACATTCCTCTCCTCATGTGACAGGGCAAACATGTGTCTGTGGATGTTGGAAAGATCCGGTGGATTGTAACCGGGTCGCAGGACCATCTGGATAATAATTTGTAATTCTTATCTTGAGCATAATCTGAGGTAGAAGATTTGTGAGTAAATAAGAATGCCATGTGCCAATCTCCAGTTGGTACCTCAAACCCCAGCTCTCTAGACCACAGTTTAGTGAACGTGGGGAGCGTATTGTGAGTGTGAGCCAATATTGATTTGTATATCGCTGATAAGGTGTGGTGGGGTATCTCTGGGAGGAGACACAAACGTTTGGATTCTAACAAAGGTCTATGTGTTTGATTCCAAGGTGAATAACAATTTACAGTAAGTTGACAATTGGAATTTCGTGACCCAATTTATCGCAGAAGATGCGGCATTAGGGTGAGCTACGAAGGGCCCAACATGTGTACATAAGAATGTGCTGTAGGCCAGGAGGATCGGTCATAGGACTCGTATGTCGAGGAAAATCATCTTAAATTAATTTTGTTTTTCTTTATATATGTCGGTTTTGCTGCATCCGGTTTCATACACGGTACAGATGCACCACTTTACAGGTAGACTAAGGGGACCCTCCAGGCACTATATTTAAAGGAAATCTTATTGTTTCACTTTAAGCATCATTAAAATCACTACTCCTTCAAAATGTATGGGTTTTTTTTTTTTTTAAATTGCATTGATTCATGTCCCCCAGGGCAGTACCTGGGCCCCCATAGCCTTTTTATGGCCAATAATTTACATATAAGCCTTCAAAATGGGCACTTCCGATTTTTCAAGTTCAAGACCCATAGACTTTAATAGGGTTTGCGTCAAAACTTTTGCGATGTTCGAGAGTTCTGGTGCAAACCGAACCGGGGGGTGTTTGGCCCAACTCTTTTGACAACGCAAAATATGTTATTTATTCTGTATAATTACCTTCGTAAGCATGGGGACATATAAGAATATGACCCTTAATATTTCATTATAATACTTTCAGACAGTCCTCACTTAAATTAACCTTCATTTGCCAGGATATTTTCGACTTGCAAACAGAATGCAATTTATTTATGCTAAGGTAGTCTATATTAGAGTTTACCCAATATTGGATAAATATCTGGTTTAATGCAAGACATTTATATATACGTATTAAAAAATAAAGCGATTGCTTAGATAATGCTTGATTGCACTGACAGTAAAATTAAATGCAAGAAAAAAAAAATTACAAATGTTGTTTAGTGGAGAACAATGCAACGGAATTGCCTTTAATTAGCTCACAGTTGGAGATCTGTTTGCGCTCCTTTTTGTAGTTAAGTCTTTCATT
Organism: Pelophylax lessonae; assembly: GCF_965119305.1. Lineage (NCBI taxonomy): Eukaryota > Metazoa > Chordata > Amphibia > Anura > Ranidae > Pelophylax > Pelophylax lessonae. The sequence continues at coordinate 413,168,595 of NC_138772.1, forward strand.
TAAGTGAAACAGCTATCTAATGCCGACAGCATGGTACCATACAGATATATGGGTGCAAAGTAAAGATATAAATAAACAGATTATTGACAAAACACTAGTCATTATCATTTATTTTTAAATTTACAACATTTATATACAAATGATCAGATATCCCCTGGTAGTTTCGTAATACCGCCTGACTTGGATGACTGACTATGTTGCTTTTAGCAAGGTCAGGCAATAATCAGGATTCTAGTGAATACTTCAAAAGACACCCTTGTAAGTTTGTTCTTGGAGGGGTTGTGGACTGGCTGTTTCCCAGCCAGCAGCTTTTGTTCCACCAGGATACAGTATGGCTAATACTGGGAGTGTCTTCTGAATGCATAGACATGAACATTATTGTTTTATAAACATGCATGTCTCTGACTAGTTCAGTGAAAACATTTTTGAATGTTTGAATTATCTAGTGTTAGAACATTAGACCAACTGAATGTGGCCAGTTTAAGCAACAGATATATATATACTGTATTTTCTGGCGTATAAGACTACTTTTGAACCTCAAAAAAATCCCCCAAAAATGGGGGGTCGTCTTATACGCCGAGTATAATATCTCCAAGGTAACCTAAGTATAAGTATTACCAGTAGATCATGTAATAGGGGGGTCGTCTTATACGCCCAGTCGTCTTATACGCCGGAAAATACGGTATTTACATTCTACAAGAGTGCAAAATGCAATCAACAGAAAGTGCATCAGCCTCCTGTTAATAATATTCTTATGCTTAGTACCCTATCACAAGTACTTTTCAAATGATGTGAACATATCTATATGATCTGTTTTTCATTTCTCCAGTTTTCAGGGTATTATATCATTGTATTTTTGGATAACAAGCACTGTATTTATTGTATATGCTTTTACTGGGCATCAATTCTGGTGCCACACTAGAAACAAAAAATTGCCTGTGTATCTGCTAAGGGAGACCAATGAGGACCTTGGTATCCCATAGACATCCAATTTCAATAAGAAGACAATCCATTAACAGCCAAATTTCGCATATCTTTAGGGCCCATTTTAACCAACAGGGTTGGCTAAAATGCATTTTTTGGAAAAGGCTGTCTAGCGCACCACAATGGCACAAAAATTCAAGCATGCTGAGTTTTCTAAGTATTGCACTGCACTGTGCTTTTTTTTTTTTTTTTTTTTTTGCACTGTGTTGCATGGCAATGCAGGGGGCTTGAGAAGGTGTCTTGATATGCACTGCGGCATACCAAGGTGAGTTACCGCGTGTTGTGGTAAAATGCACATTACCACACTGCAGTGGGGTGAATGGGCCCCTACACAAGTCTAAGACACTTTAGTTTCAGCCATCTGACTGTAATTTTCAAATCTCATTGGGCTCAACTAAAACTAACTGCTTCTTTTTTCAAGAATCCTTATCCCTGGTGTGATAGCTTTGAAAATTGAGACTAATGTCTATATCCCTATAAAAATAAAAATAACATATCTGGTTAAAGCAATATGACAAACTGTAAGCCTGCATAGCCATGCCTGCCAAGGCCACAGTGAAGCAACATTTGAATTTTGGACAGCTGGCTTTTGAATGAAATGGAAAGGTAACTTTAAAAAAAAAAAATTACAATATAGCTTGTGCGGGAAACATTTTTTTCCCTTCAAATCAGTGAAATAACAAAAGATTTTTATAGGATGAAATTGTTGCAAAATTAACAAATCATACAATTATTATTACCATAATTTGGAATTCATTCAGAATTAGTTGTCTTGGAACTTTTATTGACAATTATTTTTAACATATTGCTATTTGTTATAACTTTTTGCTTAAAAATATTCAGAATAAGCTTTTTTTTTTTTTACTACTTTGTACTTTGAATATCTATAATACCCAATGAGTAATGCATGTGAAGATGCTCGAGCAACTGAACATAGTTTTTCCTTTGAGGGAGGCAATAACAATTCAGTCTTATTGCCAGCATGAGTTTTTTCTTATTAAATCATGCCATGGACTTAAAATGAAATAAAAGCTTTAGCCTCGGTTCACACTATGAACAACATGTGAATCGCACAGGAACCGCACTACATTCCTGTTCAGTTTGAATGCAATTCAATGCAGTGCAATTTCAGCCCATTCATTTTGAATGGTTTTGGAACCGCACTGCAATTGGAACGCATGGTACTTTGGTACATGATACTGCGGGGAAAATGCATTGCTTTTGCAACCTGCATTTGGGGTGTCTTTAAGACTGCACTGAGACCCGCTGCGGATTACAAGGGTAGTGCAATCTGAATTCGGTGTGGAAAACACGCATAGATTGCGGGCATCCCGCACTGCATTAGTGTGAACCTAGGCTAAATGACAAACATAACGGTACTCTACCTATAGCAGTCTATTAATTTTTTTCTTTTAAGAAAAAGGAAAACATTCTACAAATATAGAAAAAAGCTGAAAAATACATGTATATATCCCAAAAGCTTGCATTCTTATATTTGTAAAGACAGAATGATGCACTTATGAGAAATCTAACTTATATTTATTGATATTCCGATTTTTAAGTTAAGCTTATAATATCATTATCTGTAGAACCTTAAATTGAAGATGAACTGAGTAGGGCTACAGTAGGGTTTTTTGAAAAATGATTTACTATAATAAAATTTAACTGGCAACATCAGTGAATTGCAGTACAAAATATCGAAATGCTGGGCTATTCCTCAAAATAAAATCACTATAATGCTGTATATGGAAGACGGTGTCCACAGAAATCACCCATTAACTCATTTATTGCAAACCATTCAGAAATAAATTGGTACCTAATTATTGCATACATGTGATTTAAATAATGTGACTATAGTAAAAATTCAGCAAATAACAAAATATTATCCAGGATATATCATATATACAGTATGTGCATATACATTCACTGTACCAGTGAGCTGTACTAAATATCAGGAAATAAATTGATTGAAGTAGTCACACACTCAATCACATAAAAATAGTTTTCATGTCTCTCATTTAAACTTAATTCCAAAATGCTTTATGTAATGAAAAAATAAAATATAAGTCAGCAGAGAGTTTATGATAATAATTATTGAAAAAGAGTGGTGTGTGCGCTAGAGAAATTAAAGCATTCAATCAGTCAAGGGGCCAATAACAGAGGAAAAGAGAAATTAAGAACCATAGGCAAGCGAGAAAAGATGTGTTTTAGGATGAGATGTGAAAAGAGATGAAGACTCAATGAGGCAGAGAGATACAGGAAGTCTGTTCCAAATGGTAGGATCTGCAGAGGATAAAACCATTGCACCAAATGTTGATGTAGAGGGAGGAAACAAAGGCTTGATGCATGGCAGAAACAAAAGTCACTAGTTATAAAGGCCTTACGAAGGTTATAATGTTAAAACCAATAATAGAATACAATAAGAAAAAAAAAAAACATATTAAAAGTGGTATTACAGCAAAAAGAAAAAAGATTGATACTCCAAAAGGCTACATGCAGATATGATTAGACTAACTCTTTGCAGTCCTCCGCTGTCCAAGAAGCTCAGCAGAACTTTAGCCATTTGCCATACAGAGATTGACAAAAGTCATTACCTCCTGGCTCAACAAAAGTATTTTTTTAAATCATATTTTGTCAAAGAAGCGTTGCAAAAATGTTTTGACCAATGCAGGCAGTATTAAGGTATTCTGACAGTCATGGGTGTCGGATTGGGTGTCAGAATACAGTAGCCAGCACTTCTGATAAATCCATCCATGCAGTTTAGCATGGATAAGGGAACAAAATGATTTCCTTTGTTCAGCCCGAGGGGCTGCGGAGACAGTTGGCAGGACTGGGAATATCAGGCCTGTATATTCACAGCTATTTGTTTCCAGAACTCAGATTATTGGTAATAGGGTGACTTTAAAGGACCAGTATCTGAAAAATTTATTATTTTTACCTATATAAGAGTATCAAAATAATCAGTAAATGAAGTCTTTTAATTTCACATTCCTTCCTTTACATTTTTTAAACATATACTGTATATGTGACAGGAGTTAGGACAAACTATAGCACTGCTAGGGGGTGTCTGGGCAGATAGGCAACTATAAGCTGCAGACTAACAGGATCAACTAATAGTAATAAAACAATACACAACATAACAGTGGGCAACAGCAGCCTTTTCGACATAAGTGTCCCTTCTTTGCTGCATACCCCTGCACCATTATTCAAACTATCTTTCACTATTTTGGCATTGCCTTTAGTCTTTTTCTGACAGCTCCTGGAAGCTCCCCATTGATAGTATCCTCTCCTCAAAGACAATCCACAGTGAATATGTACAGAGTGGTGGATGCAACATTCTTCCCCACTTAGAAAGCAGCTGCAGATATGGCCTTATAGAAGATATATCCATTTGTTTTTTTATTTTATTTTACAATTCTCTTGCCTATGGGACAAAGTGCATGAAGTACTTTGTCCCATATATTGCCCAACTTGTCCCAAATTGTGCGTACCAACTTGCCCATTCTTCCCCTTCTGCCCTGGCCAATCTGACATAAGCTTGAAAACGATGGTATATCTGTAGCACTGTCCCCGTAGGGCTTGCTGTGTGATGACTTCTTGGGTCTCCTCTGATTACCTACAGACCGTCATTTGGGGACAGTTCACTCATCCATCCTTACTCCCAGTTGCTCGTTACTCAATAAACATTCCAGGGGTTTTGGTTTTTGGTATTTATTGTAGAACTTGGTAGGGAGAAGGGCATAGTGGGATACTCCAACTTGAACTATTCACAGTAGATGAGGACAACTCTCACTTAGCCTCAACAGGTTATTTGTGGAAGCAGACACACTGCTTTGACCAAACTGCCACTTGTATGGAGGAATTAAGTCATCTTGCTTTCTCTAGCTGCAGACTTGATGTCACTACAATATCTTTAGGACACTCTCTAGCATCCCCTTGATTGACACCCGTCCACTCACTCATCTAGCAGAAGGGGTGGCCCTCTCAAAACAGGCCACAGATCTGTACCCATTGTAGGTAGAATCAGATCCTCTCCAGTGTCTCCTTTACAGTCAGCTCTGCAGGACATCTGGGTTCAGCTCCTCTGTTACTCTCCGGCCCTCAGATCGACCACCTGAGGCCGCATGGCAGCTTCCACAAAGGAGGGGCAGCTGCCCCTCCCTCCAGGATCCTGCTCTCCAGCTGAAATACCTCGAGCACATGTGCCCTTGGAATTTATACAGTATCCCAGCATGCACTGAAGCACTTTCCTCTGCCAATACCAGGGCTGAACTAAAAGTCTGTGCACGCATTTGTCATGTTTCCTCCCACTGTCCAATATGCCTCTTTATTGGACCAGTGTGAAACATTTCAGACAAGCTGAGCTGCACCTGAGCACTATGAGCAGACCTCACTAACAGATCCTGCTCTATAGTAGGCAGAGAGCAATATAAATGTATCTGGCAATCTCTCTGGTAAGCAGAAAAGATCCAAAAACTATATTCTCTCTTCTAGCACCTACCTAGGAGGGTGCTACATCCACCCCCCTGCCAAACTGAGTCATGTCCTCACTGGCTCTAGGGATCTGGCCCTACAAAAAATACCTGTGCAAAAATGTACAAGGAGTATCCCACAAACCTGGAAAGGGGGAAAAGGGAAATAACATATGTACAGGGCCATGGGGCATACCCCCATATGTGGCCAGTAGATATAATAAGTTACGTGAAAAAATATAGACATCTGGTGTACACAATTTACAAATTTACACAGGGTTTCACCAGGCGCATTATATTAATGCACCCCCTGCCAAACAAAAATTTGTCTGACAGGAAAAGGTTAAACATCCTGACTAACTATGCTACAAATAACATTTGTACATATATAAATAAAATAGACAATAGTAAGCCTCTCAAAGGCATGAAGATCCCCTGCAAGCCTGCAAAGGAAAAAGGGTGAGCGTGTAGTAACTTTACATCCTATATACTCAAGTGAGACTGCCCTCTCCACAGAGGCGACCTTATTACCTGAAGAATCTCTAACACTAACTATCCCGTAGAGACTTCTGATGCATCCAGCCCCCTAAGGGCACATTTGACTCGTGGTCCTGTTATGTTCCTCTAATAGACAAACAGAACAACCTGCCAATCTAACTAACTAAACATTTATGTACTTGTTCCATTTGGGAACCATATGACTGGCAATAGTCCCTTTTTAATTACCAGGGCACTGACACTTTCCTATTCTAGTCAGACCCACAAGCTAGAATGAAGAAATGTGGAGTCTGGTGTTCACAGAGTCCTTCTCTCTGCAACACCGAGGCAACACGTCTTCTCCTGGCGGCAGACTATTATTGCTGGAGCCTTAGCAAGGCTTGCCTACTTGTGAGTGTCTGTAAGAACTCTTCAAGGGATCCTTCACTCTGACACCCCTCTCTCTGAAGAGACAATGAGCCACTACCCTTCTCTCACAAGGTAGCAACTTGCACAAAGTTTCTTACAACATTACTCTGGCCCACTGGCCCAAAGGAATCTTCACAAAGTGTCTTTCTCAGTACTTCTTTTAATAACAGTAATGGCTCATGGCCCAAAAGGTGGCTACTCCTGCTAGGCAGATCTCTTTGGCATGCTCTCTCCTGTGCGGTGCAGTAACCCCTTCGCTGCTGCCACAGCACTGCTCATCCTGCATGAATGGTACAGCAATGCAGATTGTGTTTTCTGCCACAGATACACATACATCTGCCTCTTCTGTCTTGGGTGTACTTTTAATATGCAGAGAAAAGCCGTGATCCTGAGGATCACGACTGATCTCTGATGAGTTACCGTTTAGTTTGCTGAGATGAGGAGCAGAGAACACGTTCTTCTCTTCTCATCACAGTACATGACCGTTTCTGTCACAAACGGCCAGTTTAGAAAAGTGAGATCTGAAGATCACACAGCCGTTATTCTGAAATATCTCCATTCCAGATTCTCCAGCTCAGAGGTGGAGAATCAGGGGGAGAAGCTGTGTGATCAGAGGAAGAAGACTTCTTTCTTCCTATATATCAGCACCAGGGGGTTCAAAATAAAAAAAATAAAAAATATATATGTATATATGGTATGTATGTATAGGTGTATGTATGTATATATATATATATATATATATATATATATATATATATATATATATATATACATATACTATATATATATATATACACTGTATGTACTGGTGTGTATATATATATATATATATATATATATATATATATATATATATATATATATATATATATATATATATATATATACACTGTATGTACTGGTGTGTATATATATATATATATATATATATATACTGTATGTACATATGTATATACACTGTATGTATACTGTATATGTGTGTATGTGTGTGTGTGTGTGTGTGTGTGTATAGATCGATAGATATTCAGTAAGTTTTCATGTGTCAGAACATGACATTACGAGTGCTTTTAAACTTTGGTTTCACTTTTAAAACTTGGCGGCACTGTAATCTCACAAAATCTCGTGAGATTACAGGCAGTCCACCCAGTTATACAGGGATCACGGCCGTTTTCAGAGAAAAAAATTCTCCTCTGATCACCCTTTGGGAATTGAAGTTCTCGACCACCTAAACTGGGTGCCAGAGTTGATAATTTTTCTCTGAGAATTGCCGAGAAGTGAACTGAGAGAAAACTTCTCAGTTTACTAAACGTACACCTGGACTTGAGCTCCCGTTGCACTTTTCCATTCACAAGCCAACCAAACTCCCTCACTGCTGTTAGAAATTGTCCTGCTGTTACCGACTGCACGGCAGACATTTTCTTCTACAGCACATGTACTGACACAACCCCTGACACGCCGATCCCCGCATCCAGGGTCACTGCTTTCTTGACCATAACTTGAAAGCACACTTGCACTGATTACTGTACAGCAGACATTACTTTCTCCTACAGTACAGCACATCCTTTTTCCACCGACCCTCCAGCATTTTACTTGAGAAGGCATGGCGTTTCTTGGGTAAATAGCAACCACTGCTGGAAATCCCAGACGATGCCCCCAAATGTAGCACTGTCCCTGTAGGGCTTGCTGTGTGATGACTTATTGGGCCTCCTCTGATTACCTGCAGACAGTCATTAAGGGACATCCTTACTCTCAGTTGCTCATTACTCAAAAAACAGTCCAGGGGTTTTGGTTTTTGGTATTTATTGTGGAACTTGGATGGGAGAAGGGAATAGTGGGATACTCCAACTCTCACTTGGCCTCGCAAGGTTATTTGTGAAAGCAGGCACACTGCTTTAATCATACTGCCACTTTTATGGAAGAATTAAGTCCTCTTGCTCGCTCAAGCAGCAGAATCAATGCAACTACATTATCTTCAGGAAACTCTCTAGCATCCCCTTGACTGACACCCATCCACTGACTCTTCTAGCAGAAGGGGTGACCCTCTCAAAACAGGCCCCACGACACAGATCTGTACTCACTGTAGGCAGAATCAGATCCTCTCCAGAGTCTTCCTTACAATCAGCTCTGAAGAGGAGGGACAGCTGCCCCCTCCCTCTGGGACCCCGCTTTACAGCTGAAAGACCCCAAGCACATGTGCCTCTATTATTTATACAGTATCCCAGCATGCACCATCGCACTTTCCTCTGCCAATCACCAGGGCTGTACTAAATGCCTGTGCACTCATTTGTCAGGTTTCCTCCGACTGTCCAATATTCCTCCCTATTGGACCAGTGTGAAACACTTAAGACAAGCTGAGCTGCACCTGAGCCACTAACAGATACTTCCCTCTGGCAATCTCTATACCTACCTATACCTGGCAATCTCTCTGGTAAGCAGAAAAGATCCAAAAACGATATTCTCTCTTCTAGCACTTATGTAGGAGGGTGCTACATATCTATAGCTACAGTTTGTTTCGGATGTGAACATTTCCCAATACAAGCACTGGCATGAATGCAGGAGCTGACAAGTTTCCCCTAGCTCGTTGCTTGTCTCAGGAAAGTGTTAACAGTCAAGACAAGCTGCAGCTATGAGTCAATCATTTCCTTCAAAGCTTTTATCAGATTGGTCAAGGCAAGGGGGGTGGTTGGTTTTCATACCTAGAGTTAGAAAGCACTTAGAAACATGGGACAAAGTACTACATGTATGTTGTCCCATATGGGACAGAACTGTAAAATAGAAATTCGAATGATAGACTTTCTTTATGGTTTAGCGCAAACAAAAATCATGGTTTAGCTTTCTGTGTTGCAACATTATCATGGTACAAAATGTCATGCTGGAATTAAGACAATTCTTTAGACTAACTGGCAGGCATGGTGTTCTGGATCCAGACCAAGCTACTGTCCAATCTGGACCTATGGTTGCGCCATTTAGGAGCCTTTGTTCCCTCTGGCCTCCGTGGCTGTCATTCTGAAGGCAGTGAGAAGAGCGAGAGATAGCATAGCAATGAACAGGGATCAGGAGGCACTGGATGGAGGACTGCAGTGGGAGCTGCATGAGTTAACTTTCTAGATCAACTAGCAGGTGATTCATTGCTAGGACACCTAGCAGTTCTAGCAACCAATCACCAGCTTGTTAATATAAAAAGTTATCCCCAGAAGCTCCCACCCTTTGTCCAGTGCTGCTGTGCCTCCCACTCTGAGTAAGGTAAAAAAGTATGGGAAAGAGGAGATGGCAGTGAAGCTGGGGGGGGGGGGGGGAGACAGGGGGTGTGCTGTTTGCAGTACTGTGTGTGTGGGGGGCTATTTTGAAGAGGGGGGCAGATGTGGAGATGTGGATGGGGCAGAAGACATTATTGTGGTGGGGAGAGGGTAATGTGAAAGGGGAGCAGTGCTGTGGGGGAGGGTGATGCAAAGGGGGACAAGTAATGTGGGGGGGATGTAAAGGGGAGCAGTGCTGTGGGGGGGGGGGTGATGTGAAGGGGAGCAAGTGCTGGTGACGAGGAAGTGCTGTGGGTGGGGGCAGATGTAATGGGGAGCAGTGCTATAGGGGGGAGGTAAAGGGTGCAGTGCTGAGGGGGGAAATGTGATGTAAAGGAGGCGCAAGTGTGTGGAGGAAGGGGACTGATGTGAAGTGGGGCAGTGTTGTGGAAGAGGAGATGTGATGTAAAGGGTGAGCAATGCTATGGGAGGAAGGGGTATAATGTGAAAGGGGGAAGTGCTGGGGGGTGATTTAAAGTGGAAGAGTGCTGGGGGAGGAGATGTGATGCAAAGGGGGTAAAACGCTGTTGGGGGTGATGTAAAGGGAGGCAAGTGCTGTGGGTGGTGATGTGAAAGGTTACAGTGCTGTGGGAGGTGATGTGAAGTGGAGAAGTGCTGTGGGGGGGTGATGTAAAGGTGAGGCTGTGTTGTGGGGGTGATGTAAAGGAGAGACAGTGCTGTGAGGGGTGATGTAAGGGGGGGCAGTGCTGTGGAGGAGTGATGTAAAGTGGGGGGGTGATGTGAAGGGGGAAATGGACACTGATGTGAAGGGAAGACTGACGTGAAGTGGGGGACTGTGATGTGCGGAGGACTGAGGACACGGATGCAAGAATGGAATTGTGATATAAAATGAAGGGGCTGTGATGGCAAGGATCTGAGTCATCGCACAAACATGCAATTCAGACCTCTGTTGGAAAAAAAGTTTACAAATTGGACCTCCATGAATTTTAATTCAGTACTCCTGCTTTAGACATTACCAAGATTCTGTGTTACTGATACCCCGTAATATATTGTCATATATCTGTGCATCTAGGTGTGCGAAATTCAATGGTTCGATGATTGCTTAAAAGGATGAGGAAAAGTTTTACAGAGAGAGAGGTGATTTTTCTCTGGGGGATGGGGCATGTTTTCCTGGATGCGTTTGACATGAAGAGGGGGAATTTTTGACCGCACATTGACACATATTGTAAGGCTTGCCCATTTACTGCTCTACATGTCTAGCTATCAAAGCCTTTAGTCTTGTTTAAACCCACAGGATTATACTGTATATACAACATTCATTAAAAAAATGTTGACTGGTTTAGTTTTTAGCCCATTATTTGTATTAATTTTGTGATCATTACCAAGGAGAGTGTGTGTAATGTCAGGTTAGCTGGGCATTCCTCTAGGATATGTTAAAATTTTTTGCTCTGACCCAGCATCTTTCCTAGTATCCCCTGAAATTTCCTGACCTCTCTTCCTTTTCTGAACACCATCCTATATAATACTCTTACACCTTCTTGTTCTGAATACTTTTTTTTGAAATCTCTCTCTTCCTTTCCTGACACTTCATCATTTTTGTATCCAGCTTTTACCTCTGTTTTTCTTATAAAAACATAGAACAGAGGTTGGTTCAATGCCATAATGAGCCAACATCTAAAATAACAGATGCCAAAAAATGTACATGGCAAGATATTTGGGACTTTATAGGGCACATGTAAGCTTGAATAATACAATAGACTATCATTAAAAAGCCTTAGTGCCGGTTCACACTAGGGCGACCTGTGAGGCGACCTGGTCGCCTCACAGGTCGCCGCAGGTCGCCTCCCATAGGGAAGCTGCGGACCCGTTCTAATAGGAGCAACACAAGTCGCTCCGACCTAGAAAAAGGGTCCGGAGCTTCTTTGGGGCAACCCGGAGGCAACCGCCATAGACTTTAATGTTATGAAGTCCGTGGTGCCCGCTCCGAGGTAGCGGCGCGCTGTCGCCCCTATGTGAACGGGGGCTTATAAACTTATATAACTTTTTATTCAAAACATGTTAAAATAATTTTATAGAAGCAATGGCTGATTATAACAGAGATAACGTCCTTGTTACAATTACTCATTGAATAGTACACCACTCTTATTCATACATGGTAACAAAATGACAGCAAATCTAGCATTTGAATGTAATCACAATGTGGGGACTAATGCCTCGTACACACACAACGATTATCGGCCGACCGATCGGCCGTCTTTTGTCCAGTGTCGTTGTGTTGGTTGAAATGTGCTCTAGACTGCACACAAATTTTATCGGCCAACAAAAGCCAACTTCAGAAGTGATGTCATGTTCTGGTTTACTTTTCGTGTGTTTTTTCTTCTCTGAGCATGCCCAGTCTTGCTCATCACATTTGTGTCTGCCGAAATCTGTACTGACTGACGGAAAATCGGCCGTTGTGTTGACGGCCAACAAAAATTTTATAGCATGCATACCAGATTTTGTTCGGCCGAAAAGTCGCAGTCTGTTGTCGGAAGCATCATACTAACAAGCCGAAAATCGGCCGATCGGACATTGGCCTAAAATTCACGGCCAACTATCGATGCGTGTGTACGAGGCTTAACTGACACATTTCAATAATTTGTCCTTTTCAAGGGTACAGGTAGTGAATATAAATGTATTAAAAGGACAAGAAAAACATCAGCATAAAAATGTAAAATCCAGATTGATGCCTTCACCTGACACCCCCTGGAATCCACTACATCCTCAAAAGGTGAGGTGGATGCAAAGATTGCTAAGAGTACTAGAAGTTGGACACTTAACAATACATCTACCGGGTTCTAAAGAATAGGAGACAGACATAAAAATTGCTAAGGTGCTAGTGCTAATTAGACACTCATTATCTGTATAACAGTCTCCACTTGTGGACACAGGTTATCAGTATCCAGGATAGTAAGCTGAAAGGTCTGGAGGATGATGCCAGTATTCTAGATGTTGCAAGACTGCCAATATCCAAGATATTTGTCAACTTTAAAATTCTGATCCTGTTTATGTTGTGGTTGAACCCTTGCATTTGTCAATGTTCTTTATGTGAAAAGTACAACCAAGAACCATTTAAAGCCAAACATTTTGGGCTCTTTCACACACTCCGTCCGCTGGACGGAGTCCATTTTTCTCAGCGGGGGATCGAGCCGGCGATCCCCCGCTGAGCAGCAGGAGGACAGCTGTGTCTCCGCGCTGTGTGCGGAGACACAGCTGACAGTTCCCCATGCATATCTATGGGGGAAATCGGATGTCAACGGACCATCAGTCCGTTCTCACCCGATCCCATCCGATCCGCTGGACGGATGGAAAATAGGGTTTCCATCCGTCCAGATTTGACGGATCGGATCGGATCGGGTCGGATGTCAGCGGACATGTCTCCGCTGACATCCGATACCCCATAGGAATGCATGGGGGGACCGTTCAGATCCGCCAAAAAAACGTACAGGCGGATCTGAACGGTCCGCCTGTGTGAAAGGGGCCTAAGGGCTCTTTCACACGGGCGTTTCATCCCATCCGTTTGCGGATGAAAAAACGGACATAGGGCTCTTTCACACGGGCGTTCCGTATGTCCGTTTTTCATCCCATCCGTTTGCGGATGAAAAACGGACATAATGTATCTCTATGTAAATACGGATGTCATCGGATGATCATCCTCTGACATCCGTTTTTTGTCAGTTCAGTTCAGTTCAGTTCAGTTTTTTTGAACGGAGGAGAACCCTATTTTTTCTTCCTTTCAAAAAACGGAACGGAAGCAAAAACGGATGTCAGTGGTGTCATCCGCAGACATCCGTATTTACATAGACATGCATTATGTCAGTTTTTCATCCGCAAACGGATGGGATGAAAAACGGACATACGGACCGGATGACACAAGTGTCATCCGTGTCCGTTACAAAAAAAAAAAAAGGACCTGATCGGGCAAAAAAAAAGGAACGCCCGTGTGAAAGAGCCCTTAATGTATCTCTATGTAAATACGGATGTCAGAGGATGATCATCCTCTGACATCCGTTTTTTGTCAGTTCAGTTCAGTTCAGTTCAGTTTTTTTGAACGGAGGAGAACCCTATTTTTTCTTCCTTTCAAAAAACGGAACTGAAGCAAAAACGGATGTCAGTGGTGTCATCCGCAGACATCCGTATTTACATAGACATGCATTATGTCAGTTTTTCATCCGCAAACGGATGGGATGAAAAACGGACATACGGACCAGATGACACAAGTGTCATCCGTGTCCGTTACAAAAAAAAAAAAGGACCTGATCGGGCAAAAAAAAAGGAACGCCCGTGTGAAAGACCCCTAAACCTCCAATGTTTTGCTTTTTTTAAAATATACTTAAATTTTTTATGTCTTGAGGTTGGTCATGTGACTTACAGGGTACTCATCTTTTTCACCTCTTCTTTAGTACTGGGCAATTCACAATGATGAAGAGAGTAATGCTAACTATTCTCTGAAACGTTGTACTGCGAGTGCATGATGCCATGATGAAGCCCACATGTGGGTGCAGCCAATGACACTCTACATTCAGAGGATAAGGGTTAAATGATTCTGAGCATCATCCATTGTGAAAGACTGACAGAAGATATGGCACAAAGAGCTACATTTTTATTTTTAAAAATGTCTGTCAGATTTTTTTATTTTTTTATATTTTGTAAAGATCAACATCAGATAATGATAACTGTACCTCTGGAATACTCTTAGGTGCACCAGATTGTGGACCTCTGTTGATAAAGCCTTGTACACACGGGCCGAATGTCGACCGGCATCGGCCGGTTCAATAGAAACTGGCTGACATTCAGCCTGTGTGTATGGCAGCCGGTCCAACAGAAGCCAGCCATTCGGCTCATGATCAAAAAAGGTCTGCTGACTGGCTCCTGTTGCCAATGGCTGAGAGCACTGACTGTAGTGTTCTGGCGGGGGAGGCAGTCCCCCTGTCAAACACAATAGCACAGAAGGGGAGTTCACTGTACTAACATCAGATTGTTATTACAGCAGCTCCGAGCTGTCAGGTTTTTTTTCCTTCAACCCGCTGGGTTTAACAAAAAAAAAAATAGTGGTGTGGAGGAAACTTAAGGAAAAGCACTTGTTTATGTTACACTTTTTAATCCTATAACCTATAGTTCATAACGATAAAATTTTCACTAAGGAGTTGATTTACTAAAACTGGAGAGTGCTAAATCTGGTGTAGCTGTGCACGGTAGCCAATCAACTCCCGAGTTCAGCTTGTTCAATTAAGCTTTGACAAAAAAAAATGGACACTAATTGCCAAGCTAGATTTTGTCTTCTCCAGTTTTTATAAATCAACCCCTAAGTGACTTCATTAAGTGATATAAACATCTGCACATGTCAGTTACCAGCATGCATATATGTATGCATGCATGAAAATTCATCAATCATTTGGCGGACACACCTCAGTCCAATATCTATGGCTAGCTTTTGGAAGTTTGTGTCCCCATGAGCTCCAGCATACTGTAAATGGACCATATACCTCTAGAGATACCTTTACACAAATAGCTTGGTGAGTTAAACACAACACAACGTGACATCCATAGTCTATATGCATCAAACTAGCTATTCAATATTTACTCTAAAGGCAGATTACAAGGTTTGTTCCAAACTGGAAAACATCCTCGTAAAGTCCTTGAAAGATTGGAGTAAAAATACAATTGACTGCATGGCCAAATTTCTTTTCATGCCTGCTTACCAAGTTTTGTTCATTTCACAAATAAACAAGGCATGAATACATCAATCTACAAACCATAAACAATAAAGAACTTCATCCTGTAAGTTTGCTACGGCCAGCAGTTTGTGGCTGCATCTCCTATTTGTCATAAGATAAATGAAAAAGTGATTGCCATTTGTCACTGAATACACAGGAGAAGTGTTCAGCTGTGAACCGTTCAATGCAGACAACAGTAAATACTGCTCTTCCCATTACCATGTTTTGTAACATAAGCTTCTAAGAATTATAAAAGATAAAAATGTAATAACATTTTTCATTACAATGTCTGCTAATTTCTCCACTTGTGTGCATTAAAGAGATAAAACTATAAATTTCAAATCACTGCTGGAAATCTGGAATTTAATAGACTATATTATAAATACAGGCAAAGGCCATCTTTTACTAAGAAAGGTGGTTTGCAAAGTTGGGTGTAGAATTTAATTTATGTGTATTGTTCACATTTTTGTGCTGTTCAGTGATTTTTAATACAAACTTTTTTATGTTTCTGGGAGCTACTGGTGCTTGACGGCTTTCAACTATATTAATAGAGTTTATAACTGCACCCATACATTAATATATTCTGCGTTTTATCTAAACTCTGATTGAATTTAAGCTTTGCCTATGTTTGCTGTTGCTATACTTTTACATATTCTGTAAACGGAGTGAACTTTATGAATTTGTATTAAAGGTAATAAAACAACAAAATGTAAAAATGCAAATATCTTTGGTACAATAATAGTCTGAGATCACAGAGCTTGTAAATGTGCCTGAGGTCAGGCATGTTAGAAGCTGCTGGTCTGGTTTAAATAAAATCATATTGTGTATTTGTTACAAAAAAAAAAAAACCTTTTCTAAATTATTATTGATGGTGGGATTCAGTTTTAAATTAGGTTATGAGGGGAATATAATATGCAAGTTGTGAATACGCTACTATGTAAAATGTTTTTATTATAAAATTGTTCCATTTTAAATATGCAAAGACATTACATTTTGGCCAGTATCTATATCTGTGACAGCCATTTTTGCCTAGCTCCGAAGTATGTATACATGGCTCAGATAATTATTTTCTTCAGGAACCCTATTCACAAAAATGAGTACAAAAATATACTGTATATTTACCATCCTGATATCTTCCATTTCCATTTAGAACATATGTGCAAAAAATAACTAGGATTTAAATGCAGGTTTAATAAATCCAGTGACATACAATAACGTTTTACCAAAGTGAATTGCCTATAGCGACTGCACACCAAGAATCATGTTGGTACTTTGTTTCTTTATTATAGTTATTCTCTCAATGGTTGGTGACTTTGGAAGTCTCAAACCATGGAGTTGACTAGTCAGAGATATTTAATGGAGATGTTTGCCAAGTAGTCTAAACACAAAGGGCATATGGATCAAAATGAAAGAGATTTATACTTTTTTCTCCCCTGGGCTAACTACCTTATGCCATCACTTCTCACCAACACATGTAGTTACATATACAAAAATAAATAATCATAGACACAGTGGATAAAACCATTGTTTAACTGTATAAAAACACAGGATTGGCCAAACATTGGAAAAAATTGAAAACACATATATAAATAACATCTTAAAAAATTATCATTATTAAGTAAACATGTCCTTGGAAAAACACAAATAGGTCAATTATGAAACAATCAGAAGAATGTCCACAGAGACTCAATCAGTACTGCATACCCAGTACTGTGCCTAGAAAGACATGATCAACTGGCCCTGTCCCTTTGTGTCCCTCTTTCAATCTTCTTGCTACTGTCCTTACAGGGTATGTGTCCTACTCCCACTACTTCTCTCTCTCTTTAGACTCCAACGCTGGGGGTTGGAGTCTAAAGCTGGCCATATATGGATTAAAATTTGTCCAGTTTAGCAGGAAACATTTGAATTTTGGTTAATGTGTGGCTGTCCCTACTCAACAGAAGTAGATCATTTGATTGACTTCTGTTAATGGGCCATGTTAGAAAACAGATGTTGATAAGCGGGTAAAGCCAATCAGCTGCAGACGCTGATCAGTGTATTCTGACAACATTGATTTCTGTTGTCAAAGTACAATGTCTCAGCTGGGGGGATTCCTCTATCCAGGTTGTTTGTGAGGATGGAGGATCTGTTTTTTTTTTTTTTTTTCAGCCCGCTGGGCAAATGAAAGAAACAACCTGTCTATAGCCAGCTTAAGTAACTGGAAATATAGTTACGTTTTATCAGGGCCAGCAACATGCATGGCTGCTGCAGATGCACACAGATGTGTGCAGAAGGAAGGAGATAACAGAGTGATGCCTGACAAGCTCTTTAGAATTGCCTCCTCCCCCTCCCTCGCTTCCAACTGTATATATATATATATATATATATACACTTTTTTAAGGTTTTTTTTGTGTTGCAAAGCATCACTTGTGCATTTTTCAGTTAGGTTACAATGATGCCTGTGCTTCCCCCTCACACGTCCTCCTCCAAAATTCTGCATGTGCGCAGATGTGCCACTGGACTTTGGAGCCAGAGAGCCCTGATGCACATCTGACATGAGCAGGTTCTACCAGCCCATCTGTGCACATGTGGCTTTCCCTCAGATATGAGCACAGGTGGGTATTATGTTGCCATCTTTGCACATGCATGGGAAATATACTGTGTGTACACAGACATGCTGAAGGGATATGTCAGGATCCAATAGCCAGGTAGAACCCTTAGACATATCTGTGCACACACCATAATGGAGAGGAGGAGCCAACAAAAAGGAGGCTGAAGTTCCTCGTTAAGTTTCCGAGTAGATGTAGGTAGCATAAAATTGAAATGGCCTGTGCTGCTCACTGGTAGCAATGGCCAATCGCCCAATTCCTTTTCTTCACAGAAACTGCTCTCCTAAAACTCACTAACAACTTATTAACCGCTAACACCAATGGCCTCTATTTGTACGCCTACTCTTGAACCTTTCTGCTGCCTTTGATAGAGTTGACCACCCCCCTTTTACTCAATAGACTCTATTTCCTTGACCTTCGTAACTCTGCTCTTTATGGTTCTCCTCTTACCTATCTCACCTTCAGTGCTCGTTACAATCCTACCTCCTCCTCCTCTCTTTTTATTGGGGTACCCCAAGGTTCTGTCCTTGGATCTGTTCTATTCTCTATCTACTCCCCCCTCCTTGGGTCAACTCATGGCCTCCCATGGCTTCTAATACCATTTCTTTGCTGATGACACACAAATCTATCTTTATACCCCTCAGCTCACCCCATCAGTCTCTCTGTGCATCACTAATTTAATAACAGACATATGAGTATGGATGCCATAACATTTACTCAAACTAAATCCATAAAAAACTGAGCTCATAATATTTTCTCCCCCCTGTGCTCCCTCCCTTGACTACTTTGTCGACATCAATGGCATAGCTGTCAGTCCCCCCACATACCAGGGTGCTAGGTATAATCTCGGACTCTGAACTATCCTTTGGGCCCCACTGCTGTCCAACTCTTGTCGCCTCTACTTCCATACCATTTTCAAAATACACCCCTTCTCAATCAACAACACTACAAAGCTACTAATTTACTCCCTGGTTATCTCTTGCCACAACTATTGCAACTCCCAACTCATTGGTCCACCTTTACACAGGCTATCCCCCCCTTCACTCCATCATGAATGTTGCTACCAGATTCATCCACCTCACCAACTGTTCAGTGTCTGCTACCTATCTTTGCTATCCCCTCCACTAGCTTCTGCTCACCCAACAAATACAATTATACTAACAACCTACAAAGCAATCCAAAACTCTGCCCCTAGCTAACATCACCAACCTCATCTCAAAGTATCAACCAAATTGTTTTCTTCACTCCTCCTAAGACTTCCCGCTCCATAGCTTCCTTTTCACCAACTCTCACACTTGCCTCCAGGACTTTTCCAGAGCCCCTCCTATCTTCTGGATCTTCTTACCCCAATCTGTCTGACCATCTCCTACTCTAGCCACTTTTAGGCGATCTCCGAAAACACATCTCTTCAGAGATGCCTATTCCGCCTCTAACTAATAAACTGTACTTATACTTTCTCCATCAGCTCATCTCTCACAGTTAGTACCTTTTGTAACACTTGACCCTGCCTTTTAGATTGTATGCTGTAACAAACAGGGCCCTCTGATTCCTGATTATTGAATTGTATTGTAACTGTACTGTCTCCCTTAATTTTGTAAAGTGCTATGCAAACTGTTGGTGTTATACAAATCCTGTATAACACAAAATCTTCAGATTTTCTCCCAAGGAGGTCAGTGTGACGAAACACGTAGGGCAGAGCTACCAGTGTCATTGCATCACTTCCAGGTCGAAGCCATGGAACGCAGACACGCTGCCAGTCCTCCTGATTTTAAATGCTGAATCTTTTTTCTTGAAATGTAAGTGCAATGTATGCATTTTTAAATAAAAACAACATTTTAAAACAATATTACACTATGGGATATGCCTGTTGTTGTTATCTCTGCATGTGAGAGTTCTGGAGGAGCAAAGAAAAGGAGCAAAGGGGAGGATAGCCCTGGAAACATGTGTACAGTCATAATAGCACTGTGAATGCGAATACACCCTGAAAAAGGGAAAGACTGCTGGTGAGTTAGGTCAACATTGGTTAAGCATGTGTGAAGACCACTGGCACACTCCAGAACTGTATATCATTTTATGGACTCACTATTTGTTTTAGCGCGTCACTTTATTTTGGAATTATTTTTGGATTAATATTGCTGTTTAATATTTTATCACTTTATTAACACGGCACTTGTCACTTTAATATATTTTGTATACATACATTACATATGGAACAAGCACATATTTGGTTGTATATATTTTTTGTTAGTGTATGAATTTGGAATTTATTTCAAACACCACACTCAGTTAAGCAAACTAACAAGCAGCGCCACACCCACTCCCATTTCATTTTACATTTCTGACTCTGCTAGCAGTAGTCTTATTGGGGGCAGCAGCTTATTATATATTCCCTATCCATTCCACCTAGTGGTCTGTAGCGCGGAATATATTTCCTTTTTTAAAAGAGTGAATTGGTAGTTCATAACCTAGGTTCTTAACCATGTGGACCCCAGGAAGAACAAGCTAGGTGAATGTTATTTATTCCATAACCTCAGCTTAACCACTTGCCGCCCGCCTGCCGTCAATTGACGGCGGGAAGATGCGGCCATTGTTCTGGGAAGACGTCATATGACGTGATCCCAGAAAAGCAGGGCAGGCGCACGATCGTGTGCGCGCCGCCCTGCACTGCCGGTGTCGGGACACCCCCCGTCACCGGGAGGGGGGGAAACAGCCAATGGGCATGGCTGTTTCCCATGTGATCGGCTGTGTTCCAATGACACAGCCGATCACAATACAGGAGCCGGGAAGATGACCGCGCATGCGCGATCGGGAGCGCGCAGCCATGTCGGTGGCGCTGTGTTCCGTAGGAACACAGCTGTCACCGGCAGTAGTAAACAGTCACTGACAGTGACTGTTTACTAAGTGATCGGCTGTGAATCCATTCACAGCCGATCACAAAATGTAAACAAAGAGCAGTAACTCACTGTTACTAGCTCTTCTCAACTCACACAGTTTCCAGTGTGAGGAGAGCAGAGCTAGAAATAGTGAGTTACTGCTCTGTGTACCTGTCAAATGTAAAATCACACCAATAAAGGTCCCCATACAGTCCTCAGCCCCCCCCCAATTGCACCTGTCACCCAACAGTCACCTCATCAGGGCCCAGAAATTGACACCCATAAGGCTACGTTCACATGTGATCGTAGCGATCGCGGGCAGAATCACGCGATTCTGCCCGCGACCTGGAAATCATTGCAAATTGCGGGACGCCTGTGAGTTGCCCGTGATTTGCAATAGCACCCCAAACGCTGTGCGATGCCGCGATTTTCACCTGCCAAATCGCGGTAACATCGCGCAAACAATGCATGACGCCCAAAAAAGGTACAAGAGCTTCTTTGGGGCGTCATGCGTTGTTTGCGTGATGTTTAGTCCAATTCGTGGCCATTTATGATCTATCCTCCGAAATTGTTTATTCTCATTAACAGTGAATTTTTTCACCGTGAATATTAATATTTTAATCACATATTTTTTTGCCTTTTAATTAAAATATTCTTTTTTAGCCGTCAAGAAGGGTAAACATGGCCACACTGCTTACCTTCTTACATTAGATTACTTGTTCATGCATTTGTAGGTAAAGTGTTTTTTTCCTTTTTTTGGATACCTCGGTATCACCTACCAATTGCTCTCTTGACATCCGCTGTAATTGGCCCAGCAAGAATCTGGAACGACATCGCAACATTTCCAGGTCTTTGAAGTAATGCGATTGCGATTGGCCGACTCCGGAACCGGAAGTGCGTCATTGCACATCCGGTTCTTCGGAGTAACACACATCGATTGGCCAATTTCGCAACCGGAAGTGCGTCATTGCACTTCCGAGTCCCCGCCGAGGCCGCACCGGAAGTCTCCACTTGCCAACACTTAAATGAGAGATGTGGACAGCGCGGCTGTAGCTCCAATCCCAGAAGCCGACTTGTTAGTGGAAACGCGTCGGGGGGAGCCAGCCGTGCTGTCATAGGTCCCGGTTGAAAAGAGGAGGAAGACCATTAGACTCAACAAGGAGATGTTAGAAATTAAAGAGAAACTGGCTCCATTTAAAGAAGAAGAGGCCTACAAAATGTATACACAAGAGCTAAGAGAGATCCTCACCATGGAGGAAGAGGAACAGAAAATAAAGAAACGGAAAAAATATTTCCGAGATGTGGAAGACTACAACTCTACCCGTGTGTTCAAGTGGCAATTGAACACTGGGGAGAGTTCTAGTGCAACCACTAGTGCTTTAGCCAATGCTGAAGGTGGGAATCCAAATTCCGGAGAAATGCAGGAAAACTCACAGCCTGACAACCGGAAACTCCCCCCTGCGGGAAATTCGGCCCCTTCTACATCTGGAGCTCACTACTCCAAATTTAAACCTTTAAAGGAGAAATCCCTCTCCCAATCTACCAAAGGGAAAGGGAAAAGTGGAAAAGGGGTCACCCATTCTCAAACCAAAAATTTGAGATGGGAGGAGGAAGATCATAGATCTGTTTATAGACACCGTACCTCACCCTCTCCTAAAAAATCTAGAAGATTGTCTTTGGATTATGAGGGAAACTACCTTGGTCCTTCTTATCAAGACCCAAGACAGTCAGTGTCCAATAACAGATATGAATCTTTACAAGAGGACACAGACGAGAGTGAGGATGATGAATATGAACCTCAATATAACCATTCTACCAACACCCCTATTAGCCAAAAACCGAGGGGTTTTTTAGGGAAGGGCCACAACAAAGGCAAAAGAAAAAAACAAGGGGGTGCAGGGGAGGTGACTCCAGGAAAAAGGAAAAGATGAAAGGGCAGGGCATCTTTAACCTAAGTGGAGTCACCCTGACAGATTCAGAACAACGGACCCTAGATAAAGGCCTGAAATATGCACCAAAGAAAGGCATCAACAAATTTGACACATTTATAGATGTGCACAAATATGTTAGAAAATTAAATGTGAAGAGACATTTTTTGTCAAATGCTAAGGAAAGAAATTATACCAGCTATCAAGTTTCCCCTTACAGTCACACTAACTTAAAAAATGCCTCACTCTTTAACCCCCAAGGCGTCAAAAGTAGCAACATCACGGTATTCAAAGATTTGGTTTTGAAGGACCTTGATGAAGCTAAATTCTCTCACCATATTCAGAAAGATTTGATGGAAGGAGTTAAGTCACTTTGTGAGCGTAAAGATTTAATCATACGCCCAGCTGACAAGGGAGGTGGGGTTGTGCTGCTGAAAAAAGATGATTATGTGGAGGAGATGGACCGTTTATTGTCTGATGGTGAGACTTATCGGATCCTTCCAAATGATCCGACTCACCTATATAAGAGGAAGCTTGAACGCTTAATTTTGAGAGGTTATGAAGAGGGCATTCTTAATGAAAAAGAAAAAGAACATTTAGTTCCTTTAGCCCCTAGAATCCCACTTATCTATTATCTACCCAAGGTCCACAAAAGCTTAATAAAGCCCCCAGGTAGACCAATAATAAGTGGGATAGATTCAGTCACCTCACGTATAGGAAAATATGTGGATCATTTCCTCCAGCCTCTTGTGCAGCAAACCCCCGCATTCTTAAAAGATACCTCCCAGTGCATCCAGGAACTCACCAACCTGGAGACAGATGGTGAGGTATTGATGGTTACAGCGGATGTTTCATCCCTGTATACCATCATACCTCACCAAATGGGATATGAAGCTGTCAGCACCTTCCTTGACAACCATTTTGACCTTCCATTCAAACAAAAAGTGTTCATTCTGGAGCTTTTACAGTTCGGAATGGAGCACAATTATTTCTATTATGGTGGGAATTTTTATTTGCAACAGACTGGAGTGGCGATGGGAGCAAAATTCGCTCCCAGCCTTGCAAATTTGTTTATGGCACTATGGGAGGACCGCAACATCTATGACAACCGTGAGTCTAATATCTTCCTATGGAGGAGATATATAGATGATGTCCTACTGCTGTGGAAGGGTGACACCCCTTCCCTCAAACTCTTTATGGAACGACTGAACTGCAATGATTGGGGCATTCGCCTCACTTATCAGTTCAGTGAGGTTTCCATCAACTTCCTAGACCTTACCATCTATAGGATAGGATGTAAGTTTGGCACTAGGACATTTTTTAAACCCACGGATAAGAACGGGTTCATCCCCCTTCATAGTTGCCATCATCCGAATCGGCTATCTTCGGTCCCCACCAGTCAGTTTAGGAGGATCCGCCGTAATTGTACGGACTCTCATGACTTCAAGGTTCAGAGCGACATATTGAAGGATAGATTCCTGGAAAAAGGATTCAAGAAAGACACTTTGGAACAAAGCATCCTTCAAGTCAAAGATGTACCACAAAAAGAACTAGTGGTCCCTAAACCTAAACAAAATGGCGCCTTTTCTAAATTCGAATATGCCTTTGTTACCTCCTTCTCCACTGGATATAGATGGGTTAACAAGACTTTCCGGAAGTATTGGCATATCCTTAAGGGAGATAGAATCCTAGGACCAAATCTTCCCGAAAGACCCCCCATCATATACAAGAGAACCAGGAATTTGAAAGACCTGATTGCCCCTACTCCAGTTGAGAAGCCTGCTATCCCTAGAATGTTTTCCAATCTTAAAGGCTTTTTTCCTTGCAAAAAATGCCGGGTATGTAAAGAGTTAAAAACACAGAGAACCAAAACTTTTAACTCCACAGTAACTAAGAAAAAGTATGATATCCAAAACTTTGTCACATGCCAAAGTAGGGGAGTTATATATCTCCTTACTTGTGGATGTGGGTTGCAGTATGTTGGAAGAACGATTAGAACCCCTAGTATAAGAATTGGGGAGCATCTTACCAACATACAAATCGGATTCCCTGGACACAGCCTTTCAGCCCATCATGACAGATGTCATAATCAAAGCTATTCACAACTGAAAGCCGTCGTGATTGAAGGCTACTCCCCCCATTGGAGAGGGAGTGATATGAAAAGGACTATCTCCAGGCGCGAAACGTTTTGGATTCACGAATTAAAGTGTTACCAGCCCTGGGGCATGAATGTAGAGTGGGACATTAATGCCCATAATAATGATTAGTCCCTCTTATGATTGATATACACTTTCTTTCATAGTTACTGTTCTCTTTCAGCCAAGCCTTCCCTCCTTCATCATTATTCTCCTTTTCTAAATCTGGTGTTTAATCTTTTAGACATTTTTTATATATTTTTTACATATTGTAAAATTTGGTATTCATACATGTATTGTCACCAAATATACCAGTTGGCGGATGGAGATTTCCATTGCGATCCACCTCAACCAACATTTTTATTTTAATGTTAACTTTTAAAAAAGTTTTTTAATATTTTTTTTTAAAAAAATGTTTTTTACGTTTTTTAACATTTATTAAAGTTAAGATAAAACATGTCCACATATTGGGTTTTTAGTCTTTAGTCCAATTCGTGGCCATTTATGATCTATCCTCCGAAATTGTTTATTCTCATTAACAGTGAATTTTTTCACCGTGAATATTAGCATTTTTTAATCACATATTTTTTTGCCTTTTAATTAAAATATTCTTTTTTAGCCGTCAAGAAGGGTAAACATGGCCACACTGCTTACCTTCTTACATTAGATTACTTGTTCATGCATTTGTAGGTAAAGTGTTTTTTTCCTTTTTTTGGATACCTCGGTATCACCTACCAATTGCTCTGTTGACATCCGCTGTAATTGGCCCAGCAAGAATCCGGAACGACATCGCAACACTTCCGGGTCTTTGAAGTAATGCGATTGCGATTGGCCGACTCCGGAACCGGAAGTGCGTCATTGCACATCCGGGTCTTCGGAGGAACACACTACGATTGGCCAATTTCGCAACCGGAAGTGCGTCATTGCACTTCCGAGTCCCCGCCGAGGCCGCACCGGAAGTCTCCACTTGCCAACACTTAAATGAGAGATGTGGACAGCGCGGCTGTAGCTCCAATCCCAGAAGCCGACTTGTTAGTGGAAACGCGTCGGGGGGAGCCAGCCGTGCTGTCATAGGTCCCGGTTTGTACTGCAGACATCCGCGACCGCCCTGTATTTGCTGTCTGTTCGTCTGGATTGTGTAAGTGTCTCTTCATTCAGTTCATAAATAAAGTCGAAGGTAATGCACTATAGTCCTCTTCTTTTCTCTGGGTTTGTTCTGTCTTGGCATCCCCCCCTGCTTGGAAGCCTACAGATCCCTCCCCACTTTGGAAGCAGCTGATTGTTCCGGTCCATTTCGAGAGCCATCCCTGCCAGCTTGATCAGTTGGGACTTCTGGACACAACATAGCACATGCTCACATCTCTCCACATTGTGGTAAGAGTCCACTCCTAACACTGGGTGTCCACATGTGTATATCAGGTTACTGAGAACCACTCTGGATCACATTTTTTTGGGACGAGGCCCCACCCACCTCCCAACACTCCCTCACCTTCACTCCAATTTGAAAAGAAAGACTTTTTTATAGTTTTTGCACTTTGTTTGGATTGAATGCATATGTTTTTGGTGTCAACCCGGACACCATCCATGTATTTTTGAACAATTGGTTCATTATTTGTTTAGCGCACTTTGGTAATGTTTCCTATATTACCATCTTTTCACGTTTAATTTATATTTCAGTGCTGCTTTCACTTCACTTTTCATTATTTTAGGTTTGCGCACCTATTTTCTTTCACAAGTCACTGACAGTGACTGTTTACTAAGTGATCGGCTGTGAATCCATTCACAGCCGATCACAAAATGTAAACAAAGAGCAGTAACTCACTGTTACTAGCTCTTCTCAACTCACACAGTTTCCAGTGTGAGGAGAGCAGAGCTAGAAATAGTGAGTTACTGCTCTGTGTACCTGTCAAATGTAAAATCACACCAATAAAGGTCCCCACACAGTCCTCAGCCCCTCCCCCCAATTGCACCTGTCACCCAACAGTCACCTCATCAGGGCCCAGAAATTGACACCCATAAGGCTACGTTCACATGTGATCGTAGCGATCGCGGGCAGAATCACGCGATTCTGCCCGCGACCTGGAAATCATTGCAAATTGCGGGACGCCTGTGAGTTGCCCGTGATTTGCAATAGCACCCCAAACGCTGTGCGATGCCGCGATTTTCACCTGCCAAATCGCGGTAACATCGCGCAAACAATGCATGACGCCCAAAAAAGGTACAAGAGCTTCTTTGGGGCGTCATGCGTTGTTTGCGTGATGTTACCTCGATTGGGCAGGCGGAAATTGCAGCAACATCGCACAGCGTTTGGGGTGCTATTGCAAATCATGGGCAACGC
Organism: Pelophylax lessonae; assembly: GCF_965119305.1. Classification (NCBI taxonomy): domain Eukaryota; kingdom Metazoa; phylum Chordata; class Amphibia; order Anura; family Ranidae; genus Pelophylax; species Pelophylax lessonae. The sequence goes on from NC_138772.1 coordinate 413,195,832, forward strand.
ACAGGCGTCCCGCGATTTGCAATGATTTCTGGATCGCATGCAATGATCGGATCTGGATCGATTTGCAATGATTTCTATGTCCACATGTGGACATAGCCTAAAGTTCACCGGTCACCAGAGACTGCCATCAGTACCGCCGTGCACCATCGCCCGTCACCTGTCACCCATCAGTGACCATCGCCCGTCACCTGTCACCCCATCAATTACCGTCACCTGTCACCCCATCAGTCATCGTCATCTGTCACCCTATCAATCATCGTCACTTGTCACACCATCAGTGATCGTCACTTGTCACCCCATCAATCATCGTCACTTGTCACCCCGTCAGTGATTGTCATCTGTCACCCCATCAATCATCGTCACTTGTCACCTCATCAATCATCGTCACCTGTCACCTCATCAATCATCGTCACCTGTCACCCCATCAGTCATCGTCACCTGTCACCCCATCAGTCATCGTCACCTGTCACCCCATCAGTCATTGTCACCTGTCACCCCATCAGTCATCGTCACCTATCGCCCCATCAGTCATCGTCACCTGTTTGCCATATACATGCAATCACTTACCGGCTGCCTAACGACTATATGCGTCGGCCATTAAAAGCTAAATACTGGGGTTATGGCAGCAGATAGCTGCCATAACCCCGGTATTTTACAAAACGGCGGGCGGTCGGCTTTCAGATAAGGGTGGTCCCAGTGGCGGATTCGCAGCGGAATTACCCTTACGGTGCAGGGAAAAGGTGCCCCCCCCCTCCTGCCGCGTACCAGACGTTTTCCCAGCTTACCGGACCCGACGGCAGCGGGGAAAACTATCCGGTCCCCGATCATCAGAGACAGGAAGTCGAGTGAGGGCAAGATGGCCCTCACTCGACTCTATGGTCTTGGAGGACCGGAGCTACGTCAAAAGACGTTGCCTAAAAATTCAACAATTTTTTATTTTTTTAGTGTAGTTGTGAGGTGTGAGGTCTTTTTGACCCCAGATCTCACAATAAAGAGGACCTGTCATGCCTATTTCTATTACAAGGGATGTTTACATTCCTTGTAATAGGAATAATATATTAAATAATAATTTTTTTTAAACTGTGTAAAAAAAACTGTGTAAAAATAAAAAAATAATAAATAAAATAAATAGGAAAAAAAAAAAATTAAAAGCGCCCTGTCCCCGTTAGCTCGCGCGCAGAAGCAAACGCATACGCAAGTCCCGCCCACATATGTAAACGGTGTTGAAACCATACATGTGAGGTATCTCCACGATCGTTAGATCGAGAGCAATAACTTGAGCCCTAGACCTCCTCTGTAACTCTAAGCTGGTAACCTGCAGAAATTTTTAAAATGTTGCCTATGGGAATTTTTAAGTACCAATGTTTGGCGCCATTCTGTGAGCATGCGCAATTTTGAAGCAGGACATGTTGGGTATCTAATTACTCGGCGTAACATTATCTTTCACATTATGGAAAAAAATTGGGCAAAATTTCCTGTTTTCTTATTTTTTAGTTCAAAAAAGTTAATTTTTTTCAAAAAAATTGCATTTGGAAGACTGCTGCGCAAATATGGTGTGATAAAAAATATTGCAACGATCTCCATTTTATTCTCTAGGGTCTCTGCTAAAAAAAATATATATATATAATGTTTGGGGGTTCTAAGCAGTTTTCTAGCAAAAAAAATGATTTTAGCTTGTAAACACCAAGTGTCAAAAATAGGCCCAGTCTTAAAGTGGATAAATGGACAACTTTGTGAAAAGGGCTACTTGGATGTTAGGCGTCTGTATGTGGCTAGGCTGTGTAAAAGTGTTACACATGTGGTATCGCCATACTCAGGAGAAGTAGTAGAATGTGTTTTGGGGTGTAGTTGCAAGTATACATATGCTGTGTGATAGAAATAACCTGTTAATACGTCAATTTGTAAAAAAAAAAATATTCATTTTGCAAAGAGTTGTGGGAAAAAAATTACAACTTCAAAAAACTCACCATGCCCCTTATTAAATACCTTGGAATGTCTACTTTCCAAAAAGGGGTAATTTGTATTTTGTACTTTCCTGACTTTTTAGTGTCTCAAGAAATGAGATAGGCCTTCAGTACATCAGGTGTGGTCAAGTGTGATCAATTTTCAATGATTAGCACCATAACTTGTGGACTCTATAACTTTCACAAAGACCAAATAATATACACTTATTTGGGTTATTTTTACCAAAGATAAGTAGCAGTATAAATTTTGGCCAAAATTTGTGAAGAAAAATTACTCATTTGCTAAATTTTATGACAGAAACAAAGAAAAATGCGTTTTTTCACAATATTTTCAGACTTTTTTTATTTATAGCAAAAAAAATAAAAAAACCAGTAGTGATTAAATACCATCAAAAGAAAGCTCTATTTGTGTGAAAAAAAGGACACAAATTTTTTATGGGTACCGTGTTGCATGACTGAGTAATTGTCATTCAAAGTGTGAGAGCGCTGAAAGCTGAAAATCAGTCTGGGCAGGAAGGGGGTGAAAGTGCACTGTAGGCAAGTGGTTAATGGTGTTTTCTCAGATATCTGCCCACGTCCCAATGACACCCAAATCAATCTCTCCACTCCTCAGCTGACCTCTTCTATCTACTCACATATCTTTAACTTACTGACATACCAATTCTATATAGTTTTATATGGTTTATTATTTTTATTACATAAACTATATGTATATTGTTTTTTGCTGTTTTTATTGTTTTCATTACCTTTTGAGGAACTATACAAGGAGGCGCCCCCATTTGTGGACCTAATTTACCAACTGACATATCTACATGGATGTCACACCTCTTCCTCAAACTGAATCACTCTCCTCAGGCAAGGGTGCTAGGTGTAATCCTGGACTCTGACCTGTCATTACAGTACCACATCCAATCACTTTCCAAATCCTGTCAAATCCATCTCTGTATCATTTCCAAAATTTGCCCCTTCTTAACAAATGACACCACAAAACTTTTAATTTACTCTGTATCATTTCCAAAGTTTGCCCCTTCTTAACAAGTGACGCCACAACACTTTTAATTTACTCCCACCACTGATGACAAGTTGTTTTCCTTGACTAATCAAGCCTTTTCCCTCTCTGTTGTGAGATATACAGTGAAGTTTCTAATCTGAAAACTACATTTCAGAAATCTGAAGCCATGGAGATAGCAATGTCTTGTCCCCAGATACACCAACTGAAAGACAACCACAAATTGAAATGGTCCACATCAGCTATCAAGAATCTGGACATCTGAATTTGGTCTGATCTGAAGGACACCTTTACCCTAAACTTCCCATCCCATTTACAAAACGTCAGATCCTTGCTTAAAAAGTGGCATTAGGGAATGTTCTCCTAGTTCAGCCAATGTAACATAATCAAGATGAAGATTTTACCTAAATTCCCTTACCTCCTTCAAGCTTTTCATATTAAAATGTTCTTATTATACCCGAGACAAGTCAATACCTTGTGCTCACACATGCCCTAGACTTAAACTCTGCTTATTAAGTTTTCCCATGTCTGATGGGGGTTTAGCTTGCCAGACATAACCAAGTACTATTCAGCCAGTCACCTGATAATGCTATTGGACTGGTGTAGATATTCCCATCTATGTCTTCCTGCTCTTAACATTCTTTTGACTCACCCCCACCTTTACCAGTTCCCTAACACCTGTGTTGTCTCTTACGCATCCTCCCCTATGGTGCGGTATCTCTATCCTTTATCCATACTAGGCCCACTCTCTTTGCCATTCCTGACTGTTTCATGTGCTACTGTGCCAGGCACTAAAGACAAGGGAGACTGGTTAAAAATCTGGTCTACAATTGCTTCCTGCTCTATAAATATAACTGCAGTTGAATCCGCTTTCAAGACTGACGCCAAGTTTGGCTGTTTTGAATGCTGTCAGTTTTTTTAATTCGGCGCCGAGTACCCAGAAGTGATGTCATGACATCACTTCCGGGTTTTTTACATGGAGACGCAGTACACCGGGTCTTCTTTTCGGCAGCGGCGTGGCGGGTGGCGGGAGGGAGGGGACTTCTCAGCCGCATCGGTTGTCATTACAAGTCAGCCGACCATCGGCTATGGACGGCGGTGCCGGGGTGATGCCTCTAGCTGCAGGCATCACCCCGGTACAAGCACTTTCCCGAAATATTGGCAATATCGGTAAATCCAAAGGTCGATTCCGATATATCGGGGAAAGTGCATATCGGCCCCCGATATATCGGTGTTGTTGATAATCAGTCGATCCCTAATAGAAACTGATTGGTTGCCATGCACAGCTGCTCCAATCTTAGTAAATTCCTGAGAAATGTAAGTTATAATACAATCTTATGGGGTCCATAGGGCTTTTCTATCTAGGAGAACAAACAAAGGGCCACTGCCCCCACCTATAACTGGCCTTAGTGGCAAGGAGCCCATTGAAGGGCAATGCATGTAAAATAAAACCAAAGAAAATTCCTAGCTCAACTTGTCAGCCAGCCTGCAACCAATGGAATTACCCTGTCTAACAGTTTGCATTAAAAACAGGGGTTTAATTTGCACACATTTGCAAATACATGCGTAAGCTGCGGAGACCGAGACAAGGCACCCCATTATTATCCACAGTCCTGACTCTATACATTTTTGAGCGCCTCCATAGAAGAGGCATGCATTGTAATGGATAGGCAGAGGGCAAGAATGCTCCTCTATCTAAGAGCCTGCCATAATTTATACTCTGCTTTTACTTTGAGCCTCTGAAAGGTTAAAAGGACCCTATCAAAACATGCACCCATCCGCGCAATTTAAGATATAATTTCAAAAACCAAAGGACCCTATCAAAACATGCACCCATCCGCGCAATTTAAGATATAATTTCAAAAACCCCTACAAAATAAATTTGAAACGAAATTACTAACTATTAAAATGATATATTTTCAAACTCTCTGTCGTCTGGAGAATTCTAAATTTATGTATAAAGAAAATTGTGTAGAGCATGTTTCTCAATCAGTTTTTAGGTGGCCATATAATGCTCAGCAAGAAGTCCACTTGGCAGTCTAGAACACTTGCATTAACAGGATCTTATATAATTAAAAATGGAGTGAAACAAGCCTCATTCTAGAAGCACAATTGTTTTGTGAAATGATCAACTAATGTTCAAGACAAGTCTTCATAGGACTAAGGAATCTCGATCCTTGCATCCAACTATTAGGGGTAAGGATTATATATGCTTAAAGTGGTTGTAAAGGCAGAAAGTTTTTAATCTTAATGCATTCTATGCATTAAGATAAAAAGCCTTCTGTGTGTAGCATCCCCCAGCCCCCCCTAATACTTACCCGAGCCCCCCTCTCTATCCAGCGATGTCCACGAGTGCCTCGGCCACCTGGGACTCTCCCTCCTGATAGGCTGAAACACAACAGCACCAGCGCCATTGGCTTCTGCTGCTGTCAATCAAACTCAGTTAGCCAATCAGGAGAGAGAGGGGGGCATTCCCAAACCACAGCTCTGTGTCCGAATTGATTCACAGAGCTGTGGCTCGGCTTGGGTGCCCCCACAGCAAGCTGCTTGCTGTGGGGACACTCAATAGGAGGGAGGGGCCAGGAGCTCCAGCCAGGGACCCGAGAAGGGGAGGATCTGGGCTGCTCTGTGCAAAACCATTGCACAGCGCAAATAAGTATAATATGTTTGTTATTTTAATAGAAAAAAAAATAGACTTTACAATCACCTTATTACTCTAAAATGGTTGATGTTTTTTTCAGGTATTAACAACAAAACCTACCCTTTATGTTTGTACCAAAAATTGATGGACTCTTTTTTTTTTTTTTTTTTGCTGAGGCTAAGTTGTTTTCTTTTCACCTGTTTTGAAAAAAAAAGGACTGCTTGTTTTTATCAATATGACTGGCTGATGATCCCAGGTTTCCACATACGACAGGAGGTGGAAAAGATTTTAGATTTTAAATCTTTGGCTACCAAGCATCTGCCTCTCTGGCAGATCAGCATGTTCAATTCGTTTGGATGCTTGCCCAATAAAGGAAAAGGCCTGTTCAAAAGGGCCATCCTAGGATCAAAAACAAAATCTGTGTGCAAAATTAGGGTAAGCAGACCAAGCACCCCAAGAACCACAACTAAACAGAGCAGAGTAAGTGCACAAATAATAAAGCAAATTTTTTTTTGAAGCTTGAAAATTCTTTATTGGTTTTTGGGACCATGATTTTTCAGCAATACCCTGGATTTTTTTTCCAAGAATTAAATTCCATTCCTCTTGGTGTAATTTGGTTGGCAAATGTGATATTTAAAAATAGCCAGTATAGGTGAAGGCTGATCATTTATTGATACGCAACAAGAGACTACAACATGGATGTACTGTAAATTTAGGGCCAAAAGGACTCATTTATACTTTGTTTCTACATCTATATATATTAAAAAAAAGGAAAGCAATTATATATTAATGGATATATAGGGGTTGATTTACTAAAGGCAAATTGGCTGTTCAGTTTACAAGGGAATTTTAACCTTGCAAGGGAGTTTTCCCTTAGTAAGTAATGTGAAGCCCAGCAGACTTCAATCCTCTAATCATGTAAAAACAAAAATACTGTTTTTTTTTATTTTCTTTTATTTTCCTTGCACCTGACTGGTAATTCTTCTTAAAGTGAATTTTATCACACTAAGTCCCGGTTCACACTTGTGCGATGCGGGAAGGCTGTGAATTTGCAGCCTGTTCCCGCATCGCAAACGCACCCCTGGCAGTTCACACTGCCATATGCAATACGCAGGGGGTGTCAATGAAATGTTAACGACACCCGAGTTTGATCGCATATCGCAGTGCGATCTGACAGTTTGCACAGGATCGGATCGCACAAGTGTGAACCACTGTGCGATCCGATCCTGATGCGGCTGGAAAAAAGGGTCATGTGCGTGTTTGGTGCGGATACAGTGCGAATTCAGCCATACAAAGTGTATGGCTGTATTCGCATCCGCACCTCCGATCGCATGTAATGAAGGAGCAGTGCGCTCCGAATTACATGCGATCGGCGCACTCGCAAAAGTGTGAACCGGCCCTTACTGTGTTTAGTGAAAATACAAACTTTCTGTGTCTAGTGAAAATACCTTTTCAAAATGAACAGTTTAATTGCCTTTAGTAAATTAACCCCAAAATATCACAGTTCAATAAAATGGTAACATACCGTTGGCAGGAACTAGTACCCAGTAATTAAGTCAATCCAGGACTAAGGCTCCATTCACACCTGAGTGTAAAGTTTTCAGGCATTTTTGGGGTTTTTTTCTGGCTTTTTTTGGGTGTTTTTTTTAGCTTTTTTCAGGCTTTTTTTACTGTTTTTTTCAGGAGTTTTTCAGGCATTTTTTGCAGGTGACTGGAAGCAGGCATTGACATCTAACAAAAACGCTTGTAATCTGCCAAAAAAGAAGCTCATGTACTTTTTTGAGCTTCAGGTGTTTTGTTTCAGGTGACAAAATGCTCAGATGTGAACAGGGGCCATTGGAATGAATGGGATTTTGCTAGTTGGGTGTTTTGAGACTTCAGATATGAGCGTTTTACAAGCTGAAATACGCTCAGGTGTGAACAGGGCCTTATTGTTTGAGATCAAGAGTCAAAGATGACAGGATGTTCAACAGGAGTGTTGCCACTGTAACTGGTATTTATTATTCCATAGAAATATAGTGAAAGGAATTTATTAAGATTGGAAAATTCAGAATCTGGAGCAGTTGTGCAGTGCAAGCAACAATCGACATCTAGCTTCATTTTCAAAGCCTAACGTAGAACTATAGGCAAAACTTTTTTTTTTTTTTCATTTTGGATAGAGCAAAGACGGCGAACACCATTCAAGCTGACAGTGAACTCCCCAAACTGTGAGTGGATGCTAAATATTTTCGCTTTACACAACAAATGCTACGCAATGGAGGTTTATTCTTTGTTGTAGTGACCAAGAAGTGTCGAGTCAAAGGCTTAAGAGTGCGGTAAGCAGCGGTGCTTTTTTGGTGGACCATCCGCCGGCGCCATATATTGTTTTAGCACGGATCACAACACGTGGCACTTGATATTATCAGCACTTGGCACTTTGTATAAATATTTGATATATGACATTTTAATGTGGTACACATTTGTTTATTGCAACACATTCACTTTTATAGCACATATTTGCACAAATACTATTTTAAAGTGGTAGCGCCGGGTCCAACATTTCTTGCATTTTTCCTAACTCTACTACCTCAGAGGTAGGTTGGAGGCAGCTTACACCACAAAAATTGATTTTGTACTGAAACTCCATAGCGCTGGTATATAACCCCTTTTTTTTAAATGAGGGTTATAACCCCTGTCAGACTTTTTTTTGCCATCTGTGTCCCATTAGGAAGATTCACCTTCACTTCATGTCCTGTAGCCCAACAGAAGGTAGGGGAAATCCCTGCAAATTAAGGGAATTCCTTGGGGACCCCTGGTCACCAGAACTAGTGTCTTTTTTGGAAGATTTCCCCTTTAATACCTTTTCTGTGATATGATAATGGTAAACAGGACAAATCAAGAGGGTGAATCTCCTTAATGGAGGCACATACAGCAATAAAAACCTAATAGATGTTCTACTCCACCTCCAAAGCTAAAAAAAGTTTTTTCTTTAGTTATACTTTAACTGAACAAGCTGATGCTAGAAGCTGATTGGTTACTTTGCACAGCTGCTCTAGATTCGTTATGCTCCAGTCTTTATAAATTTCCCTCCCCCCCCCCCCCCCCCAGTGGGTCCCACAAATGGAGATGTTTCTGCCATTGAGAAGATGGAGTTATGTAATGTTACCCATAACACATAAATAAATGAAACTGCGTCCCAACTATATGATTTTTTTCAACCCCCCCAGGTAAGAAAGGATGCTGTGCTCCACACAACAATATAGCCTCTTTATAATGACGGTGGTAGGCTGGGGACCCCCTTGGTTCTTTGATCATGCTAAAAATAATATCTGAATTGTGAAAGAGTTTCACACAACCTTTTTGGCAAGTGACTGAAGGCCCTTTAGCTCTCTTAGATATATTAATAATTACCCCCCCCCCCACCCCAAAAAAAAAAAGAAAATTAAGAAATTAATTATAAGAGCATGACAAAATTACTCCATAAACACATCTAAAACTCAAAGATGACAAAGAAGGGATATAATTTATTTGTAAAGTTCTTCTGGCCCTGGGCTTTCCAGAATAATTTAAATAAACCAGTACAAATCATTTGCACTAGATTTTACACTGTGAATGTCTCCAAAATGTATATGTTAGGTAGAAAGAAGCTAGTGAAACACTAGTAGAATTATGTTCAAAATGTTTCATTGTAAGACGTCTACATCAAATTAACATTCATTTTCTATTGCACTAAGAAGAAAATTCAAACGAGCAGGATAAACATTTTTTTCTTGATGATCAAATTTCTAGCATTGAATGTGTTTTTTGTTTGGGAAAGTCCATTCATTTCAAAATGAAGTGTTAAAAGCAAATTGCATTTTTAAGTACTTTCGAAAGACATTCATCAAGTCATCAAATGTACTCTGAAAGTTCAAAGAATGTTCATACAAACACTTGTTTGAAAGTGTACTAGTGTGTGCCTAGCTTTAGTCAGGAAGCAAGGTTTTAGGGTTGTAAAAAAAAAACATGGTATCATTAGCAAACATCTTCAATTGCCAGCTTGGATACCCTATAGGTTAGAATAATGCCTAAGCTGCCAGGGGTTCCATGCACGGAGCAAACAGTAAGGGAAAATGATGACAACCGTGTTTAGTTTTATTTGTACTAGATAGGTTTTAGAAGGATAACCTTATATTAAAAATTGTGACTGTATAAATGCTGTGCGTGTAAGAACTGCATACAAATCTTTTGGGATTGAGTATTGAATACCACCAATCTAGTCTGAAAGCCTTCTTCATATACAAAAAGTGAAGTAGAGAAGACATTTTAGAGCAGGGGAAATTTGGACTAAGGAGCTCAACCTTTGTAACCTCAATTATTTGTAGAAAACAAAGCAGTGTACAGGTGGAAAACATTACAGAAGTAGTTATCCTTTCATGAGCAAGGGTGCACTATCTCTCGGAAACATACATCATGTGTACACTGATTGATTTTTTAAAAATTAATGTATTTATTTACATTGCAAGTTGAGCTCCTTGGTCCTTCTTTCTGCTACATGGTTTCCTTCTTTTACTACAGTCATTTAAAATGTACATGCATATCTAAAACATAAAAAAATAAAAAAAAAAGCTACAATAATGAACACCCATCCAATGCTACAAATGGTTGCTTAGATACCAGTACTAATTGGTGCCATAAAATATAACACGGATGTGTTTCAAATAGGTAATATGTTGGTATCTTCTATTCACTAGGCATTACTCTATAGAATATAAGGGAGAAATAAACTTGTAGTTTAATGTTGTGTCTTGAACACTTTCTGACACAGAGTATCAGGAGGCATGAACTTTTGCCTCTGGCAGGAAAAGCTACTAACTGAGCTTACTAGTGTGCTCAGAAGGATGCCCTTTCCCATTAGAAAATGATGCACATCCAACCTCATACATGCAAATCCTACAAACAGCACTGCACCAAGTTTTAGAGCTGAATAAATGCAACCACTGAACGTATTAACAAATATCTTGTTATATGAATTAAAGATAGAGGACAATTCATGTTACTGATGCTATAATGGCATAGTGACCTGAAGACTTTCATATATACATTCATTCAAAAAGTATGCATATTTATATTAGGAGCTCCTGATTACTTGTAAATCAACTTTTACATGTATTTTTTTTTCTAGAGAAAGCAGATCTGTAAAACTGTGCTTTTCAGGTTAGCCTTCTTCATGGCACATTTTATGTCTTGCCAAAAAAGATGTTATCAGAATCAAAATAAAAGAAAAATACTTGGCACTGAAGGAAAATTAGCATCTCAAACAACAAATATTGTTACCAAAAGAAAGTCTGTCTAACAAAATCAACTATTGTGTGATGTTATTTCCATAAAACTCAACTTAAACAGAGCATCAGAAAATAGAGAAGAATTGAAAATCTACAGAACGGTAATATTGCAATATTTATCTTGATCAACATGTCAGTAAGGTTAATATAATATACAAACTTCTGGTTAGAAGTATTCATTCTGTATACCTCTGTATATAAAGCAAATCTGATGGCACGGCCAGTTTCCATACATTTTTACATTTTTCAGTGACATTAGAAGCTCAGCAGGGTTCGAAAAGAAGTTCCTTTTTTCTTTAAAACGTATTTGTGTTTCCTTTTATTATTAAAATAATATTATTAACATTATTGTTAAATTAAAGTAAAAGATAAGGCTAACTATAACTATTCCTAAAACATTCCCTAGCCCCTCCTCTCGCCTATTCTGAATACCTTTATAGAAAAGCATAGCTCCCAACTGTCCCTGATTTCGAGGGACTGTCCCTGATTTGGAACAAAGTCCCTCTGTTCCTCTTTCCTCCTCATTTGTCCCTCATTGTGGTCGGATCTATATAGTTGTATAATAAATGCACTATTCATCTTTTAAAAATTGTTTCCCAGTACTATACTTTTCATCCAATTTCTAAATTGCTGCATTTGTAGATTTCAAAAGCCAATATAAAGGAATATTAGTAGTTAAAAAAAGCACTTTTGGGTTTAATCAATCATTTTTTTTTGTACAATTCTCCTTTAAGGGGACGTGGCAGGGGATTTTGTCCTATGCCTACATACTTTTGCTAATAGGTGTCCTTCATTCCCATCTTAGAAAGTTGGGAGGTATGGAAAAGATCTGTGTACTTATATTTTTTAATCCAGTCTGGTCACACAATCCAGCAGCTCTGGCTCCCCGATGTCAATGATTGGTTGCTGCAGGTAAGAGGATTGAGCGCCAACAACGGAAGGGCCATGGGAGCCTATGGGTGATGTCATGGCTCTGGGAATTCACAGCTGTTGCCGTGTGCTCCCTGACAGGGGGGCCTGACCTGTTAAATCACGTGACTGGATCAAATTAAATAAGGTACTTTTTTATACAGCGTATGCAGGAGGAAGAGTAGAGAGGGAACATTTTTAGTTATAATTAGCCTTTACTAACACTTTAGGGCATTTTCATACACCCCCCACATCAAATTGAGCAAAATTTCCTTAGTAGCGACACTCTTCTAGTCTCCTAGTGGGGCTGGCAAGCTAAAAATGATCGTACGCATTATAATGTGATTGTACATCTACTTTAGATCTCAAACTACTATGTAGTGCAAGGGCTATCCTAACAAAGTGTGACTTATTTATGTAGGGTCTCACAATAAAAAGTTTTTGTAAATCTAAAGGAGATTGTAATGTGCATGGCAAGCTTTAGATTAGCTGTTAAGTAAGGTGAGCAGACTCTACTCAATCAATAACCTCTTGTGGCCTGGAATCAGAAACATGTATACCCTACTCCTACGATTCAGGTGGAAAAAGCCAGTTTAGGGAGACCGCTTTTTCAGTTCAGTAAAGACAAGGGTATGGTCCTAAATATTTTCTGCATCTTTACCACATATGCATTGTACTGGCAGTGTATTGTTATACTAACTTACAAATTATTATGAGAGATATTTACTTTAAAGAGTAAGTTCAACCAAAACTGTCATTTTGGTTATAAGCAGATGCTGGTGAGTTGAGTCAATTCATGCCTAAGAATAATTCACATTTAATTTCTTACCCATTTATATGGAGGTTATAAGTCTGTGCCACAAAGAACAAGTCAACAGACTCCTTGTACTGAGTTAAATAGACCGCTGATGCATAGCTCCCTTGTAGAAAGTCAGCGGTGCTCTCTATAGAGTTCAATGAATGTTGCAAACAGCACTACCCTGCTTCCTCTGTGGGAAACATAGCTGAGCATAAACAATTGCTAAGAAAGCTAATGTAGCCTTCAAGGGATGAAAAGAAATATAGAAAGGCAGCCATAAGTCTACATGATGCTCTAAGGTTGCAGAGAAGCTCACAAGAATCCCTTGGGGTGTAATGTTCTGTAAGTGCTACCTGTATTTCTACACCACTAATTAGTGAATCCCTAGATCTCAAGAGTGTTCCTGTCTTCTTTGTGACTTTGCAAGTATGCCAAGCTGTTCTTTACTATGTAGGCAATAAATATTTTACAACACAAATAACTACAACACAATAATTAAACAGCTTTACTTTTTTTTTTAACCATTAATTTTAAATTAAAACAATAATTATCATAGCTCAGTGCTATACCTGTTCGTTCTTAGAACCAATGTATCTGGCTCAATGGGGTTGATTTGCTAGGGAGATTCTGTTCACTTAACAAAGTGAATGTTCTTTGAGCTTAATGAAAAAAAATGAAGATGTGCGGGGGAAAACATTTACAAGATTTTTTTTTCCTCACAAAAGATTAGTAGAAGTGAACACAGCTTCACATTACAGTAAACCCCCCTCCATTGCGGGGGTTACGTTCCAGACCCAGCCGCAAAAAGTGAAATTCCACGAAATAGAAAAACCCTATTAAAATGCATTGTAGGCATGATTTTTTTACTGTCACTGTACGTGTAGAAGCATTTTAAGGACTTTAAACACACTTTTAAAACAATAGAAACTCATTTAAACACATAAAAGATACTTAGAGACAGAGCAAGAGCTATGAAAAATACAAAAATCTTTCATTTTTAATGATTTATATAGTAAAATAACATTACAAAAAAAACCGCGAATTACCGGGACCGCAAAAACTGAACCGCGATGTAGCGGGGGATTACTGTATTTACCAAGTTCAGTGAACATTCACTTTTCCAAGTAAACAAATTCCACTCCTTTAATAAATATACAAAGATTAATGTTATTTGAACAGCTATTATTTATTTTGTCTCATCATTAAAGCAGATATAAAATACACAAATTAATGCATTACTGTTGTTAAATATACGTAAGTACCTAAATATGACCTAGTATCAGTCTCTTGCAATCTCTGTACAGCAGCACCGAAGTGTGAGAGGAAGGAACCAATCAGTTCATGTGCTGACAAGAAGCAAGCTGAGGGACAGAGCTGATCCTTGTGCCCATCACTGTGCTGTTTCTCCTTCTACTATCCAGTCAAGGGTTAAGGCAAGTCCAGAATTACCTGGACTCATAAGAAGTAGGTAGAATGATGTTGGTCATCAGAATGTGGACATCTAAAGGCAGAACAAAGTACTGCAGGAGGGAATCAGTGGATTGAAGATGAATAGTGCCAGAAAAGCTGGCTTTGCTATTTTACCTTATAAAGGTTCAACTTAAAGCGGTTTTAAACTGCTGGAAAAAAAACCTGCAAGACAATGCCATAATGTGCTAGTATTCATCACATACTAGCACATTATGAAAAAATACTTACCTTAGAAAGAAGCCCTCCCAGCAGTGCCTGGTCACCACTGAGAGGGATGATATGTTCCATCAGCCTTTCTTCTGGGTTCACTGGCTCAGGCGTTGTGAGTGGCTGGAGCCGCGATGACATCAATCCCATGCATGCATGGGATTCTCAGTTCTGGCAAGAAGCTCTAAAGGTCTGGCACAATATGCTGGACCCTCAGAGCGCATGCGCCGCTGATGTCAGCGGCTGCATGAAGGGTGAATATCTACTAAACAGTGTACGTTTCGGAGATATTCATTTTACCTACAAGTAAGCCTTATTATAGGCTTACCTGTAGGTAAAAATAACAAAGAGGGGTTTACATTTACATTTTGGGCATTTACAGCTTAACAATGCAGCAGCAAAATAACCTTGTACATCTTTTACAGGGTAGTCAAAGCAATGGCTAAGTCTTGAACCAAGCCCATTGTATCCATCAGTTGCCTTGCGTTAAAAAATGCCTTAATGGTAGCTAGTCAGGGGTGCCATGCACATTCCAGAAAGGCATGAATGTAGGCTTAATCCTGAAGGTCTCTGCTTCTTATGTGCATTGACAACAGACACAAGTCCGCTCTCCTCTTCCGCCCACAAAATAATTATTGACAATGTAGTTCTTGTGCAGGTTCTGCCGTTTACTAGACGGTTATGTGGACAGAATACATGATACAGGTAGCCCAGTGCACCTTTTGAAATTGACAGCGGACAAGATGCAGATTCAATGCAGTCCTCTCATGAATCTTAAAGGGGTTCATGAGTGGTCTTACAAGCATTATATGGTCCAAAAAGAAAGTACTGACATTAAGGTTGAATATACAGTATAGCCGGGATCGGACTACTACAATATGCATGCACTTATATGTTTATCGTTATTGTTGGAATTGCCTGTGTGCCCCTTTAAGACTGCTTTCAGAAGGAGATCGGCCTCTCACAGGAAGTGGAAGAATTGGATTGTGGGAGCTATAGTTCTGTATTAGGAGCAGTCTGTTATCTGGATTGCTGAAGGACCTGTACTCCCAGGGAGCAATGAAAAAGTGAAGGACCATGGGGGAGACTATAAACCTATCAGCTCCACAGTGTGCACGCTCTCTTGCTTCCGGGACCCAGTGAGTGCAGATCAGTGTGTTGAGTGCCCTTGAACTGTCAGTGGCTGAGGCCTGGTACACGAGGCCTAACTTGAATGCGGAGCTCGTCCTTAGCGGAGCGGATGCTGATAGCTACACTGTGGATGCTCACACAGTATAGCTGAAGAGGAAGCGAGTGGAGGCCGGACAGACCGACTGAGACAGCAGAGTATCGCTCACTCCCAGACACTGAAGAGTGGGAGAATGCATCGCCTGTATTGCAGGATCCTCACGAATGGACATCAGAGAAAGAAAAGGGTGCCTGTGTGGAATCCTAACCGCAAGTATAACTTTTTTACATCAACACACTGATCGCAGACAGTACTGCACATATCACTTCTTATGGGATTACAATTATCACATTGGAGAGTGATAACATCTCCAACTGCCGGTGAAGACTTAGCAAGGCCATGCTAAGAGAGGGGTTTGATACCTGTTACATCTTAAAGGGGACACACTTGATTTGCTTTATTGCAGTGTTAGTTAGAATAGTAACAGAACTGGTATAGTTTTGGGTTCTTTCCTTTAAGCTAACAGTTATAGTAGTGCTAGAAAGGTTAACAGTCATTGTTTAAAACCTTAGAATATTGTGTGACCATTGTTCTTTGATATCCTTTATTTGCTATTCCTTTCTATATCAGTCCTGCTGAATCTTACTGGATTTGGTGGGATTTGATTGACTGATAGAGTTATACCTTTTTATCCTTTTAGTAAACAGCAAAACGTCATTCCTTTTGTGTCAGTGTGTTCTTAAAGGTATATTTACAAAACCTAGAGTGTCAGGTGGGTTGGACGGTTCACAGGGTCATAGGAGTGCTGAGGAACACCCATCAACCAGCAGACCTCAAGGGGGCAGTGATACAAAAGTATGTCTTAAAATCTTGGGGAAAAAAAAGGAAACAGATAAGTGAAATATAGTGGGCATGTGTACAATCAATGCTATACATTACATTTAGTAGTGAAATGATGTACAGTCCTAATGAGGTATTATGACAAAGTGGTTCGAAATGAGAAAACTGAGACATGTCAAAGCATGAACTCTGAAGTCAAACAGTACAAACACCTAGCATACAACTTACAATTAGTAATGTAATGTAATAATGTAACTAATGAATGAACAGTATACCATACACTACTTGTACTTGATAAAAGGACAAGGAAGAGACAAATAAATGGAAAGATCAGATAAAGATATTGAAAAGGGAGGGGGGGGATTAAAAAGGGACAGAGGGGTCCTGGTGTGGAACTCGTAGTAAAAAAAAAAAAAAAAACCCCAAAGTACTTACATTAAAACTTCACTGTTTAATTATTAAAAGCCAGCCAAGTAAATAAGATTTTACACTGGGGATACGAAATGCTCAAGTAACTAAAACACTAACTATTTACAGATAACAGAAATTTTCACTTTGTGTGCAGTACAAATTTATTAGGTAAAGATTTAAAAATTTAGAGGAAAGTGCCAGATTCAAGCTTGTAGGAATCCCACACCTTGTGTGTCATGCTTACCCCTACCGCAGGTGGACAGACACTATAGCTGGCTACTGTGTGTCAGGGCGCTGGCAGAAAGCCTGACGTGCAGAGGGTGGCTTCACAGGATCCAGAGGAAGGGACGCAGACAAGTTACCTTGGCAGAAGACACAGGCTAGCCTGAGGTGCGGAATCTAAGTGCCAACCGGTTTTCACCAGAGCTTCTGATGATGAGGATGGGTTTTGCTGCGTGTATAGCACCAGGTCATGTTCCTCAGGGTCGCCCCACCAGGGGGTGAACAAGTCTAGATCCAATGGCGGAAAAGCAGACAAGGATAAGGCAGGAGGATGGTCACAGGACAAGCGGAGGTCAGGGTGGGCAGCAGACAAGCGAAGTGGGAGACAAGCCAGAAGGTCAATCAGAGATAAATCAGGATACAGCAGGTTTCAGGATCAGGAGTACAGGGGAAGCTGCAGACAAGACAGCAAAGCATGAGTGTACCTGTTACCCTTAACTAGGCCACTGGGGTGCCAAACGTAATAGCTATAGCATGCGCGCATGGGCATGTTGCTGCAGGCATGGGCCGTTGCGCACACACATGCACACTGGCGAATGCCTGGTCGCCACTAAACGGGCAAAAGAGAGTTTGCGCCTGCGCACTGCAGTGTGCCCCTGCAGTGTTGTAGGAGAGTGACTAGTGTGTTCCTGACATTGCCACCTCCTTATGGGCAACCTCCGGGTGCCCAAAAGACTTCTCTTTTGCAGATGGCTGCGAAAGATAGCTTGAATTAATCCTCTAGCATGGATGTTCTGTTCAGGCTCCAAGGAATTTTCTTCTGGGCCATAACCTTTCCACTTGATAAGGTATTGCATCTGGTTTCTTCTTTTCCTACAATCCCCAGTAGCCTCTACCTCATATTCCTCCTCTCCATTGACAATCACAGGTTCTGAACTTCTGCCAGGGAAGAAGTTGGGAACTGCAGGCTTTCACAAGGAGATGTGGAATACCGGGTGAATTCTGAGTGAATCAGGTAAAGATAGTTCATAAGAGACCTCATTAAGTTATCTTTTGCCTGGAAAAGGCCCGATAAACCTGGGTGCCAACTTCTTTGAAGGGCAAGCTGAGCAAAGGTTTGTAGTAGAAATCCATACCTGGTCACCAGGTTGAAGGATCAACTCCCCTCTCCTTTTCTTGTCGAAGATCCTTTTAGATATTTTCTGTGCCTTGATTATTGCTTTGTGTAAAAGTTTATTGTTACGAGTAAGAAAATCAATAATGTCCTGTACTGCTGGAACTGCGGGTTCAGAAGAAACATTAGGTAAGAAGGATGGGTGAAAGCCATAGTTCACAAAGAACGGGGATTGTCCTATAGCAGAATGTTTGGCATTGTTATAGGTAAATTCTGCCAATGGTAGTAGTGCCACCCAATCATCCTGAACAAAGGTGGTGAAACAAGAATGTATTGTTCCAGTGTCTGGTTGGTCCTCTCGGTTTGTCCATAAGTCTGAGGGTGGTATACAGATGACATGGACAACTCAATTTTTAATACTCTGCACATTGTTTTCCAGAAGCGGGAGGTAAACTGAACCCCTCTGTCCGAGACAATATTTGTGGGTACCCCATGAAGTCTTACAATTTCTTTGATAAAAACTTTAGCGGTTTCCTTGACAGTGGGAGTACTCCTGAGAGGCAAGAAATTGGCCATTTTTGACAGATGATCAACTTCTACAAAAATAGCAGAACAACCCTCTATGTCCACTATGAAGTCCATGGCGATCATTCTCCAAGGCCTGTCAGGAACTGGAAGTGGCCTTAGTAGGCCCCATGCCTTACTTCTAGCAGACTTGCTTCGGGAACAAACGGCACATGAGTTCACGTACTCCCGGCATTTTTTCTCCAGATTCGACCACCAAAATATACGTTGCAGCAGATCAAGGGTCTTATGAACACTGAAGTGGCCCGCCAGTGGGTGATCATGACAAACCCAGAACCGACACTCGGATATGCTCTGGGACAAAGATCTTGTTTCCAAACCACAGCAACCCGTCCTTGGGCACCAGCGATATTCCAGGGAGGCAGGGAATATTTGCAGAAGCTTGTTTAAAATGAGCCATCAGATTGGTCTGCAAAAGCAAGAAGTTACCCTTGGACAGAATGGTGGACACGTGTCTTATTGTATTTCCTTTCTCTGAATAGTTTGTTCCTTATGCTAGGGCCGCCAGTACAGTATTTGTACATTGATATCATATCCCCCCTCAAGCATCTCTTCTCCAGAGAGAATAAGTTCAGTGCTTATAGTCTTTCCTCATAGCTGATGTCCTCCATTCCCCTAATTATTTTTGTTGCCCTTCTCTGGACTCTTTCCAGTTCCAGCACATCCTTCCTGAGGACCGGTGCCCAGAACTGGACAGCATACTCCAGATGTGGCCGGACCAGAGTATTGTAGAGAGGGAGAATAATCTCTTTATTTCTGGAGTGAATCCCCTTTTTTATACATCCCAGTATTCTGTTGGCTTTGCTTGCAGCGGTTTGGCATTACATGCCACTGCCAAGCCTGTTGTCTACCAGTACCCCCAGGTGCTTTTCCATCTTAGATTCACCCAGAGGATCCCCCCTAGTGAGTAGCTTGCTTTCTGGTTTCTGGCACCCAAGTGCATTACTTTACATTATTCAACATTAAACCTCATCTGCCATGTAGTTGCCCACCCCGTTATTTTGTTCAGGTCCGCTTGTAAGTTTTCCACATCCTGCATAGAAGATATTGGCATGCTTAGTTTAGTATCATCCGCAAATACTTAGATTGTACTAGATATCCCCTCCTCTAGATCATTTATGAATAAAATAAACAGGATTGGCCCCAGGACAGAACCCTGGGGGACCCCACTTTCCACACCTGCCCAATCCGAGTACTCCCCATTAATCACCACCCTTTGCACTCTCCCCTGGAGCCAGTTCTCTATCCAGGTACTCACCTTATGGTCCATACCTACCTTCCTTAGGTTGAACAGTAAGCGTTTGTGGGGAACGGTGTCAAAGGCCTTCACAAAGTCCAGATACACCACATCCACAGGCTTACCTTTATCTAGGTGGCAGCTCTCTTCGTCATAGAAGGTAATAGATTGGTTTGTCAAGAACGATTTTTCATGAATCCATGCTGATTACTACTAATAATACCATTTTCATTACTAAAGACTTGTATGTGGTCCCTTAACATCCCCTCCAAAATCTTGCAGACTACTGATGTTAGGCTGACCGGCCTATAGTTACCCGGGATATATCTCGGCCCCTTTTTAAATATTTGTACCACGTTGGCTTTTTTCCAATCAGCTGGCACCATACCCGTCTGTAAACTATCCTTAAAAATCATGAATAATGGTCTGACAATGACCTGGCTGAGCTCTTTAAGAACCCTCGGGTGCAAGCCATCCGGTCCCGGTGATTTATTTATGTTAAGTTTCTCTAGTTTAGTTCTAAGTCTAGAAACATGGATGTGAGAGGGAAAGGACCCTCTCAGAGAGGTTGCATTGACCGGGCTCACAAGGTATAAAGTGCATAAATACTTTATTAGGTGGTGAAATGCAAAAACACAAGAAATACAAAAAAAGTTTTAAAAAACTACACACACAATCGTGTGGTAAATATGGTGTGGTGTGGACCCCTAGAACCTGTGTGGGTAAAATGTGCTGTAAGGGAGCACTACCCTGACCAAGGCTCCACCTCCCCCAGGGACCCTGTCGGCACCGACTCCAAGGGTAGGGAGTGATCTGTTGCTGTGAACTTGTGTAGACTCCATCTATCACTAGGGGTAAAGGTGTCTCAATATGCCTAAGGTATGACTCAAATCATGAATAGCTAGCTTGAATAGTATCAAGAGGCTGTAGCTTGGAAACAACCAATGGCATTTAGCTGTGTGGACAAACTACCGCTCTGTTAACTCTGGGTGGATAGCAAATGCTCTACGTATCACTGTACATGAGTTCAAAATGTTGAAATAGTTGGTGCACTTGAAGACCAGTACGTGGGAGCTCATATGGCTTCCTGGATCAATCTACACATATCATGCTGTATCCAGCACACCAATGATGGATAGTTCAATTTAATGGTGATACAGTAATGTAGACAGTTTGCAGGTCAAACAGCGGTTTATCAGGAACAGACAGGGAGAAGGAATGAGAGTGAGAGACCAGGAGGAGATTCCGGCAGTGTAGTCGACCAGCCCTTAGAGAGCTCAGACAAGCCACAGACTTGGTCATTAAAAATAGTGATAAGGGTGGGAACGTAGTACTACTCTCGGAGGCAATGTATGAAGGGGAAGCAGTGAGACTACTCTCAGATATACTTACTTATATAAAAAATCCAACAAAATCCCTTCCCAAACCTGGTAATTAAATTAAATGAGGAATTAGATTATGCGAGAGAGGCTCACCTAATCACTGAAAAAGAAAAAACCTTCCTAAAAATCTCCAATTACAATATTCCCACCTTCTACGTCATTCCTAAGATCCCCAAAAACCCACTAGAACCACCAGGGAGACCAATAGTCTCGGCAGTTGGAGGCCCCCTAGAAAGGGTGGGAAAGTACCTTGACTCTCTAATAAAAGAACTGGTTTGGGATTTACCCTCCTATGTCAGAGATACTGGCGATGTGCTAAATAAGATACAAGACCTGCAATTTGAAGGAGAAGTGCTCCTAGTGGGCATAGATGTAGAGTCTCTTTACACATCTATTCCCAATAACTGGGGTATCTTAGCTGTTTACCACTTCTTAGAAAAAAAAGTTCCCTCTAAATGGTGCACAGAATGAGTTCTTGGTGGAAATTCTAGAATTTGCGCTATGTAACAACTTTTTTCAATTTACTGGTCAGTATTTCCAACAAGTAAGAGGTAAAGCAATGGGGGCACCTTGGGCCCCCTCCTATGCCTGCCTTCACCTTGGACTTTGGGAGGAGGAGGCAGTGTTCACCTCGTCTAGGGACCACAGCCATGCCTTGACGTGGCTGAGGTACATAGACGATGTGTTCATGGTCTGGTGGGGTACCGTGTCACAACTCGAAGTCTTCATGGAAGAACTTAACACCAATAGTCGCAATATACGTCTTATGTACACTGCCGACCAAAATCAGATCCGATTTCTTGACTTGAATATCTGCTTAGAAAATGGTAAGTTAACAACTTCTACGTTTAGGAAGAAAACAGCAGCTAATACCTTATAGAGGGCAGATAGCTCCCATCCAGAACCTTTAAAGAAGGGTATACCAGTAGGACAATTTGTCAGATTAAAATGAAATTGTTCCAAATACAGCGACTACCTATCTGAGGCACAAAAACTCTATACCAGATTTAGGGAGCGAGGGTATTCCCATCGCACCCTGTGTAGGGCCAAAAGAAAGGCAGGACAAAGAACCAGGGATCAACTTCTTACCCCCCACTCCAGTACTAACATTGACCAAAATATCACAGCTCCACCTCGCCTGATTACTAGATTTGGTAACCAATGGCAGGAGATTAGGGAAATTTTAGAACGACATTGGCACATCCTCCAGAAGACTGACAGATTAAAAAACATAGTGGGTCCCAAAATTGGTTAACAGACCTCCCAAGATTAAAAGGAATGTTCCCCTGTGGGCATTGCCATATCTGTGAATACGTTGAAAAGACAACCTCCTTCACTGACTCCCTAGGAACCAAAGAATATAACATAACGTCTTTTATCAATTGCAGCACGTCACGCCTTCTTTACCAATTTATATGTCCTTGCAATAGGATATATTGTATGTTGGTTAGACAAAGAGGCCGCTGCGCACTAGGATCGGAGAACACTTAAAAAGTATCAGGTTAAAAGAAGAAACTCCAATCGCCGAACATTTTATTGAGAAACAATAATTGGTGGCAATCCAAAGGGTCTCAAGGTAAAAGGTTTTTGGGCGCTTAATATCTCAGCACGTCGCGGAGATTTTGATAAAGTATTATTACGCCAAGAAAAAGCCTGGATTTTCAGGCTTAATAGCCTAGCACCTTTAGGATTAAACAATGAACTTAGCCTCAAAACCTTCCTTGACCCTTAGGGGGTAACCCCCCCCCCCTACTTGACAATAAGCAGGGAAGGGGATCCTTAAATGGGGGCCCGCCTAGTATTGAATATAATCAAGGCCCTTGAATTGATAGCTATTCCGGTAACTGCCATATTGGTCCCCTTTCAATACCTTCAAAACACCAGAAAATCACTCTAGGAAACCTATAATACTAAAACTCAGGTCATTTATGAAATTTGGACTCCATAATTTGAAAATTTAGGGTACCATGCTGTCCCCGGGTCTAGACCACCTGGAGGTCCCCCCCTTCTACCTTCAAGTATCCATATAGGGTCGTTCCACCAATGCAGCCTGATCTGATTTGATTCTGGATGATGATATCTTCTAGTTTACTATACTTACTGTAGCCAGCGATATGGCGGGTGAACATTAGCGGATTGGCTCAGTCATCCATAGATATTGCTGATGACTGTCTCTGTGTATCACTAACCTCTTATGTGGAGTAATAACTGATACCTTTCCCCATTTAGCCACAGTCTCTGGTGTCGGGAATCATTTTCCATTTGCCTTTTTAGGCTCCAGATATTTCATATGATGTTATTCTGCCCTTTTCTTTATAAATAAATGCGATTTTCTTCCTCATAGTTGAAAGAGAAATTGATTTTTCTGCTATATCTAATTTTTTAATATTAGTCAGTTATTTTAAATTTCAATTACACTTGGCTTTATGCTGATTGTTATTGCAACCACGGACAGGTAATACCCTTTCTACACCACTTGATGGCCCCCGACATGGCACTAACAGAAGCCGTGATAAACTATATCTAATTAAGATGTCAGCTATTTAAATATTGAACGTACAGCGCCATGACGTCCTGAAGAAGCGTGCGTCAGCACGCGAAACGCGTCAACGTCAGACACCAACGCTCCACCAGCCCCACAGCATGTTCCCTGTCTGTGTTTGGACCTAACAGGATACTGTAGCCGAGAACGCTACGGTGATATGGCGAGACTTACTTCCGGGTTTCGGAACTGCAACCCCGTTAGCGGCTGCTGAGAGATGCTACGAGACGGGAGATCCTGCCTGAAACCATATTGAAGGACATCTAGTCTATTTACAGATTGACATCTTAGTATGGGGTCAATAGCCACGGTGCCGGCTGAGAGAACGGCCGCAAACAGGATCAGCGATACCGGAGTGGACTGCTTGGAGACAACGAGGAGGAGCTACTGGTAAGACACAATTTACTTACCTTATTACGGGACAGGAATTTGGCCACTACGGATTGGTGGCTTTGTCCGCAAGTAGCCCCCTCACTCTCCTCAAATACCGGAGCCACGATTAATCTCGCTAAGCAGGACAGCTGGCAACCCACATAGAGATACCTGCCTTCTGGTCGACTACACTGCCGGAATCTCCTCCTGGTCTCTCACTCTCATTCCTTCTCCCTGTCTGTTCCTGATAAACCGCTGTTTGACCTGCAAACTGTCTACATTACTGTATCACCATTAAATTGAACTATCCATCATTGGTGTGCTGGATACAGCATGATATGTGTAGATTGATCCAGGAAGCTATATGAGCTCCCACGTACTGGTCATCAAGTGCACCAACTATTTCAACATTTTGAACTCATGTACAGTGATACGTACAGCATTTGCTATCCACCCAGAGTTAACAGAGCGGTAGTTTGTCCACACAGCTAAATGCCATTGGTTGTTTCCAAGCTACAGCCTCTTGATACTATTCAAGCTAGCTATTCATGATTTGAGTCATACCTTAGGCATATTGAGACACCTTGACCCCTAGTGATAGATGGAGTGAACACAAGTTCACAGCAACAGATCACTCCCTACCCTTGGAGTCGGTGCCGACAGGGTCCCTGGGGGAGGTGGAGCCTTGGTCAGGGTAGTGCTCCCTTACAGCACATTTTACCCACACAGGTTCTAGGGGTCCACACCACACCATATTTACCACACGATTGTGTGTGTGGTTTTTTATAACTTTTTTTGTATTTCTTGTGTTTTTGCATTTCACCACCTAATAAAGTATTTATGCACTTTATACCTTGTGAGCCCGGTCAATGCAACCTCTCTGAGAGGGTCCTTTCCCTCTCACATCCACGTTTCTACATATTGTTTCTGGTTGCCTGTGGTTCCCGGTTAAATTAACCGTGTAGGTACTAGTGGACTGTCTGCAGTTCTACCGACTATACTGGGTCGGTCAAACAGTACATGTTGGCATTCATGGTTCCCTCAATAAACTGTAGCTCCCCAGTGCCAGCAGCACTCATGCAGCCCCAGACCATAACACTCCCACCACCATGCTTGACTGTAGGCAAGACACAATTATCTTTGCACTCCTCACCTGGTTGCCGCCACACACACTTGACACCATCTGAACCAAATAAGTTTAGCTTGGTCTCATCAGACCACAGGACATGGTTCCAGTAATTCATTTCCTTAGTCTGCTTGTCTTCAGCAAACTGTTTGCAGGCTTTCTTATACATCATCTTTAGAAGAGGCTTCCTTCTGGGATGACAGCCATGCAGACAAATTTGATGCAGTGTGTGGCGTATGGTCTTAGCACTACAGGCTGACCCCCCACCCCTTCAACCTCTTTAGCAATGCTGGCAGCACTCATACGTCTATTTCCCAAAGACAACCTCTGAATATTACGCTGAGCACGTGCACTCAACTTCTTTGGTCGACCATGGTGAGGCCTGTTCTGTGTGGAACCTGTCCTGCTAAACTGTTGTATGGTCTTGGCCACCATGCTGCATCTCAGTTTCAGGGTCTTTAGGTCATCTTTATGTAGAGCAACAATTCTTTTTTTCAGAGCCTCAGAGTTCTTTGCCATGAGGTGCCATGTTAAACTTCCAGTGACCAGTATGAGAGAGTGAGAGTGATAACACCAATTTCAACACACCTGCTCCCCATTCACACCTGAGACCTTGTAACACGAACTAGTCACATGACACCCGAGAGGGAAAATGGCTAATTGGGCCCAATTTGGACATTTTCACTTAGGGGTGTACTCACTTTTGTTGCCAGCGGTTTAGACATTAATGACTGCGTTGAGTTATTTTGAGGGGACAGCACATTTACACTGTTATACAAGCTGTACACTAACTACTTTACATTGTAGCAAAGTGTAATTTTTTTCAGTGTTGTCACATGAAAAGATATAATAAAATATTTACAAAAATGTGAGGGGGTGTACTCACTTTTGTGAGATACTGTATGTTCTTTGATCCACTTGGTAATGGTGGAGAAAGAGGCAGGATGTCAGGTAAGACAAAAAGGGGTGTTAGGATTGAGTTCACCTGCTGGTGGCACTGTGTTGCCCTGGGCTGTATGCTACAGTTTCAATGTCTACCAGCAGGTGTCTCCCAGAAAACAGCAGGCTTCTATGATCACTTACAACTGTGTTCAGCTGCCAGGTGGCTATTTAAGGCTGATCCTCCCTTTCCCAGGCGCGTCACTATTTTGATTGCCTCCTTGCTGCTTGAACCAAGTGTCTGTGAACCTCCTGATCTATCCTGTACCTCTTGCCTTGCTCCTGCTTTCTGCTTTGTATCCAGTCTAGTCTGCCCTCTTCCTTGCTCCCCTTGTCCTGTATAGTGTATATATTTGTAGATAGTTGGTTCTTTAGTTATTGTGTCTTTGGGGTTGGTTTTTGTTTACTGGCATTTGCTTTGTTCACTGTTGCTGTGTATGTTAGTTTTGTGGTTCACTATAATACATTTTACTTTAAGGCTATCTATATTGTTTTGGTGTGTAGCTACATGTGTCTGGTCTCCCTAGCTGCTGCTGAACCCTGACATACCCAGCCGGACTCTGCTGATACTGGGGCCACTGCCCAGCCGGACTCTGCTGATACCGGGGCCACTGCCCAGCTGGACTCTGCTGATACCGGGGCCACTGCCCAGCCGGACTCTGCTGATACCGGGGGCCGATGCCCAGCCGGACTCTGCTGATACCGGGGCCGCTGCCCAGCCAGACTCTGCTGATACTGAGGCTGCTGCCCAGCCGGACTCTGCTGATACCGGGGCCGCTGCCCAGCCGGACTCTGCTGATACCGGGCCGCTGCCCAGCCGGACTCTGCTGATACAGGGGCCGCTGCCCAGCCAGACTCTGCTGATACAGGGGCCGCTGCCCAGCCAGACTCTGCTGATACCGGGGCCGCTGCCCAGCCGGACTCTGCGGATACCAGGGCCGCTGCCCAGCCGGACTCTGCTGATACCGGGGCCGCTGCCCAGCCGGACTCTGCTGATACCGGGGCCGCTGCCCAGCCGGACTCTGCTGATACCAGGGCCGCTGCCCAGCCGGACTCTGCTGATACCGGGGCCGCTGCCCAGCCGGACTCTGCTGATACCGGGGCCGCTGCCCAGCCGGACTCTGGGAATTCACCACTTGCTGTTAAACTGGACTCTGTTGACCGGGTTAAGCTCCCACTTGCTAATGTGTCTGAGGCTTCGGAACTTCCAGCGTTATGTGGCCCAAATGGGTTGTCTGTGTGGGTTAAGATCCCTACTGTTGCTCGTTCTTTGTTCTTTTCACAGCCAGCTGATCCTGTTATGCTAAGACCAGGTCCAGATATCCACTCTGAACATGAGAACTGCATCTGCTGTTATGGCTCCAGTAGTAGAGGTCCTATGGGAAAAGGCAGTGTTCCATATGAACTTTGTCCTGACCCAGGGGTCATCTCTGCAATCCCTGGTGCATCTGGGGACCCGAGTGGGGTAACCTATGCCCTGGGTAGACCTGAGTGGCAGGTAAAATACAGAGCAGTCTCTAACAGTGTGAGAAGAGGTACAGTTGTGATGGGACACCCTTGTATCAGGGTACCTGCATGGACCGGGGACTTTGGCATTAAGCATGCGGGTATCTTTCAGTGTCTCAACATTGGGACACAGGCTGCCTATAAGAATAGTAAGCCTTCGGTTTTGCGACTTCTTAAGGATCTGACCAGCAGGAAACCCAGCCAGTTGTGGGACCCCGGCGGCGGGGTTCTCAGCCAGCCTTCAGTCCTTGGCAGTGGGGTACCTAGTCGGCTTGCAGACCCCAGGGGTAAAGCCTTATGGAGCGTCCGGAGGCCGCTCCTTAAGGGGGGGAATCTGTTAGGATTGAGTTCACCTGCTGGTGGCACTGTGTTGCCCTGGGCTGTATGCTGCAGTTTCAATGTCTACCAGCAGGTGTCTCCCAGAAAACAGCAGGCTTCTATGATCACTTACAACTGTGTTCAGCTGCCAGGTGGCTATTTAAGGCTGATCCTCCCTTTCCCAGGCGCGTCACTATTTTGATTGCCTCCTTGCTGCCTGAACCAAGTGTCTGTGATCCTGATCTATCCTGTACCCCTTGCCTTGCTCCTGCTCTCTGCTTTGTATCCAGTCTAGTCTGCCCTCTTCCTTGCTTCCTTGCTCCCCTTGTCCTTTATATTGTATATATTTGTAGATAGTTGG